>NW_026089464.1:317370-634740 GCF_933775445.1 Argentina anserina
TGCAAGTGTGGGAGTGTGTTTCTTTCAATCTGAGTATCTTTACATCGTTTGCGTATCTTTACTATTCCAATTGTGTATCTTTACATCGTTTGCGTATCTTTACTATTCCAATTGTGTATCTTTTCATTTCACGTTTGAGTATCTTTCTGTAAGGCTTTCTGATGCGAGTTTCTATTGTATTTGAGAGTTTTGCAAGTGTGGGAGTGTGTTTCTTTCAAACTGAGTATCTTTACATCGTTTGCGTATCTTTACTATTCCAATTGTGTATCTTTACATCGTTTGCGAATCTTTACTATTACAATTGTGTATCTCTTCATTTCTTGTTTGAGTATCTTTCTGTAAGGCTTTCTGATGCGAGTTTCTATTATATTTGAGAGTTTTGCAAGTGTGGGAGTGTGTTTCTTTCAAACTGAGTATCTTTACATCGTTTGCGTATCTTTACTATTCCAATTGTGTATCTTTTCATTTCACGTTTGAGTATCTTTCTGTAAGGCTTTCTGATGCGAGTTTCTATTGAATTTGAGAGTTTTGCAACTGTGGGAGTGTGTTTCTTTCAAACTGAGTATCTTTACATCGTTTGCGTATCTTTACTATTCCAATTGTGTATCTTTTCATTTCTCGTTTGAGTATCTTTCTGTAAGGCTTCTGATGCGAGTTTCTATTGTATTTGAGAGTTTTGCAAGTGTGGGAGTGTGTTTCTTTCAAACTGAGTATCTTTACATCGTTTGCGTATCTTTACTATTCCAATTGTGTATCTTTTCATTTCTCGTTTGAGTATCTTTCTGTAAGCCTTCTGATGCGAGTTTCTATTGTATTTGAGAGTTTTGCAAGTGTGGGAGTGTGTTTCTTTCAAACTGAGTATCTTTACATCGTTTGCGTATCTTTACTATTCCAATTGTGTATCTTTACATCGTTTGCGTATCTTTACTATTCCAATTGTGTATCTTTTCATTTCTCGTTTGAGTATCTTTCTGTAAGGCTTTCTGATGCGAGTTTCTATTGTATTTGAGAGTTTTGCAAGTGTGGGAGTGTGTTTCTTTCAAACTGAATATCTTTACATCGTTTGCGTATCTTTACTATTCCAATTGTGTATCTTTTCATTTCTCGTTTGAGTATCTTTCTGTAAGGCTTCTGATACGAGTTTCTATTGTATTTGAGAGTTTTGCAAGTGTGGGAGTGTGTTTCTTTCAAACTGAGTATCTTTACATCGTTTGCGTATCTTTACTATTCCAATTGTGTATCTTTACATCGTTTGCGTATCTTTACTATTCCAATTGTGTATCTTTTCATTTCTCGTTTGAGTATCTTTCTGTAAGGCTTTCTGATGCGAGTTTCTATTGTATTTGAGAGTTTTGCAAGTGTGGGAGTGTGTTTCTTTCAATCTGAGTATCTTTACATCGTTTGCGTATCTTTACTATTCCAATTGTGTATCTTTACATCGTTTGCGTATCTTTACTATTCCAATTGTGTATCTTTTCATTTCACGTTTGAGTATCTTTCTGTAAGGCTTTCTGATGCGAGTTTCTATTGTATTTGAGAGTTTTGCAAGTGTGGGAGTGTGTTTCTTTCAAACTGAGTATCTTTACATCGTTTGCGTATCTTTACTATTCCAATTGTGTATCTTTTCATTTCTTGTTTGAGTATCTTTTTGTAAGTCTTTCTGATGCGAGTTTCTATTGTATTTGAGAGTTTTGCCAGTGTGGGAGTGTGTTTCTTTCAAACTGAGTATCTTTACATCGTTTGCGTATCTTTACTATTCCAATTGTGTATCTTTTCATTTCTTGTTTGAGTATCTTTCTGTAAGGCTTTCTGATGCGAGTTTCTATTGTATTTGAGAGTTTTGCAAGTGTGGGAGTGTGTTTCTTTCAATCTGAGTATCTTTACATCGTTTGCGTATCTTTACTATTCCAATTGTGTATCTTTTCATTTCTCAAACTGAGTATCTTTCTGTAAGGCTTTCTGATGCGAGTTTCTATTGTATTTGAGAGTTTTGCAAGTGTGGGAGTGTGTTTCTTTCAATCTGAGTATCTTTACATCGTTTGCGTATCTTTACTATTCCAATTGTGTATCTTTACATCGTTTGCGTATCTTTACTATTCCAATTGTGTATCTTTTCATTTCACGTTTGAGTATCTTTCTGTAAGGCTTTCTGATGCGAGTTTCTATTGTATTTGAGAGTTTTGCAAGTGTGGGAGTGTGTTTCTTTCAAACTGAGTATCTTTACATCGTTTGCGTATATTTACTATTCCAATTGTGTATCTTTTCATTTCTCGTTTGAGTATCTTTCTGTAAGGCTTCTGATGCGAGTTTCTATCGTATTTGAGAGTTTTCCAAGTGTGGGAGTGTGTTTCTTTCAAACTGAGTATCTTTACATCGTTTGCGTATCTTTACTATTCCAATTGTGTATCTTTACATCGTTTGCGTATCTTTACTATTCCAATTGTGGATCTTTTCATTGCTTGTTTGAGTATCTTTCTGTAAGTCTTTCTGATGCGAGTTTCTATTGTATTTGAGAGTTTTGCCAGTGTGGGAGTGTGTTTCTTTCAAACTGAGTATCTTTACATCGTTTGCGTATCTTTACTATTCCAATTGTGTATCTTTTCATTTCTTGTTTGAGTATCTTTCTGTAAGGCTTTCTGATGCGAGTTTCTATTGTATTTGAGAGTTTTGCAAGTGTGGGAGTGTGTTTCTTTCAAACTGAGTATCTTTACATCGTTTGCGTATCTTTACTATTCCAATTGTGTATCTTTACATCGTTTGCGTATCTTTACTATTCCAATTGTGTATCTTTTCATTTCTCGTTTGAGTATCTTTCTGTAAGGCTTCTGATGCGAGTTTCTATTGTATTTGAGAGTTTTGCAAGTGTGGGAGTGTGTTTCTTTCAAACTGAGTATCTTTACATCGTTTGCGTATCTTTACTATTCCAATTGTGTATCTTTACATCGTTTGCGTATCTTTACTATTCCAATTGTGTATCTTTTCCTTTCTCGTTTGAGTATCTTTCTGTAAGGCTTTCTGATGCGAGTTTCTATTGTATTTGAGAGTTTTGCAAGTGTGGGAGTGTGTTTCTTTCAAACTGAATATCTTTACATCGTTTGCGTATCTTTACTATTCCAATTGTGTATCTTTTCATTTCTCGTTTGAGTATCTTTCTGTAAGGCTTCTGATTCGAGTTTCTATTGTATTTGAGAGTTTTGCAAGTGTGGGAGTGTGTTTCTTTCAATCTGAGTATCTTTACATCGTTTGCGTATCTTTACTATTCCAATTGTGTATCTTTTCATTTCTCGTTTGAGTATCTTTCTGTAAGGCTTCTGATGCGAGTTTCTATTGTATTTGAGAGTTTTGCAAGTGTGGGAGTGTGTTTCTTTCAAACTGAGTATCTTTACATCGTTTGCGTATCTTTACTATTCCAATTGTGTATCTTTACATCGTTTGCGTATCTTTCTGTAAGGCTTTCTGATGCGAGTTTCTATTGTATTTGAGAGTTTTGCAAGTGTGGGAGTGTGTTTCTTTCAAACTGAGTATCTTTACATCGTTTGCGTATCTTTACTATTCCAATTGTGTATCTTTTCATTTCTCGTTTGAGTATCTTTCTGTAAGGCTTCTGATGCGAGTTTTTATTGAATTTGAGAGTTTTGCAAGTGTGGGAGTGTGTTTCTTTCAAACTGAGTATCTTTACATCGTTTGCGTATCTTTACTATTCCAATTGTGTATCTTTACATCGTTTGCGTATCTTTACTATTCCAATTGTGTATCTTTACTATTCCAATTGTGTATCTTTACTATTCCAATTGTGTATCTTTACATCGTTTGCGTATCTTTACTATTCCAATTGTGTATCTTTACATCGTTTGTGTATCTTTACTATTCCAATTGTGTATATTTTCATTTCTTGTTTGAGTATCTTTCTGTAAGGCTTTCTGATGCGAGTTTCTATTGTATTTGAGAGTTTTGCAAGTGTGGGAGTGTGTTTCTTTCAAACTGAGTATCTTTACATCGTTTGCGTATCTTTACTATTCCAATTGTGTATCTTTTCATTTCTCGTTTGAGTATCTTTTTGTAAGGCTTCTGATGCGAGTTTCTATTGTATTTGAGAGTTTTGCAAGTGTGGGAGTGTGTTTCTTTCAAACTGAGTATCTTTACATCGTTTGCGTATCTTTACTATTCCAATTGTGTATCTTTACATCGTTTGCGTATCTTTACTATTCCAATTGTGTATCTTTTCCTTTCTCGTTTGAGTATCTTTCTGTAAGGCTTTCTAATGCGAGTTTCTATTGTATTTGAGAGTTTTGCAAGTGCGGGAGTGTGTTTCTTTCAAACTGAATATCTTTACATCGTTTGCGTATCTTTACTATTCCAATTGTGTATCTTTTCATTTCTCGTTTGAGTATCTTTCTGTAAGGCTTCTGATTCGAGTTTCTATTGTATTTGAGAGTTTTGCAAGTGTGGGAGTGTGTTTCTTTCAATCTGAGTATCTTTACATCGTTTGCGTATCTTTACTATTCCAATTGTGTATCTTTTCATTTCTCGTTTGAGTATCTTTCTGTAAGGCTTCTGATGCGAGTTTCTATTGTATTTGAGAGTTTTGCAAGTGTGGGAGTGTGTTTCTTTCAAACTGAGTATCTTTACATCGTTTGCGTATCTTTACTATTCCAATTGTGTATCTTTTCATTTCTCGTTTGAGTATCTTTCTGTAAGGCTTCTGATGCGAGTTTCTATCGTATTTGAGAGTTTTGCAAGTGTGGGAGTGTGTTTCATTCAAACTGAGTATCTTTACATCGTTTGCGTATCTTTACTATTCCAATTGTGTATCTTTACATCGTTTGCGTATCTTTACTATTCCAATTGTGGATCTTTTCATTGCTTGTTTGAGTATCTTTCTGTAAGTCTTTCTGATGCGAGTTTCTATTGTATTTGAGAGTTTTGCCAGTGTGGGAGTGTGTTTCTTTCAAACTGAGTATCTTTACATCGTTTGCGTATCTTTACTATTCCAATTGTGTATCTTTTCATTTCTTGTTTGAGTATCTTTCTGTAAGGCTTTCTGATGCGAGTTTCTATTGTATTTGAGAGTTTTGCAAGTGTGGGAGTGTGTTTCTTTCAAACTGAGTATCTTTACATCGTTTGCGTATCTTTACTATTCCAATTGTGTATCTTTACATCGTTTGCGTATCTTTACTATTCCAATTGTGTATCTTTTCATTTCTCGTTTGAGTATCTTTCTGTAAGGCTTTCTGATGCGAGTTTCTATTGTATTTGAGAGTTTTGCAAGTGTGGGAGTGTGTTTCTTTCAAACTGAGTATCTTTACATCGTTTGCGTATCTTTACTATTCCAATTGTGTATCTTTTCATTTCTCGTTTGAGTATCTTTCTGTAAGGCTTCTGATACGAGTTTCTATTGTATTTGAGAGTTTTGCAAGTGTGGGAGTGTGTTTCTTTCAAACTGAGTATCTTTACATCGTTTGCGTATCTTTACTATTCCAATTGTGTATCTTTACATCGTTTGCGTATCTTTACTATTCCAATTGTGTATCTTTTCATTTCTCGTTTGAGTATCTTTCTGTAAGGCTTTCTGATGCGAGTTTCTATTGTATTTGAGAGTTTTGCAAGTGTGGGAGTGTGTTTCTTTCAAACTGAATATCTTTACATCGTTTGCATATCTTTACTATTCCAATTGTGTATCTTTTCATTTCTCGTTTGAGTATCTTTCTGTAAGGCTTCTGATTCGAGTTTCTATTGTATTTGAGAGTTTTGCAAGTGTGGGAGTGTGTTTCTTTCAATCTGAGTATCTTTACATCGTTTGCGTATCTTTACTATTCCAATTGTGTATCTTTTCATTTCTCGTTTGAGTATCTTTCTGTAAGGCTTCTGATGCGAGTTTCTATTGTATTTGAGAGTTTTGCAAGTGTGGGAGTGTGTTTCTTTCAAACTGAGTATCTTTACATCGTTTGCGTATCTTTACTATTCCAATTGTGTATCTTTACATCGTTTGCGTATCTTTCTGTAAGGCTTTCTGATGCGAGTTTCTATTGTATTTGAGAGTTTTGCAAGTGTGGGAGTGTGTTTCTTTCAAACTGAGTATCTTTACATCGTTTGCGTATCTTTACTATTCCAATTGTGTATCTTTTCATTTCTCGTTTGAGTATCTTTCTGTAAGGCTTCTGATGCGAGTTTTTATTGAATTTGAGAGTTTTGCAAGTGTGGGAGTGTGTTTCTTTCAAACTGAGTATCTTTACATCGTTTGCGTATCTTTACTATTCCAATTGTGTATCTTTACATCGTTTGCGTATCTTTACTATTCCAATTGTGTATCTTTACTATTCCAATTGTGTATCTTTACATCGTTTGCGTATCTTTACTATTCCAATTGTGTATCTTTACATCGTTTGTGTATCTTTACTATTCCAATTGTGTATATTTTCATTTCTTGTTTGAGTATCTTTCTGTAAGGCTTTCTGATGCGAGTTTCTATTGTATTTGAGAGTTTTGCAAGTGTGGGAGTGTGTTTCTTTCAAACTGAGTATCTTTACATCGTTTGCGTATCTTTACTATTCCAATTGTGTATCTTTTCATTTCTCGTTTGAGTATCTTTTTGTAAGGCTTCTGATGCGAGTTTCTATTGTATTTGAGAGTTTTGCAAGTGTGGGAGTGTGTTTCTTTCAAACTGAGTATCTTTACATCGTTTGCGTATCTTTACTATTCCAATTGTGTATCTTTACATCGTTTGCGTATCTTTACTATTCCAATTGTGTATCTTTTCCTTTCTCGTTTGAGTATCTTTCTGTAAGGCTTTCTAATGCGAGTTTCTATTGTATTTGAGAGTTTTGCAAGTGCGGGAGTGTGTTTCTTTCAAACTGAATATCTTTACATCGTTTGCGTATCTTTACTATTCCAATTGTGTATCTTTTCATTTCTCGTTTGAGTATCTTTCTGTAAGGCTTCTGATTCGAGTTTCTATTGTATTTGAGAGTTTTGCAAGTGTGGGAGTGTGTTTCTTTCAATCTGAGTATCTTTACATCGTTTGCGTATCTTTACTATTCCAATTGTGTATCTTTTCATTTCTCGTTTGAGTATCTTTCTGTAAGGCTTCTGATGCGAGTTTCTATTGTATTTGAGAGTTTTGCAAGTGTGGGAGTGTGTTTCTTTCAAACTGAGTATCTTTACATCGTTTGCGTATCTTTACTATTCCAATTGTGTATCTTTTCATTTCTCGTTTGAGTATCTTTCTGTAAGGCTTCTGATGCGAGTTTCTATCGTATTTGAGAGTTTTGCAAGTGTGGGAGTGTGTTTCTTTCAAACTGAGTATCTTTACATCGTTTGCGTATCTTTACTATTCCAATTGTGTATCTTTACATCGTTTGCGTATCTTTACTATTCCAATTGTGGATCTTTTCATTGCTTGTTTGAGTATCTTTCTGTAAGTCTTTCTGATGCGAGTTTCTATTGTATTTGAGAGTTTTGCCAGTGTGGGAGTGTGTTTCTTTCAAACTGAGTATCTTTACATCGTTTGCGTATCTTTACTATTCCAATTGTGTATCTTTTCATTTCTTGTTTGAGTATCTTTCTGTAAGGCTTTCTGATGCGAGTTTCTATTGTATTTGAGAGTTTTGCAAGTGTGGGAGTGTGTTTCTTTCAAACTGAGTATCTTTACATCGTTTGCGTATCTTTACTATTCCAATTGTGTATCTTTACATCGTTTGCGTATCTTTACTATTCCAATTGTGTATCTTTTCATTTCTCGTTTGAGTATCTTTACTATTCCAATTGTGTATCTTTACATCGTTTGCGTATCTTTACTATTCCAATTGTGTATCTTTTCATTTCTCGTTTGAGTATCTTTCTGTAAGGCTTTCTGATGCGAGTTTCTATTGTATTTGAGAGTTTTGCAAGTGTGGGAGTGTGTTTCTTTCAAACTGAATATCTTTACATCGTTTGCGTATCTTTACTATTCCAATTGTGTATCTTTTCATTTCTCGTTTGAGTATCTTTCTGTAAGGCTTCTGATACGAGTTTCTATTGTATTTGAGAGTTTTGCAAGTGTGGGAGTGTGTTTCTTTCAAACTGAGTATCTTTACATCGTTTGCGTATCTTTACTATTCCAATTGTGTATCTTTACATCGTTTGCGTATCTTTACTATTCCAATTGTGTATCTTTTCATTTCTCGTTTGAGTATCTTTCTGTAAGGCTTTCTGATGCGAGTTTCTATTGTATTTGAGAGTTTTGCAAGTGTGGGAGTGTGTTTCTTTCAAACTGAGTATCTTTACATCGTTTGCGTATCTTTAATATTCCAATTGTGTATCTTTACATCGTTTGCGTATCTTTACTATTCCAATTGTGTATATTTTCATTTCTTGTTTGAGTATCTTTCTGTAAGGCTTTCTGATGCGAGTTTCTATTGTATTTGAGAGTTTTGCAAGTGTGGGAGTGTGTTTCTTTCAAACTGAGTTTCTTTACATCGTTTGCGTATCTTTACTATTCCAATTGTGTATCTTTTCATTTCTCGTTTGAGTATCTTTCTGTAAGGCTTCTGATGCGAGTTTCTATTGAATTTGAGAGTTTTGCAAGTGTGGGAGTGTGTTTCTTTCAAACTGAGTATCTTTACATCGTTTGCGTATCTTTACTATTCCAATTGTGTATCTTTACTATTCCAATTGTGTATCTTTACTATTCCAATTGTGTATCTTTACATCGTTTGCGTATCTTTACTATTCCAATTGTGTATCGTTACATCGTTTGCGTATCTTTACTATTCCAATTGTGTATATTTTCATTTCTTGTTTGAGTATCTTTCTGTAAGGCTTTCTGATGAGAGTTTCTATTGTATTTGAGAGTTTTGCAAGTGTGGGAGTGTGTTTCTTTCAAACTGAGTATCTTTACATCGTTTGCGTATCTTTACTATTCCAATTGTGTATCTTTTCATTTCTCGTTTGAGTATCTTTCTGTAAGGCTTCTGATGCGAGTTTCTATTGTATTTGAGAGTTTTGCAAGTGTGGGAGTGTGTTTCTTTCAAACTGAGTATCTTTACATCGTTTGCGTATCTTTACTATTCCAATTGTGTATCTTTACATCGTTTGCGTATCTTTACTATTCCAATTGTGTATCTTTTCCTTTCTCGTTTGAGTATCTTTCTGTAAGGCTTTCTGATGCGAGTTTCTATTGTATTTGAGAGTTTTGCAAGTGTGGGAGTGTTTTTCTTTCAAACTGAGTATCTTTACATCGTTTGCGTATCTTTACTATTCCAATTGTGTATCTTTTCATTTCTCGTTTGAGTATCTTTCTGTAAGGCTTCTGATTCGAGTTTCTATTGTATTTGAGAGTTTTGCAAGTGTGGGAGTGTGTTTCTTTCAATCTGAGTATCTTTACATCGTTTGCGTATCTTTACTATTCCAATTGTGTATCTTTTCATTTCTCGTTTGAGTATCTTTCTGTAAGGCTTCTGATGCGAGTTTCTATTGTATTTGAGAGTTTTGCAAGTGTGGGAGTGTGTTTCTTTCAAACTGAGTATCTTTACATCGTTTGCGTATCTTTACTATTCCAATTGTGTATCTTTTCATTTCTCGTTTGAGTATCTTTCTGTAAGGCTTCTGATGCGAGTTTCTATTGTATTTGAGAGTTTTGCAAGTGTGGGAGTGTGTTTCTTTCAAACTGAGTATCTTTACATCGTTTGCGTATCTTTACTATTCCAATTGTGTATCTTTTCATTTCTCGTTTGAGTATCTTTCTGTAAGGCTTCTGATACGAGTTTCTATTGTATTTGAGAGTTTTGCAAGTGTGGGAGTGTGTTTCTTTCAAACTGAGTATCTTTACATCGTTTGCGTATCTTTACTATTCCAATTGTGTATCTTTACATCGTTTGCGTATCTTTACTATTCCAATTGTGTATCTTTTCATTTCTCGTTTGAGTATCTTTCTGTAAGGCTTCTGATACGAGTTTCTATTGTATTTGAGAGTTTTGCAAGTGTGGGAGTGTGTTTCTTTAAAACTGAGTATCTTTACATCGTTTGCGTATCTTTACTATTCCAATTGTGTATCTTTACATCGTTTGCGTATCTTTACTATTCCAATTGTGTATCTTTTCATTTCTCGTTTGAGTATCTTTCTGTAAGGCTTTCTGATGCGAGTTTCTATTGTATTTGAGAGTTTTGCAAGTGTGGGAGTGTGTTTCTTTCAAACTGAGTTTCTTTACATCGTTTGCGTATCTTTACTATTCCAATTGTGTATCTTTTCATTTCTCGTTTGAGTATCTTTCTGTAAGGCTTCTGATGCGAGTTTTTATTGAATTTGAGAGTTTTGCAAGTGTGGGAGTGTGTTTCTTTCAAACTGAGTATCTTTACATCGTTTGCGTATCTTTACTATTCCAATTGTGTATCTTTACTATTCCAATTGTGTATCTTTACTATTCCAATTGTGTATCTTTACTATTCCAATTGTGTATCTTTACATCGTTTGCGTATCTTTACTATTCCAATTGTGTATCGTTACATCGTTTGCGTATCTTTACTATTCCAATTGTGTATATTTTCATTTCTTGTTTGAGTATCTTTCTGTAAGGCTTTCTGATGAGAGTTTCTATTGTATTTGAGAGTTTTGCAAGTGTGGGAGTGTGTTTCTTTCAAACTGAGTATCTTTACATCGTTTGCGTATCTTTACTATTCCAATTGTGTATCTTTTCATTTCTCGTTTGAGTATCTTTCTGTAAGGCTTCTGATGCGAGTTTCTATTGTATTTGAGAGTTTTGCAAGTGTGGGAGTGTGTTTCTTTCAAACTGAGTATCTTTACATCGTTTGCGTATCTTTACTATTCCAATTGTGTATCTTTACATCGTTTGCGTATCTTTACTATTCCAATTGTGTATCTTTTCCTTTCTCGTTTGAGTATCTTTCTGTAAGGCTTTCTGATGCGAGTTTCTATTGTATTTGAGAGTTTTGCAAGTGTGGGAGTGTTTTTCTTTCAAACTGAATATCTTTACATCGTTTGCGTATCTTTACTATTCCAATTGTGTATCTTTTCATTTCTCGTTTGAGTATCTTTCTGTAAGGCTTCTGATTCGAGTTTCTATTGTATTTGAGAGTTTTGCAAGTGTGGGAGTGTGTTTCTTTCAATCTGAGTATCTTTACATCGTTTGCGTATCTTTACTATTCCAATTGTGTATCTTTTCATTTCTCGTTTGAGTATCTTTCTGTAAGGCTTCTGATGCGAGTTTCTATTGTATTTGAGAGTTTTGCAAGTGTGGGAGTGTGTTTCTTTCAAACTGAGTATCTTTACATCGTTTGCGTATCTTTACTATTCCAATTGTGTATCTTTTCATTTCTCGTTTGAGTATCTTTCTGTAAGGCTTCTGATGCGAGTTTCTATTGTATTTGAGAGTTTTGCAAGTGTGGGAGTGTGTTTCTTTCAAACTGAGTATCTTTACATCGTTTGCGTATCTTTACTATTCCAATTGTGTATCTTTTCATTTCTCGTTTGAGTATCTTTCTGTAAGGCTTCTGATACGAGTTTCTATTGTATTTGAGAGTTTTGCAAGTGTGGGAGTGTGTTTCTTTCAAACTGAGTATCTTTACATCGTTTGCGTATCTTTACTATTCCAATTGTGTATCTTTACATCGTTTGCGTATCTTTACTATTCCAATTGTGTATCTTTTCATTTCTCGTTTGAGTATCTTTCTGTAAGGCTTCTGATGCGAGTTTCTATTGTATTTGAGAGTTTTGCAAGTGTGGGAGTGTGTTTCTTTCAAACTGAGTATCTTTACATCGTTTGCGTATCTTTACTATTCCAATTGTGTATCTTTACATCGTTTGCGTATCTTTACTATTCCAATTGTGTATCTTTTCATTTCTCGTTTGAGTATCTTTCTGTAAGGCTTTCTGATGCGAGTTTCTATTGTATTTGAGAGTTTTGCAAGTGTGGGAGTGTGTTTCTTTCAAACTGAATATCTTTACATCGTTTGCGTATCTTTACTATTCCAATTGTGTATCTTTTCATTTCTCGTTTGAGTATCTTTCTGTAAGGCTTCTGATACGAGTTTCTATTGTATTTGAGAGTTTTGCAAGTGTGGGAGTGTGTTTCTTTCAAACTGAGTATCTTTACATCGTTTGCGTATCTTTACTATTCCAATTGTGTATCTTTACAACGTTTGCGTATCTTTACTATTCCAATTGTGTATATTTTCATTTCTCGTTTGAGTATCTTTCTGTAAGGCTTTCTGATGCGAGTTTCTATTGTATTTGAGAGTTTTGCAAGTGTGGGAGTGTGTTTCTTTCAAACTGAGTATCTTTACATCGTTTGCGTATCTTTAATATTCCAATTGTGTATCTTTACATCGTTTGCGTATCTTTACTATTCCAATTGTGTATATTTTCATTTCTTGTTTGAGTATCTTTCTGTAAGGCTTTCTGATGCGAGTTTCTATTGTATTTAAGAGTTTTGCAAGTGTGGGAGTGTGTTTCTTTCAAACTGAGTATCTTTACATCGTTTGCGTATCTTTACTATTCCAATTGTGTATCTTTTCATTTCTCGTTTGAGTATCTTTCTGTAAGGCTTCTGATGCGAGTTTTTATTGAATTTGAGAGTTTTGCAAGTGTGGGAGTGTGTTTCTTTCAAACTGAGTATCTTTACATCGTTTGCGTATCTTTACTATTCCAATTGTGTATCTTTACATCGTTTGCGTATCTTTACTATTCCAATTGTGTATCTTTACTATTCCAATTGTGTATCTTTACTATTCCAATTGTGTATCTTTACATCGTTTGCGTATCTTTACTATTCCAATTGTGTATCTTTACATCGTTTGCGTATCTTTACTATTCCAATTGTGTATATTTTCATTTCTTGTTTGAGTATCTTTCTGTAAGGCTTTCTGATGAGAGTTTCTATTCTATTTGAGAGTTTTGCAAGTGTGGGAGTGTGTTTCTTTCAAACTGAGTATCTTTACATCGTTTGCGTATCTTTACTATTCCAATTGTGTATCTTTACATCGTTTGCGTATCTTTACTATTCCAATTGTGTATCTTTTCCTTTCTCGTTTGAGTATCTTTCTGTAAGGCTTTCTGATGCGAGTTTCTATTGTATTTGAGAGTTTTGCAAGTGTGGGAGTGTTTTTCTTTCAAACTGAATATCTTTACATCGTTTGCGTATCTTTACTATTCCAATTGTGTATCTTTTCATTTCTCGTTTGAGTATCTTTCTGTAAGGCTTCTGATTCGAGTTTCTATTGTATTTGAGAGTTTTGCAAGTGTGGGAGTGTGTTTCTTTCAATCTGAGTATCTTTACATCGTTTGCGTATCTTTACTATTCCAATTGTGTATCTTTTCATTTCTCGTTTGAGTATCTTTCTGTAAGGCTTCTGATGCGAGTTTCTATTGTATTTGAGAGTTTTGCAAGTGTGGGAGTGTGTTTCTTTCAAACTGAGTATCTTTACATCGTTTGCGTATCTTTACTATTCCAATTGTGTATCTTTTCATTTCTCGTTTGAGTATCTTTCTGTAAGGCTTCTGATGCGAGTTTCTATTGTATTTGAGAGTTTTGCAAGTGTGGGAGTGTGTTTCTTTCAAACTGAGTATCTTTACATCGTTTGCGTATCTTTACTATTCCAATTGTGTATCTTTTCATTTCTCGTTTGAGTATCTTTCTGTAAGGCTTCTGATTCGAGTTTCTATTGTATTTGAGAGTTTTGCAAGTGTGGGAGTGTGTTTCTTTCAAACTGAGTATCTTTACATCGTTTGCGTATCTTTACTATTCCAATTGTGTATCTTTACATCGTTTGCGTATCTTTACTATTCCAATTGTGTATCTTTTCCTTTCTCGTTTGAGTATCTTTCTGTAAGGCTTTCTGATGCGAGTTTCTATTGTATTTGAGAGTTTTGCAAGTGTGGGAGTGTGTTTCTTTCAAACTGAATATCTTTACATCGTTTGCGTATCTTTACTATTCCAATTGTGTATCTTTTCATTTCTCGTTTGAGTATCTTTCTGTAAGGCTTCTGATTCGAGTTTCTATTGTATTTGAGAGTTTTGCAAGTGTGGGAGTGTGTTTCTTTCAATCTGAGTATCTTTACATCGTTTGCGTATCTTTACTATTCCAATTGTGTATCTTTTCATTTCTCGTTTGAGTATCTTTCTGTAAGGCTTCTGATGCGAGTTTCTATTGTATTTGAGAGTTTTGCAAGTGTGGGAGTGTGTTTCTTTCAAACTGAGTATCTTTACATCGTTTGCGTATCTTTACTATTCCAATTGTGTATCTTTTCATTTCTCGTTTGAGTATCTTTCTGTAAGGCTTCTGATGCGAGTTTTTATTGAATTTGAGAGTTTTGCAAGTGTGGGAGTGTGTTTCTTTCAAACTGAGTATCTTTACATCGTTTGCGTATCTTTACTATTCCAATTGTGTATCTTTACATCGTTTGCGTATCTTTACTATTCCAATTGTGTATCTTTACTATTCCAATTGTGTATCTTTACTATTCCAATTGTGTATCTTTACATCGTTTGCGTATCTTTACTATTCCAATTGTGTATCTTTACATCGTTTGCGTATCTTTACTATTCCAATTGTGTATATTTTCATTTCTTGTTTGAGTATCTTTCTGTAAGGCTTTCTGATGAGAGTTTCTATTGTATTTGAGAGTTTTGCAAGTGTGGGAGTGTGTTTCTTTCAAACTGAGTATCTTTACATCGTTTGCGTATCTTTACTATTCCAATTGTGTATCTTTACATCGTTTGCGTATCTTTACTATTCCAATTGTGTATCTTTTCCTTTCTCGTTTGAGTATCTTTCTGTAAGGCTTTCTGATGCGAGTTTCTATTGTATTTGAGAGTTTTGCAAGTGTGGGAGTGTTTTTCTTTCAAACTGAATATCTTTACATCGTTTGCGTATCTTTACTATTCCAATTGTGTATCTTTTCATTTCTCGTTTGAGTATCTTTCTGTAAGGCTTCTGATTCGAGTTTCTATTGTATTTGAGAGTTTTGCAAGTGTGGAAGTGTGTTTCTTTCAATCTGAGTATCTTTACATCGTTTGCGTATCTTTACTATTCCAATTGTGTATCTTTTCATTTCTCGTTTGAGTATCTTTCTGTAAGGCTTCTGATGCGAGTTTCTATTGTATTTGAGAGTTTTGCAAGTGTGGGAGTGTGTTTCTTTCAAACTGAGTATCTTTACATCGTTTGCGTATCTTTACTATTCCAATTGTGTATCTTTTCATTTCTCGTTTGAGTATCTTTCTGTAAGGCTTCTGATGCGAGTTTCTATTGAATTTGAGAGTTTTGCAAGTGTGGGAGTGTGTTTCTTTCAAACTGAGTATCTTTACATCGTTTGCGTATCTTTACTATTCCAATTGTGTATCTTTTCATTTCTCGTTTGAGTATCTTTCTGTAAGGCTTCTGATGCGAGTTTCTATTGTATTTGAGAGTTTTGCAAGTGTGGGAGTGTGTTTCTTTCAAACTGAGTATCTTTACATCGTTTGCGTATCTTTACTATTCCAATTGTGTATCTTTTCATTTCTCGTTTGAGTATCTTTCTGTAAGGCTTCTGATTCGAGTTTCTATTGTATTTGAGAGTTTTGCAAGTGTGGGAGTGTGTTTCTTTCAAACTGAGTATCTTTACATCGTTTGCGTATCTTTACTATTCCAATTGTGTATCTTTACATCGTTTGCGTATCTTTACTATTCCAATTGTGTATCTTTTCCTTTCTCGTTTGAGTATCTTTCTGTAAGGCTTTCTGATGCGAGTTTCTATTGTATTTGAGAGTTTTGCAAGTGTGGGAGTGTGTTTCTTTCAAACTGAATATCTTTACATCGTTTGCGTATCTTTACTATTCCAATTGTGTATCTTTTCATTTCTCGTTTGAGTATCTTTCTGTAAGGCTTCTGATTCGAGTTTCTATTGTATTTGAGAGTTTTGCAAGTGTGGGAGTGTGTTTCTTTCAATCTGAGTATCTTTACATCGTTTGCGTATCTTTACTATTCCAATTGTGTATCTTTTCATTTCTCGTTTGAGTATCTTTCTGTAAGGCTTCTGATGCGAGTTTCTATTGTATTTGAGAGTTTTGCAAGTGTGGGAGTGTGTTTCTTTCAAACTGAGTATCTTTACATCGTTTGCGTATCTTTACTATTCCAATTGTGTATCTTTACATCGTTTGCGTATCTTTACTATTCCAATTGTGTATCTTTACTATTCCAATTGTGTATCTTTACTATTCCAATTGTGTATCTTTACATCGTTTGCGTATCTTTACTATTCCAATTGTGTATCTTTACATCGTTTGCGTATCTTTACTATTCCAATTGTGTATATTTTCATTTCTTGTTTGAGTATCTTTCTGTAAGGCTTTCTGATGAGAGTTTCTATTGTATTTGAGAGTTTTGCAAGTGTGGGAGTGTGTTTCTTTCAAACTGAGTATCTTTACATCGTTTGCGTATCTTTACTATTCCAATTGTGTATCTTTACATCGTTTGCGTATCTTTACTATTCCAATTGTGTATCTTTTCCTTTCTGGTTTGAGTATCTTTCTGTAAGGCTTTCTGATGCGAGTTTCTATTGTATTTGAGAGTTTTGCAAGTGTGGGAGTGTGTTTCTTTCAAACTGAATATCTTTACATCGTTTGCGTATCTTCACTATTCCAATTGTGTATCTTTTCATTTCTCGTTTGAGTATCTTTCTGTAAGGCTTCTGATTCGAGTTTCTGTTGTATTTGAGAGTTTTGCAAGTGTGGGAGTGTGTTTCTTTCAAACTGAGTATCTTTACATCGTTTGCGTATCTTTACTATTCCAATTGTGTATCTTTACATCGTTTGCGTATCTTTACTATTCCAATTGTGTATCTTTTCCTTTCTCGTTTGAGTATCTTTCTGTAAGGCTTTCTGATGCGAGTTTCTATTGTATTTGAGAGTTTTGCAAGTGTGGGAGTGTGTTTCTTTCAAACTGAATATCTTTACATCGTTTGCGTATCTTTACTATTCCAATTGTGTATCTTTTCATTTCTCGTTTGAGTATCTTTCTGTAAGGCTTCTGATGCGAGTTTCTATTGTATTTGAGAGTTTTGCAAGTGTGGGAGTGTGTTTCTTTCAAACTGAGTATCTTTACATCGTTTGCGTATCTTTACTATTCCAATTGTGTATCTTTTCATTTCTCGTTTGAGTATCTTTCTGTAAGGCTTCTGATGCGAGTTTCTATTGTATTTGAGAGTTTTGCAAGTGTGGGAGTGTGTTTCTTTCAAACTGAGTATCTTTACATCGTTTGCGTATCTTTACTATTCCAATTGTGTATCTTTTCATTTCTCGTTTGAGTATCTTTCTGTAAGGCTTCTGATACGAGTTTCTATTGTATTTGAGAGTTTTGCAAGTGTGGGAGTGTGTTTCTTTCAAACTGAATATCTTTACATCGTTTGCGTATCTTTACTATTCCAATTGTGTATCTTTTCATTTCTCGTTTGAGTATCTTTCTGTAAGGCTTCTGATGCGAGTTTCTATTGTATTTGAGAGTTTTGCAAGTGTGGGAGTGTGTTTCTTTCAAACTGAGTATCTTTACATCGTTTGCGTATCTTTACTATTCCAATTGTGTATCTTTTCATTTCTCGTTTGAGTATCTTTCTGTAAGGCTTCTGATTCGAGTTTCTATTGTATTTGAGAGTTTTGCAAGTGTGGGAGTGTGTTTCTTTCAAACTGAGTATCTTTACATCGTTTGCGTATCTTTACTATTCCAATTGTGTATCTTTACATCGTTTGCGTATCTTTACTATTCCAATTGTGTATCTTTTCCTTTCTCGTTTGAGTATCTTTCTGTAAGGCTTTCTGATGCGAGTTTCTATTGTATTTGAGAGTTTTGCAAGTGTGGGAGTGTGTTTCTTTCAAACTGAATATCTTTACATCGTTTGCGTATCTTTACTATTCCAATTGTGTATCTTTTCATTTCTCGTTTGAGTATCTTTCTGTAAGGCTTCTGATTCGAGTTTCTATTGTATTTGAGAGTTTTGCAAGTGTGGGAGTGTGTTTCTTTCAATCTGAGTATCTTTACATCGTTTGCGTATCTTTACTATTCCAATTGTGTATCTTTTCATTTCTCGTTTGAGTATCTTTCTGTAAGGCTTCTGATGCGAGTTTCTATTGTATTTGAGAGTTTTGCAAGTGTGGGAGTGTGTTTCTTTCAAACTGAGTATCTTTACATCGTTTGCGTATCTTTACTATTCCAATTGTGTATCTTTACATCGTTTGCGTATCTTTACTATTCCAATTGTGTATCTTTACTATTCCAATTGTGTATCTTTACTATTCCAATTGTGTATCTTTACATCGTTTGCGTATCTTTACTATTCCAATTGTGTATCTTTACATCGTTTGCGTATCTTTACTATTCCAATTGTGTATATTTTCATTTCTTGTTTGAGTATCTTTCTGTAAGGCTTTCTGATGAGAGTTTCTATTGTATTTGAGAGTTTTGCAAGTGTGGGAGTGTGTTTCTTTCAAACTGAATATCTTTACATCGTTTGCGTATCTTTACTATTCCAATTGTGTATCTTTACATCGTTTGCGTATCTTTACTATTCCAATTGTGTATCTTTTCCTTTCTGGTTTGAGTATCTTTCTGTAAGGCTTTCTGATGCGAGTTTCTATTGTATTTGAGAGTTTTGCAAGTGTGGGAGTGTGTTTCTTTCAAACTGAGTATCTTTACATCGTTTGCGTATCTTTACTATTCCAATTGTGTATCTTTTCATTTCTCGTTTGAGTATCTTTCTGTAAGGCTTCTGATTCGAGTTTCTATTGTATTTGAGAGTTTTGCAAGTGTGGGAGTGTGTTTCTTTCAAACTGAGTATCTTTACATCGTTTGCGTATCTTTACTATTCCAATTGTGTATCTTTACATCGTTTGCGTATCTTTACTATTCCAATTGTGTATCTTTTCCTTTCTCGTTTGAGTATCTTTCTGTAAGGCTTTCTGATGCGAGTTTCTATTGTATTTGAGAGTTTTGCAAGTGTGGGAGTGTGTTTCTTTCAAACTGAATATCTTTACATCGTTTGCGTATCTTTACTATTCCAATTGTGTATCTTTTCATTTCTCGTTTGAGTATCTTTCTGTAAAGCTTTCTGATACGAGTTTCTATTGTATTTGAGAGTTTTGCAAGTGTGGGAGTGTGTTTCTTTCAAACTGAATATCTTTACATCGTTTGCGTATCTTTACTATTCCAATTGTGTATCTTTTCATTTCTCGTTTGAGTATCTTTCTGTAAGGCTTCTGATGCGAGTTTCTATTGTATTTGAGAGTTTTGCAAGTGTGGGAGTGTGTTTCTTTCAAACTGAGTATCTTTACATCGTTTGCGTATCTTTACTATTCCAATTGTGTATCTTTTCATTTCTCGTTTGAGTATCTTTCTGTAAGGCTTCTGATACGAGTTTCTATTGTATTTGAGAGTTTTGCAAGTGTGGGAGTGTGTTTCTTTCAAACTGAATATCTTTACATCGTTTGCGTATCTTTACTATTCCAATTGTGTATCTTTTCATTTCTCGTTTGAGTATCTTTCTGTAAGGCTTCTGATGCGAGTTTCTATTGTATTTGAGAGTTTTGCAAGTGTGGGAGTGTGTTTCTTTCAAACTGAGTATCTTTACATCGTTTGCGTATCTTTACTATTCCAATTGTGTATCTTTTCATTTCTCGTTTGAGTATCTTTCTGTAAGGCTTCTGATTCGAGTTTCTATTGTATTTGAGAGTTTTGCAAGTGTGGGAGTGTGTTTCTTTCAAACTGAGTATCT
The DNA here is from genome assembly GCF_933775445.1 of Argentina anserina. Lineage (NCBI taxonomy): Eukaryota > Viridiplantae > Streptophyta > Magnoliopsida > Rosales > Rosaceae > Argentina > Argentina anserina. Next base: position 337,100 of record NW_026089464.1, read on the forward strand.
TTACATCGTTTGCGTATCTTTACTATTCCAATTGTGTATCTTTACATCGTTTGCGTATCTTTACTATTCCAATTGTGTATCTTTTCCTTTCTCGTTTGAGTATCTTTCTGTAAGGCTTTCTGATGCGAGTTTCTATTGTATTTGAGAGTTTTGCAAGTGTGGGAGTGTGTTTCTTTCAAACTGAATATCTTTACATCGTTTGCGTATCTTTACTATTCCAATTGTGTATCTTTTCATTTCTCGTTTGAGTATCTTTCTGTAAGGCTTCTGATTCGAGTTTCTATTGTATTTGAGAGTTTTGCAAGTGTGGGAGTGTGTTTCTTTCAATCTGAGTATCTTTACATCGTTTGCGTATCTTTACTATTCCAATTGTGTATCTTTTCATTTCTCGTTTGAGTATCTTTCTGTAAGGCTTCTGATGCGAGTTTCTATTGTATTTGAGAGTTTTGCAAGTGTGGGAGTGTGTTTCTTTCAAACTGAGTATCTTTACATCGTTTGCGTATCTTTACTATTCCAATTGTGTATCTTTACATCGTTTGCGTATCTTTACTATTCCAATTGTGTATCTTTACTATTCCAATTGTGTATCTTTACTATTCCAATTGTGTATCTTTACATCGTTTGCGTATCTTTACTATTCCAATTGTGTATCTTTACATCGTTTGCGTATCTTTACTATTCCAATTGTGTATATTTTCATTTCTTGTTTGAGTATCTTTCTGTAAGGCTTTCTGATGAGAGTTTCTATTGTATTTGAGAGTTTTGCAAGTGTGGGAGTGTGTTTCTTTCAAACTGAGTATCTTTACATCGTTTGCGTATCTTTACTATTCCAATTGTGTATCTTTACATCGTTTGCGTATCTTTACTATTCCAATTGTGTATCTTTTCCTTTCTGGTTTGAGTATCTTTCTGTAAGGCTTTCTGATGCGAGTTTCTATTGTATTTGAGAGTTTTGCAAGTGTGGGAGTGTGTTTCTTTCAAACTGAATATCTTTACATCGTTTGCGTATCTTTACTATTCCAATTGTGTATCTTTTCATTTCTCGTTTGAGTATCTTTCTGTAAGGCTTCTGATTCGAGTTTCTATTGTATTTGAGAGTTTTGCAAGTGTGGGAGTGTGTTTCTTTCAAACTGAGTATCTTTACATCGTTTGCGTATCTTTACTATTCCAATTGTGTATCTTTACATCGTTTGCGTATCTTTACTATTCCAATTGTGTATCTTTTCCTTTCTCGTTTGAGTATCTTTCTGTAAGGCTTTCTGATGCGAGTTTCTATTGTATTTGAGAGTTTTGCAAGTGTGGGAGTGTGTTTCTTTCAAACTGAATATCTTTACATCGTTTGCGTATCTTTACTATTCCAATTGTGTATCTTTTCATTTCTCGTTTGAGTATCTTTCTGTAAAGCTTTCTGATACGAGTTTCTATTGTATTTGAGAGTTTTGCAAGTGTGGGAGTGTGTTTCTTTCAAACTGAATATCTTTACATCGTTTGCGTATCTTTACTATTCCAATTGTGTATCTTTTCATTTCTCGTTTGAGTATCTTTCTGTAAGGCTTCTGATGCGAGTTTCTATTGTATTTGAGAGTTTTGCAAGTGTGGGAGTGTGTTTCTTTCAAACTGAGTATCTTTACATCGTTTGCGTATCTTTACTATTCCAATTGTGTATCTTTTCATTTCTCGTTTGAGTATCTTTCTGTAAGGCTTCTGATACGAGTTTCTATTGTATTTGAGAGTTTTGCAAGTGTGGGAGTGTGTTTCTTTCAAACTGAATATCTTTACATCGTTTGCGTATCTTTACTATTCCAATTGTGTATCTTTTCATTTCTCGTTTGAGTATCTTTCTGTAAGGCTTCTGATGCGAGTTTCTATTGTATTTGAGAGTTTTGCAAGTGTGGGAGTGTGTTTCTTTCAAACTGAGTATCTTTACATCGTTTGCGTATCTTTACTATTCCAATTGTGTATCTTTTCATTTCTCGTTTGAGTATCTTTCTGTAAGGCTTCTGATTCGAGTTTCTATTGTATTTGAGAGTTTTGCAAGTGTGGGAGTGTGTTTCTTTCAAACTGAGTATCTTTACATCGTTTGCGTATCTTTACTATTCCAATTGTGTATCTTTACATCGTTTGCGTATCTTTACTATTCCAATTGTGTATCTTTTCCTTTCTCGTTTGAGTATCTTTCTGTAAGGCTTTCTGATGCGAGTTTCTATTGTATTTGAGAGTTTTGCAAGTGTGGGAGTGTGTTTCTTTCAAACTGAATATCTTTACATCGTTTGCGTATCTTTACTATTCCAATTGTGTATCTTTTCATTTCTCGTTTGAGTATCTTTCTGTAAGGCTTCTGATTCGAGTTTCTATTGTATTTGAGAGTTTTGCAAGTGTGGGAGTGTGTTTCTTTCAATCTGAGTATCTTTACATCGTTTGCGTATCTTTACTATTCCAATTGTGTATCTTTTCATTTCTCGTTTGAGTATCTTTCTGTAAGGCTTCTGATGCGAGTTTCTATTGTATTTGAGAGTTTTGCAAGTGTGGGAGTGTGTTTCTTTCAAACTGAGTATCTTTACATCGTTTGCGTATCTTTACTATTCCAATTGTGTATCTTTACATCGTTTGCGTATCTTTACTATTCCAATTGTGTATCTTTTCATTTCTCGTTTGAGTATCTTTCTGTAAGGCTTTCTGATGCGAGTTTCTATTGTATTTGAGAGTTTTGCAAGTGTGGGAGTGTGTTTCTTTCAAACTGAATATCTTTACATCGTTTGCGTATCTTTACTATTCCAATTGTGTATCTTTTCATTTCTCGTTTGAGTATCTTTCTGTAAGGCTTCTGATACGAGTTTCTATTGTATTTGAGAGTTTTGCAAGTGTGGGAGTGTGTTTCTTTCAAACTGAGTATCTTTACATCGTTTGCGTATCTTTACTATTGCAATTGTGTATCTTTACATCGTTTGCGTATCTTTACTATTCCAATTGTGTATCTTTTCATTTCTCGTTTGAGTATCTTTCTGTAAAGCTTTCTGATGCGAGTTTCTATTGTATTTGAGAGTTTTGCAAGTGTGGGAGTGTGTTTCTTTCAAACTGAGTATCTTTACATCGTTTGCGTATCTTTATTATTCCAATTGTGTATCTTTACATCGTTTGCGTATCTTTACTATTCCAATTGTGTATCTTTTCCTTTCTCGTTTGAGTATCTTTCTGTAAGGCTTCTGATGCGAGTTTCTATTGTATTTGAGAGTTTTGCAAGTGTGGGAGTGTGTTTCTTTCAAACTGAGTATCTTTACATCGTTTGCGTATCTTTACTATTCCAATTGTGTATCTTTTCATTTCTCGTTTGAGTATCTTTCTGTAAGGCTTCTGATTCGAGTTTCTATTGTATTTGAGAGTTTTGCAAGTGTGGGAGTGTGTTTCTTTCAAACTGAGTATCTTTACATCGTTTGCGTATCTTTACTATTCCAATTGTGTATCTTTACATCGTTTGCGTATCTTTACTATTCCAATTGTGTATCTTTTCCTTTCTCGTTTGAGTATCTTTCTGTAAGGCTTTCTGATGCGAGTTTCTATTGTATTTGAGAGTTTTGCAAGTGTGGGAGTGTGTTTCTTTCAAACTGAATATCTTTACATCGTTTGCGTATCTTTACTATTCCAATTGTGTATCTTTTCATTTCTCGTTTGAGTATCTTTCTGTAAGGCTTCTGATTCGAGTTTCTATTGTATTTGAGAGTTTTGCAAGTGTGGGAGTGTGTTTCTTTCAATCTGAGTATCTTTACATCGTTTGCGTATCTTTACTATTCCAATTGTGTATCTTTTCATTTCTCGTTTGAGTATCTTTCTGTAAGGCTTCTGATGCGAGTTTCTATTGTATTTGAGAGTTTTGCAAGTGTGGGAGTGTGTTTCTTTCAAACTGAGTATCTTTACATCGTTTGCGTATCTTTACTATTCCAATTGTGTATCTTTACATCGTTTGCGTATCTTTACTATTCCAATTGTGTATCTTTTCATTTCTCGTTTGAGTATCTTTCTGTAAGGCTTTCTGATGCGAGTTTCTATTGTATTTGAGAGTTTTGCAAGTGTGGGAGTGTGTTTCTTTCAAACTGAATATCTTTACATCGTTTGCGTATCTTTACTATTCCAATTGTGTATCTTTTCATTTCTCGTTTGAGTATCTTTCTGTAAGGCTTCTGATACGAGTTTCTATTGTATTTGAGAGTTTTGCAAGTGTGGGAGTGTGTTTCTTTCAAACTGAGTATCTTTACATCGTTTGCGTATCTTTACTATTGCAATTGTGTATCTTTACATCGTTTGCGTATCTTTACTATTCCAATTGTGTATCTTTTCATTTCTCGTTTGAGTATCTTTCTGTAAAGCTTTCTGATGCGAGTTTCTATTGTATTTGAGAGTTTTGCAAGTGTGGGAGTGTGTTTCTTTCAAACTGAGTATCTTTACATCGTTTGCGTATCTTTATTATTCCAATTGTGTATCTTTACATCGTTTGCGTATCTTTACTATTCCAATTGTGTATCTTTTCCTTTCTCGTTTGAGTATCTTTCTGTAAGGCTTCTGATGCGAGTTTCTATTGTATTTGAGAGTTTTGCAAGTGTGGGAGTGTGTTTCTTTCAAACTGAGTATCTTTACATCGTTTGCGTATCTTTACTATTCCAATTGTGTATCTTTTCATTTCTCGTTTGAGTATCTTTCTGTAAGGCTTCTGATTCGAGTTTCTATTGTATTTGAGAGTTTTGCAAGTGTGGGAGTGTGTTTCTTTCAAACTGAGTATCTTTACATCGTTTGCGTATCTTTACTATTCCAATTGTGTATCTTTACATCGTTTGCGTATCTTTACTATTCCAATTGTGTATCTTTTCCTTTCTCGTTTGAGTATCTTTCTGTAAGGCTTTCTGATGCGAGTTTCTATTGTATTTGAGAGTTTTGCAAGTGTGGGAGTGTGTTTCTTTCAAACTGAATATCTTTACATCGTTTGCGTATCTTTACTATTCCAATTGTGTATCTTTTCATTTCTCGTTTGAGTATCTTTCTGTAAGGCTTCTGATTCGAGTTTCTATTGTATTTGAGAGTTTTGCAAGTGTGGGAGTGTGTTTCTTTCAATCTGAGTATCTTTACATCGTTTGCGTATCTTTACTATTCCAATTGTGTATCTTTTCATTTCTCGTTTGAGTATCTTTCTGTAAGGCTTCTGATGCGAGTTTCTATTGTATTTGAGAGTTTTGCAAGTGTGGGAGTGTGTTTCTTTCAAACTGAGTATCTTTACATCGTTTGCGTATCTTTACTATTCCAATTGTGTATCTTTACATCGTTTGCGTATCTTTACTATTCCAATTGTGTATCTTTTCATTTCTCGTTTGAGTATCTTTCTGTAAGGCTTTCTGATGCGAGTTTCTATTGTATTTGAGAGTTTTGCAAGTGTGGGAGTGTGTTTCTTTCAAACTGAATATCTTTACATCGTTTGCGTATCTTTACTATTCCAATTGTGTATCTTTTCATTTCTCGTTTGAGTATCTTTCTGTAAGGCTTCTGATACGAGTTTCTATTGTATTTGAGAGTTTTGCAAGTGTGGGAGTGTGTTTCTTTCAAACTGAGTATCTTTACATCGTTTGCGTATCTTTACTATTCCAATTGTGTATGTTTACATCGTTTGCGTATCTTTACTATTCCAATTGTGTATCTTTTCATTTCTCGTTTGAGTATCTTTCTGTAAAGCTTTCTGATGCGAGTTTCTATTGTATTTGAGAGTTTTGCAAGTGTGGGAGTGTGTTTCTTTCAAACTGAGTATCTTTACATCGTTTGCGTATCTTTATTATTCCAATTGTGTATCTTTACATCGTTTGCGTATCTTTACTATTCCAATTGTGTATATTTTCATTTCTTGTTTGAGTATCTTTCTGTAAGGCTTTCTGATGCGAGTTTCTATTGTATTTGAGAGTTTTGCAAGTGTGGGAGTGTGTTTCTTTCAAACTGAGTATCTTTACATCGTTTGCGTATCTTTACTATTCCAATTGTGTATCTTTTCATTTCTCGTTTGAGTATCTTTCTGTAAGGCTTCTGATGCGAGTTTTTATTGAATTTGAGAGTTTTGCAAGTGTGGGAGTGTGTTTCTTTCAAACTGAGTATCTTTACATCGTTTGCGTATCTTTACTATTCCAATTGTGTATCTTTTAATTTCTTGTTTGAATATCTTTCTGTAAGGCTTTCTGATGCGAGTTTCTATTGTATTTGAGAGTTTTGCAAGTGTGGGAGTGTGTTTCTTTCAAACTGAGTATCTTTACATCGTTTGCGTATCTTTACTATTCCAATTGTGTATCTTTTCATTTCTCGTTTGAGTATCTTTCTGTAAAGCTTTCTGATGCGAGTTTCTATTGTATTTGAGAGTTTGGCAAGTGTGGGAGTGTGTTTCTTTCAAACTGAGTATCTTTACATCGTTTGCGTATCTTTACTATTCCAATTGTGTATCTTTACATCGTTTGCGTATCTTTACTATTCCAATTGTGTATCTTTTCGTTTCTCGTTTGAGTATCTTTCTGTAAGGCTTTCTGATGCGAGTTTCTATTGAATTTGAGAGTTTTGCAAGTGTGGGAGTGTGTTTCTTTCAAACTGAGTATCTTTACATCGTTTGCGTATCTTTACTATTCCAATTGTGTATCTTTACATCGTTTGCGTATCTTTACTATTCCAATTGTGTATCTTTTCATTTCTCGTTTGAGTATCTTTCTGTAAGGCTTTCTGATGCGAGTTTCTATTGAATTTGAGAGTTTTGCAAGTGTGGGAGTGTGTTTCTTTCAAACTGAGTATCTTTACATCGTTTGCGTATCTTTATTATTCCAATTGTGTATCTTTACATCGTTTGCGTATCTTTACTATTCCAATTGTGTATATTTTCATTTCTTGTTTGAGTATCTTTCTGTAAGGCTTTCTGATGCGAGTTTCTATTGTATTTGAGAGTTTTGCAAGTGTGGGAGTGTGTTTCTTTCAAACTGAGTATCTTTACATCGTTTGCGTATTTTTACTATTCCAATTGTGTATCTTTTCATTTCTCGTTTGAGTATCTTTTTGTAAGGCTTCTGATGCGAGTTTTTATTGAATTTGAGAGTTTTGCAAGTGTGGGAGTGTGTTTCTTTCAAACTGAGTATCTTTACATCGTTTGCGTATCTTTACTATTCCAATTGTGTATCTTTTCATTTCTCGTTTGAGTATCTTTCTGTAAGGCTTCTGATGCGAGTTTTTATTGAATTTGAGAGTTTTGCAAGTGTGGGAGTGTGTTTCTTTCAAACTGAGTATCTTTACATCGTTTGCGTATCTTTACTATTCCAATTGTGTATCTTTTCATTTCTCGTTTGAGTATCTTTCTGTAAGGCTTCTGATGCGAGTTTTTATTGAATTTGAGAGTTTTGCAAGTGTGGGAGTGTGTTTCTTTCAAACTGAGTATCTTTACATCGTTTGCGTATCTTTACTATTCCAATTGTGTATCTTTTAATTTCTTGTTTGAATATCTTTCTGTAAGGCTTTCTGATGCGAGTTTCTATTGTATTTGAGAGTTTTGCAAGTGTGGGAGTGTGTTTCTTTCAAACTGAGTATCTTTACATCGTTTGCGTATCTTTACTATTCCAATTGTGTATCTTTTCATTTCTCGTTTGAGTATCTTTCTGTAAAGCTTTCTGATGCGAGTTTCTATTGTATTTGAGAGTTTGGCAAGTGTGGGAGTGTGTTTCTTTCAAACTGAGTATCTTTACATCGTTTGCGTATCGTTACTATTCCAATTGTGTATCTTTTCATTTCTCGTTTGAGTATCTTTCTGTAAGGCTTCTGATGCGAGTTTTTATTGAATTTGAGAGTTTTGCAAGTGTGGGAGTGTGTTTCTTTCAAACTGAGTATCTTTACATCGTTTGCGTATCTTTACTATTCCAATTGTGTATCTTTTCATTTCTCGTTTGAGTATCTTTCTGTAAAGCTTTCTGATGCGAGTTTCTATTGTATTTGAGAGTTTTGCAAGTGTGGGAGTGTGTTTCTTTCAAACTGAGTATCTTTACATCGTTTGCGTATCTTTATTATTCCAATTGTGTATCTTTACATCGTTTGCGTATCTTTACTATTCCAATTGTGTATATTTTCATTTCTTGTTTGAGTATCTTTCTGTAAGGCTTTCTGATGCGAGTTTCTATTGTATTTGAGAGTTTTGCAAGTGTGGGAGTGTGTTTCTTTCAAACTGAGTATCTTTACATCGTTTGCGTATCTTTACTATTCCAATTGTGTATCTTTTCATTTCTCGTTTGAGTATCTTTTTGTAAGGCTTCTGATGCGAGTTTTTATTGAATTTGAGAGTTTTGCAAGTGTGGGAGTGTGTTTCTTTCAAACTGAGTATCTTTACATCGTTTGCGTATCTTTACTATTCCAATTGTGTATCTTTTCATTTCTCGTTTGAGTATCTTTCTGTAAGGCTTTCTGATGCGAGTTTCTATTGTATTTGAGAGTTTTGCAAGTGTGGGAGTGTGTTTCTTTCAAACTGAGTATCTTTACATCGTTTGCGTATCTTTACTATTCCAATTGTGTATCTTTTCATTTCTCGTTTGAGTATCTTTTTGTAAGGCTTCTGATGCGAGTTTTTATTGAATTTGAGAGTTTTGCAAGTGTGGGAGTGTGTTTCTTTCAAACTGAGTATCTTTACATCGTTTGCGTATCTTTACTATTCCAATTGTGTATCTTTTCATTTCTCGTTTGAGTATCTTTCTGTAAGGCTTCTGATGCGAGTTTTTATTGAATTTGAGAGTTTTGCAAGTGTGGGAGTGTGTTTCTTTCAAACTGAGTATCTTTACATCGTTTGCGTATCTTTACTATTCCAATTGTGTATCTTTTCATTTCTCGTTTGAGTATCTTTCTGTAAGGCTTCTGATGCGAGTTTTTATTGAATTTGAGAGTTTTGCAAGTGTGGGAGTGTGTTTCTTTCAAACTGAGTATCTTTACATCGTTTGCGTATCTTTACTATTCCAATTGTGTATCTTTTAATTTCTTGTTTGAATATCTTTCTGTAAGGCTTTCTGATGCGAGTTTCTATTGTATTTGAGAGTTTTACAAGTGTGGGAGTGTGTTTCTTTCAAACTGAGTATCTTTACATCGTTTGCGTATCTTTACTATTCCAATTGTGTATCTTTTCATTTCTCGTTTGAGTATCTTTCTGTAAGGCTTCTGATGCGAGTTTCTATTGTATTTGAGAGTTTTGCAAGTGTGGGAGTGTGTTTCTTTCAAACTGAGTATCTTTACATCGTTTGCGTATCTTTACGATTCCAATTGTGTATCTTTACATCGTTTGCGTATCTTTACTATTCCAATTGTGGATCTTTTCATTTCTTGTTTGAGTATCTTTCTGTAAGGCTTTCTGATGCGAGTTTCGATTGTATTTGAGAGTTTTGCAAGTGTGGGAGTGTGTTTCTTTCAAACTGAGTATCTTTACATCGTTTGCGTATCTTTACTATTCCAATTGTGCATCTTTACATCGTTTGCGTATCTTTACTATTCCAATTGTGTATCTTTTCATTTCTCGTTTGAGTATCTTTCTGTAAGGCTTCTGATGCGAGTTTCTATTGTATTTGAGAGTTTTGCAAGTGTGGGAGTGTGTTTCTTTCAAACTGAGTATGTTTACATCGTTTGCGTATCTTTACTATTCCAATTGTGCATCTTTACATCGTTTGCGTATCTTTACTATTCCAATTGTGTATCTTTTCATTTCTCGTTTGAGTATCTTTCTGTAAGGCTTTCTGATGCGAGTTTCTATTGTATTTGAGAGTTTTGCAAGTGTGGGGTGTGTTTCTTTCAAACTGAGTATCTTTACATCGTTTGCGTATCTTTACTATTCCAATTGTGTATCTTTTCATTTCTCGTTAGAGTATCTTTCTGTATGGCTTCTGATGCGAGTTTCTATTGTATTTGAGAGTTTTGCAAGTGTGGGAGTGTGTTTCTTTCAAACTGAGTATCTTTACATCGTTTGCGTATCTTTACTATTCCAATTGTGTATCTTTTCATTTCTCGTTTGAGTATCTTTCTGTAAGGCTTCTGATGCGAGTTTTTATTGAATTTGAGAGTTTTGCAAGTGTGGGAGTGTGTTTCTTTCAAACTGAGTATCTTTACATCGTTTGCGTATCTTTACTATTCCAATTGTGTATCTTTACATCGTTTGCGTATCTTTACTATTCCAATTGTGTATCTTTACTATTCCAATTGTGTATCTTTACATCGTTTGCGTATCTTTACCATTCCAATTGTGTATCTTTACATCGTTTGCGTATCTTTACTATTCCAATTGTGTATATTTTCATTTCTTGTTTGAGTATCTTTCTGTAAGGCTTTCTGATGAGAGTTTCTATTGTATTTGAGAGTTTTGCAAGTGTGGGAGTGTGTTTCTTTCAAACTGAGTATCTTTACATCGTTTGCGTATCTTTACTATTCCAATTGTGTATCTTTTCATTTCTCGTTTGAGTATCTTTCTGTAAGGCTTCTGATGCGAGTTTCTATTGTATTTGAGAGTTTTGCAAGTGTGGGAGTGTGTTTCTTTCAAACTGAGTATCTTTACATCGTTTGCGTATCTTTACTATTCCAATTGTGTATCTTTACATCGTTTGCGTATCTTTACTATTCCAATTGTGTATCTTTTCCTTTCTCGTTTGAGTATCTTTCTGTAAGGCTTTCTGATGCGAGTTTCTATTGAATTTGAGAGTTTTGCAAGTGTGGGAGTGTGTTTCTTTCAAACTGAGTATCTTTACATCGTTTGCGTATCTTTACTATTCCAATTGTGTATCTTTTCATTTCTCGTTAGAGTATCTTTCTGTAAGGCTTCTGATGCGAGTTTTTATTGAATTTGAGAGTTTTGCAAGTGTGGGAGTGTGTTTCTTTCAAACTGAGTATCTTTACATCGTTTGCGTATCTTTACTATTCCAATTGTGTATCTTTACTATTCCAATTGTGTATCTTTACTATTCCAATTGTGTATCGTTACATCGTTTGCGTATCTTTACTATTCCAATTGTGTATATTTTCATTTCTTGTTTGAGTATCTTTCTGTAAGGCTTTCTGATGAGAGTTTCTATTGTATTTGAGAGTTTTGCAAGTGTGGGAGTGTGTTTCTTTCAAACTGAGTATCTTTACATCGTTTGCGTATCTTTACTATTCCAATTGTGTATCTTTACATCGTTTGCGTATCTTTACTATTCCAATTGTGGATCTTTTCATTTCTTGTTTGAGTATCTTTCTGTAAGGCTTTCTGATGCGAGTTTCGATTGTATTTGAGAGTTTTGCAAGTGTGGGAGTGTGTTTCTTTCAAACTGAGTATCTTTACATCGTTTGCGTATCTTTACTATTCCAATTGTGCATCTTTACATCGTTTGCGTATCTTTACTATTCCAATTGTGTATCTTTTCATTTCTCGTTTGAGTATTTTTCTGTAAGGCTTCTGATGCGAGTTTCTATTGTATTTGAGAGTTTTGCAAGTGTGGGAGTGTGTTTCTTTCAAACTGAATATCTTTACATCGTTTGCGTATCTTTACTATTCCAATTGTGTATCTTTTCATTTCTCGTTTGAGTATCTTTCTGTAAGGCTTCTGATACGAGTTTCTATTGTATTTGAGAGTTTTGCAAGTGTGGGAGTGTGTTTCTTTCAAACTGAGTATCTTTACATCGTTTGCGTATCTTTACTATTCCAATTGTGTATCTTTACATCGTTTGCGTATCTTTACTATTCCAATTGTGTATCTTTTCATTTTTCGTTTGAGTATTTTTCTGTAAGGCTTCTGATGCGAGTTTCTATTGTATTTGAGAGTTTTGCAAGTGTGGGATTGTGTTTCTTTCAAACTGAGTATCTTTACATCGTTTGCGTATCTTTAATATTCCAATTGTGTATCTTTACATCGTTTGCGTATCTTTACTATTCCAATTGTGTATCTTTACTATTCCAATTGTGTATCTTTACTATTCCAATTGTGTATCTTTACATCGTTTGCGTATCTTTACTATTCCAATTGTGTACATTTTCATTTCTTGTTTGAGTATCTTTCTGTAAGGCTTTCTGATGAGAGTTTCTATTGTATTTGAGAGTTTTGCAAGTGTGGGAGTGTGTTTCTTTCAAACTGAGTATCTTTACATCGTTTGCGTATCTTTACTATTCCAATTGTGTATCTTTTCATTTCTCGTTTGAGTATCTTTCTGTAAGGCTTCTGATGCGAGTTTCTATTGTATTTGAGAGTTTTGCAAGTGTGGGAGTGTGTTTCTTTCAAACTGAGTATCTTTACATCGTTTGCGTATCTTTACTATTCCAATTGTGTATCTTTACATCGTTTGCGTATCTTTACTATTCCAATTGTGTATCTTTTCCTTTCTCGTTTGAGTATCTTTCTGTAAGGCTTTCTGATGCGAGTTTCTATTGTATTTGAGAGTTTTGCAAGTGTGGGAGTGTGTTTCTTTCAAACTGAATATCTTTACATCGTTTGCGTATCTTTACTATTCCAATTGTGTATCTTTTCATTTCTCGTTTGAGTATCTTTCTGTAAGGCTTCTGATTCGAGTTTCTATTGTATTTGAGAGTTTTGCAAGTGTGGGAGTGTGTTTCTTTCAATCTGAGTATCTTTACATCGTTTGCGTATCTTTACTATTCCAATTGTGTATCTTTTCATTTCTCGTTTGAGTATCTTTCTGTAAGGCTTCTGATGCGAGTTTCTATTGTATTTGAGAGTTTTGCAAGTGTGGGAGTGTGTTTCTTTCAAACTGAGTATCTTTACATCGTTTGCGTATCTTTACTATTCCAATTGTGTATCTTTACATCGTTTGCGTATCTTTACTATTCCAATTGTGTATCTTTTCCTTTCTCGTTTGAGTATCTTTCTGTAAGGCTTTCTGATGCGAGTTTCTATTGTATTTGAGAGTTTTGCAAGTGTGGGAGTGTGTTTCTTTCAAACTGAATATCTTTACATCGTTTGCGTATCTTTACTATTCCAATTGTGTATCTTTTCATTTCTCGTTTGAGTATCTTTCTGTAAGGCTTCTGATTCGAGTTTCTATTGTATTTGAGAGTTTTGCAAGTGTGGGAGTGTGTTTCTTTCAATCTGAGTATCTTTACATCGTTTGCGTATCTTTACTATTCCAATTGTGTATCTTTTCATTTCTCGTTTGAGTATCTTTCTGTAAGGCTTCTGATACGAGTTTCTATTGTATTTGAGAGTTTTGCAAGTGTGGGAGTGTGTTTCTTTCAAACTGAGTATCTTTACATCGTTTGCGTATCTTTACTATTCCAATTGTGTATCTTTTCATTTCTCGTTTGAGTATCTTTCTGTAAGGCTTCTGATACGAGTTTCTATTGTATTTGAGAGTTTTGCAAGTGTGGGAGTGTGTTTCTTTCAAACTGAGTATCTTTACATCGTTTGCGTATCTTTACTATTCCAATTGTGTATCTTTACATCGTTTGCGTATCTTTACTATTCCAATTGTGTATCTTTTCATTTTTCGTTTGAGTATTTTTCTGTAAGGCTTCTGATGCGAGTTTCTATTGTATTTGAGAGTTTTGCAAGTGTGGGATTGTGTTTCTTTCAAACTGAGTATCTTTACATCGTTTGCGTATCTTTAATATTCCAATTGTGTATCTTTACATCGTTTGCGTATCTTTACTATTCCAATTGTGTATCTTTACTATTCCAATTGTGTATCTTTACTATTCCAATTGTGTATCTTTACATCGTTTGCGTATCTTTACTATTCCAATTGTGTACATTTTCATTTCTTGTTTGAGTATCTTTCTGTAAGGCTTTCTGATGAGAGTTTCTATTGTATTTGAGAGTTTTGCAAGTGTGGGAGTGTGTTTCTTTCAAACTGAGTATCTTTACATCGTTTGCGTATCTTTACTATTCCAATTGTGTATCTTTTCATTTCTCGTTTGAGTATCTTTCTGTAAGGCTTCTGATGCGAGTTTCTATTGTATTTGAGAGTTTTGCAAGTGTGGGAGTGTGTTTCTTTCAAACTGAGTATCTTTACATCGTTTGCGTATCTTTACTATTCCAATTGTGTATCTTTACATCGTTTGCGTATCTTTACTATTCCAATTGTGTATCTTTTCCTTTCTCGTTTGAGTATCTTTCTGTAAGGCTTTCTGATGCGAGTTTCTATTGTATTTGAGAGTTTTGCAAGTGTGGGAGTGTGTTTCTTTCAAACTGAATATCTTTACATCGTTTGCGTATCTTTACTATTCCAATTGTGTATCTTTTCATTTCTCGTTTGAGTATCTTTCTGTAAGGCTTCTGATTCGAGTTTCTATTGTATTTGAGAGTTTTGCAAGTGTGGGAGTGTGTTTCTTTCAATCTGAGTATCTTTACATCGTTTGCGTATCTTTACTATTCCAATTGTGTATCTTTTCATTTCTCGTTTGAGTATCTTTCTGTAAGGCTTCTGATGCGAGTTTCTATTGTATTTGAGAGTTTTGCAAGTGTGGGAGTGTGTTTCTTTCAAACTGAGTATCTTTACATCGTTTGCGTATCTTTACTATTCCAATTGTGTATCTTTACATCGTTTGCGTATCTTTACTATTCCAATTGTGTATCTTTTCCTTTCTCGTTTGAGTATCTTTCTGTAAGGCTTTCTGATGCGAGTTTCTATTGTATTTGAGAGTTTTGCAAGTGTGGGAGTGTGTTTCTTTCAAACTGAATATCTTTACATCGTTTGCGTATCTTTACTATTCCAATTGTGTATCTTTTCATTTCTCGTTTGAGTATCTTTCTGTAAGGCTTCTGATTCGAGTTTCTATTGTATTTGAGAGTTTTGCAAGTGTGGGAGTGTGTTTCTTTCAATCTGAGTATCTTTACATCGTTTGCGTATCTTTACTATTCCAATTGTGTATCTTTTCATTTCTCGTTTGAGTATCTTTCTGTAAGGCTTCTGATACGAGTTTCTATTGTATTTGAGAGTTTTGCAAGTGTGGGAGTGTGTTTCTTTCAAACTGAGTATCTTTACATCGTTTGCGTATCTTTACTATTCCAATTGTGTATCTTTACATCGTTTGCGTATCTTTACTATTCCAATTGTGTATCTTTTCATTTCTCGTTTGAGTATCTTTCTGTAAGGCTTTCTGATGCGAGTTTCTATTGTATTTGAGAGTTTTGAAAGTGTGGGATTGTGTTTCTTTCAAACTGAGTATCTTTACATCGTTTGCGTATCTTTAATATTCCAATTGTGTATCTTTACATCGTTTGCGTATCTTTACTATTCCAATTGTGTATATTTTCATTTCTTGTTTGAGTATCTTTCTGTAAGGCTTTCTGATGCGAGTTTCTATTGTATTTGAGAGTTTTGCAAGTGTGGGAGTGTGTTTCTTTCAAACTGAGTATCTTTACATCGTTTGCGTATCTTTACTATTCCAATTGTGTATCTTTACATCGTTTGCGTATCTTTACTATTCCAATTGTGTATCGTTACATCGTTTGCGTATCTTTACTATTCCAATTGTGTATATTTTCATTTCTTGTTTGAGTATCTTTCTGTAAGGCTTTCTGATGAGAGTTTCTATTGTATTTGAGAGTTTTGCAAGTGTGGGAGTGTGTTTCTTTCAAACTGAGTATCTTTACATCGTTTGCGTATCTTTACTATTCCAATTGTGTATCTTTTAATTTCTTGTTTGAATATCTTTCTGTAAGGCTTTCTGATGCGAGTTTCTATTGTATTTGAGAGTTTTGCAAGTGTGGGAGTGTGTTTCTTTCAAACTGAGTATCTTTACATCGTTTGCGTATCTTTACTATTCCAATTGTGTATCTTTTCATTTCTCGTTTGAGTATCTTTCTGTAAGGCTTCTGATGCGAGTTTCTATTGTATTTGAGAGTTTTGCAAGTGTGGGAGTGTGTTTCTTTCAAACTGAGTATCTTTACATCGTTTGCGTATCTTTACTATTCCAATTGTGTATCTTTTCATTTCTCGTTTGAGTATCTTTCTGTATGGCTTCTGATGCGAGTTTCTATTGTATTTGAGAGTTTTGCAAGTGTGGGAGTGTGTTTCTTTCAAACTGAGTATCTTTACATCGTTTGCGTATCTTTACTATTCCAATTGTGTATCTTTTCATTTCTCGTTTGCGTATCTTTACTATTCCAATTGTGTATCTTTTCATTTCTCGTTTGAGTATCTTTCTGTAAGGCTTTCTGATGCGAGTTTCTATTGTATTTGAGAGTTTTGCAAGTGTGGGAGTGTGTTTCTTTCAAACTGAATATCTTTACATCGTTTGCGTATCTTTACTATTCCAATTGTGTATCTTTTCATTTCTCGTTTGAGTATCTTTCTGTAAGGCTTCTGATACGAGTTTCTATTGTATTTGAGAGTTTTGCAAGTGTGGGAGTGTGTTTCTTTCAAACTGAGTATCTTTACATCGTTTGCGTATCTTTACTATTCCAATTGTGTATCTTTACATCGTTTGCGTATCTTTACTATTCCAATTGTGTATCTTTTCATTTCTCGTTTGAGTATCTTTCTGTAAGGCTTTCTGATGCGAGTTTCTATTGTATTTGAGAGTTTTGCAAGTGTGGGAGTGTGTTTCTTTCAAACTGAGTATCTTTACATCGTTTGCGTATCTTTAATATTCCAATTGTGTATCTTTACATCGTTTGCGTATCTTTACTATTCCAATTGTGTATATTTTCATTTCTTGTTTGAGTATCTTTCTGTAAGGCTTTCTGATGCGAGTTTCTATTGTATTTGAGAGTTTTGCAAGTGTGGGAGTGTGTTTCTTTCAAACTGAGTATCTTTACATCGTTTGCGTATCTTTACTATTCCAATTGTGTATCTTTTCATTTCTCGTTTGAGTATCTTTCTGTAAGGCTTCTGATGCGAGTTTCTATTGTATTTGAGAGTTTTGCAAGTGTGGGAGTGTGTTTCTTTCAAACTGAGTATCTTTACATCGTTTGCGTATCTTTACTATTCCAATTGTGTATCTTTTCATTTCTCGTTTGAGTATCTTTCTGTATGGCTTCTGATGCGAGTTTCTATTGTATTTGAGAGTTTTGCAAGTGTGGGAGTGTGTTTCTTTCAAACTGAGTATCTTTACATCGTTTGCGTATCTTTACTATTCCAATTGTGTATCTTTTCATTTCTCGTTTGCGTATCTTTACTATTCCAATTGTGTATCTTTTCATTTCTCGTTTGAGTATCTTTCTGTAAGGCTTTCTGATGCGAGTTTCTATTGTATTTGAGAGTTTTGCAAGTGTGGGAGTGTGTTTCTTTCAAACTGAATATCTTTACATCGTTTGCGTATCTTTACTATTCCAATTGTGTATCTTTTCATTTCTCGTTTGAGTATCTTTCTGTAAGGCTTCTGATACGAGTTTCTATTGTATTTGAGAGTTTTGCAAGTGTGGGAGTGTGTTTCTTTCAAACTGAGTATCTTTACATCGTTTGCGTATCTTTACTATTCCAATTGTGTATCTTTACATCGTTTGCGTATCTTTACTATTCCAATTGTGTATCTTTTCATTTCTCGTTTGAGTATCTTTCTGTAAGGCTTTCTGATGCGAGTTTCTATTGTATTTGAGAGTTTTGCAAGTGTGGGAGTGTGTTTCTTTCAAACTGAGTATCTTTACATCGTTTGCGTATCTTTAATATTCCAATTGTGTATCTTTACATCGTTTGCGTATCTTTACTATTCCAATTGTGTATATTTTCATTTCTTGTTTGAGTATCTTTCTGTAAGGCTTTCTGATGCGAGTTTCTATTGTATTTGAGAGTTTTGCAAGTGTGGGAGTGTGTTTCTTTCAAACTGAGTATCTTTACATCGTTTGCGTATCTTTACTATTCCAATTGTGTATCTTTTCATTTCTCGTTTGAGTATCTTTCTGTAAGGCTTCTGATGCGAGTTTTTATTGAATTTGAGAGTTTTGCAAGTGTGGGAGTGTGTTTCTTTCAAACTGAGTATCTTTACATCGTTTGCGTATCTTTACTATTCCAATTGTGTATCTTTACATCGTTTGCGTATCTTTACTATTCCAATTGTGTATCTTTACTATTCCAATTGTGTATCTTTACTATTCCAATTGTGTATCTTTACATCGTTTGCGTATCTTTACTATTCCAATTGTGTATATTTTCATTTCTTGTTTGAGTATCTTTCTGTAAAGCTTTCTGATGAGAGTTTCTATTGTATTTGAGAGTTTTGCAAGTGTGGGAGTGTGTTTCTTTCAAACTGAGTATCTTTACATCGTTTGCGTATCTTTACTATTCCAATTGTGTATCTTTTCATTTCTCGTTTGAGTATCTTTCTGTAAGGCTTCTGATGCGAGTTTCTATTGTATTTGAGAGTTTTGCAAGTGTGGGAGTGTGTTTCTTTCAAACTGAATATCTTTACATCGTTTGCGTATCTTTACTATTCCAATTGTGTATCTTTTCATTTCTCGTTTGAGTATCTTTCTGTAAGGCTTCTGATTCGAGTTTCTATTGTATTTGAGAGTTTTGCAAGTGTGGGAGTGTGTTTCTTTCAATCTGAGTATCTTTACATCGTTTGCGTATCTTTACTATTCCAATTGTGTATCTTTTCATTTCTCGTTTGAGTATCTTTCTGTAAGGCTTCTGATACGAGTTTCTATTGTATTTGAGAGTTTTGCAAGTGTGGGAGTGTGTTTCTTTCAAACTGAGTATCTTTACATCGTTTGCGTATCTTTACTATTCCAATTGTGTATCTTTACATCGTTTGCGTATCTTTACTATTCCAATTGTGTATCTTTTCATTTCTTGTTTGAGTATCTTTCTGTAAGGCTTTCTGATGCGAGTTTCTATTGTATTTGAGAGTTTTGCAAGTGTGGGATTGTGTTTCTTTCAAACTGAGTATCTTTACATCGTTTGCGTATCTTTAATATTCCAATTGTGTATCTTTACATCGTTTGCGTATCTTTACTATTCCAATTGTGTATATTTTCATTTCTTGTTTGAGTATCTTTCTGTAAGGCTTTCTGATGCGAGTTTCTATTGTATTTGAGAGTTTTGCAAGTGTGGGAGTGTGTTTCTTTCAAACTGAGTATCTTTACATCGTTTGCGTATCTTTACTATTCCAATTGTGTATCTTTACATCGTTTGCGTATCTTTACTATTCCAATTGTGTATCGTTACATCGTTTGCGTATCTTTACTATTCCAATTGTGTATATTTTCATTTCTTGTTTGAGTATCTTTCTGTAAGGCTTTCTGATGAGAGTTTCTATTGTATTTGAGAGTTTTGCAAGTGTGGGAGTGTGTTTCTTTCAAACTGAGTATCTTTACATCGTTTGCGTATCTTTACTATTCCAATTGTGTATCTTTTAATTTCTTGTTTGAATATCTTTCTGTAAGGCTTTCTGATGCGAGTTTCTATTGTATTTGAGAGTTTTGCAAGTGTGGGAGTGTGTTTCTTTCAAACTGAGTATCTTTACATCGTTTGCGTATCTTTACTATTCCAATTGTGTATCTTTTCATTTCTCATTTGAGTATCTTTCTGTAAAGCTTTCTGATGCGAGTTTCTATTGTATTTGAGAGTTTTGCAAGTGTGGGAGTGTGTTTCTTTCAAACTGAGTATCTTTACATCGTTTGCGTATCTTTACTATTCCAATTGTGTATCTTTTCATTTCTCGTTTGAGTATCTTTCTGTAAAGCTTTCTGATGCGAGTTTCTATTGTATTTGAGAGTTTGGCAAGTGTGGGAGTGTGTTTCTTTCAATCTGAGTATCTTTACATCGTTTGCGTATCTTTACTATTCCAATTGTGTATCTTTTCATTTCTCGTTTGAGTATCTTTCTGTAAGGCTTCTGATTCGAGTTTCTATTGTATTTGAGAGTTTTGCAAGTGTGGGAGTGTGTTTCTTTCAATCTGAGTATCTTTACATCGTTTGCGTATCTTTACTATTCCAATTGTGTATCTTTTCATTTCTCGTTTAAGTATCTTTCTGTAAGGCTTCTGATACGAGTTTCTATTGTATTTGAGAGTTTTGCAAGTGTGGGAGTGTGTTTCTTTCAAACTGAGTATCTTTACATCGTTTGCGTATCTTTACTATTCCAATTGTGTATCTTTACATCGTTTGCGTATCTTTACTATTCCAATTGTGTATATTTTCATTTCTTGTTTGAGTATCTTTCTGTAAGGCTTTCTGATGAGAGTTTCTATTGTATTTGAGAGTTTTGCAAGTGTGGGAGTGTGTTTCTTTCAAACTGAGTATCTTTACATCGTTTGCGTATCTTTACTATTCCAATTGTGTATCTTTTCATTTCTCGTTTGAGTATCTTTCTGTAAGGCTTCTGATGCGAGTTTCTATTGTATTTGAGAGTTTTGCAAATGTGGGAGTGTGTTTCTTTCAAACTGAGTATCTTTACATCGTTTGCGTATCTTTACTATTCCAATTGTGTATCTTTACATCGTTTGCGTATCTTTACTATTCCAATTGTGTATCTTTTCCTTTCTCGTTTGAGTATCTTTCTGTAAGGCTTTCTGATGCGAGTTTCTATTGTATTTGAGAGTTTTGCAAGTGTGGGAGTGTGTTTCTTTCAAACTGAATATCTTTACATCGTTTGCGTATCTTTACTATTCCAATTGTGTATCTTTTCATTTCTCGTTTGAGTATCTTTCTGTAAGGCTTCTGATTCGAGTTTCTATTGTATTTGAGAGTTTTGCAAGTGTGGGAGTGTGTTTCTTTCAATCTGAGTATCTTTACATCGTTTGCGTATCTTTACTATTCCAATTGTGTATCTTTTCATTTCTCGTTTGAGTATCTTTCTGTAAGGCTTCTGATGCGAGTTTCTATTGTATTTGAGAGTTTTGCAAGTGTGGGAGTGTGTTTCTTTCAAACTGAGTATCTTTACATCGTTTGCGTATCTTTACTATTCCAATTGTGTATCTTTACATCGTTTGCGTATCTTTACTATTCCAATTGTGTATCTTTTCCTTTCTCGTTTGAGTATCTTTCTGTAAGGCTTTCTGATGCGAGTTTCTATTGTATTTGAGAGTTTTGCAAGTGTGGGAGTGTGTTTCTTTCAAACTGAATATCTTTACATCGTTTGCGTATCTTTACTATTCCAATTGTGTATCTTTTCATTTCTCGTTTGAGTATCTTTCTGTAAGGCTTCTGATTCGAGTTTCTATTGTATTTGAGAGTTTTGCAAGTGTGGGAGTGTGTTTCTTTCAATCTGAGTATCTTTACATCGTTTGCGTATCTTTACTATTCCAATTGTGTATCTTTTCATTTCTCGTTTGAGTATCTTTCTGTAAGGCTTCTGATGCGAGTTTCTATTGTATTTGAGAGTTTTGCAAGTGTGGGAGTGTGTTTCTTTCAAACTGAGTATCTTTACATCGTTTGCGTATCTTTACTATTCCAATTGTGTATCTTTACATCGTTTGCGTATCTTTACTATTCCAATTGTGTATCTTTTCATTTCTCGTTTGAGTATCTTTCTGTAAGGCTATCTGATGCGAGTTTCTATTGTATTTGAGAGTTTTGCAAGTGTGGGATTGTGTTTCTTTCAAACTGAGTATCTTTACATCGTTTGCGTATCTTTAATATTCCAATTGTGTATCTTTACATCGTTTGCGTATCTTTACTATTCCAATTGTGTATATTTTCATTTCTTGTTTGAGTATCTTTCTGTAAGGGTTTCTGATGCGAGTTTCTATTGTATTTGAGAGTTTTGCAAGTGTGGGAGTGTGTTTCTTTCAAACTGAGTATCTTTACATCGTTTGCGTATCTTTACTATTCCAATTGTGTATCGTTACATCGTTTGCGTATCTTTACTATTCCAATTGTGTATATTTTCATTTCTTGTTTGAGTATCTTTCTGTAAGGCTTTCTGATGAGAGTTTCTATTGTATTTGAGAGTTTTGCAAGTGTGGGAGTGTGTTTCTTTCAAACTGAGTATCTTTACATCGTTTGCGTATCTTTAATATTCCAATTGTGTATCTTTACATCGTTTGCGTATCTTTACTATTCCAATTGTGTATATTTTCATTTCTTGTTTGAGTATCTTTCTGTAAGGCTTTCTGATGCGAGTTTCTATTGTATTTGAGAGTTTTGCAAGTGTGGGAGTGTGTTTCTTTCAAACTGAGTATCTTTACATCGTTTGCGTATCTTTACTATTCCAATTGTGTATCTTTTCATTTCTCGTTTGAGTATCTTTCTGTAAAGCTTTCTGATGCGAGTTTCTATTGTATTTGAGAGTTTTGCAAGTGTGGGAGTGTGTTTCTTTCAAACTGAGTATCTTTACATCGTTTGCGTATCTTTACTATTCCAATTGTGTATCTTTTCATTTCTCGTTTGAGTATCTTTCTGTAAGGCTTCTGATTCGAGTTTCTATTGTATTTGAGAGTTTTGCAAGTGTGGGAGTGTGTTTCTTTCAATCTGAGTATCTTTACATCGTTTGCGTATCTTTACTATTCCAATTGTGTATCTTTTCATTTCTCGTTTGAGTATCTTTCTGTAAGGCTTCTGATGCGAGTTTCTATTGTATTTGAGAGTTTTGCAAGTGTGGGAGTGTGTTTCTTTCAAACTGAGTATCTTTACATCGTTTGCGTATCTTTACTATTCCAATTGTGTATCTTTACATCGTTTGCGTATCTTTACTATTCCAATTGTGTATCTTTTCCTTTCTCGTTTGAGTATCTTTCTGTAAGGCTTTCTGATGCGAGTTTCTATTGTAT
This sequence comes from Argentina anserina, assembly GCF_933775445.1. Taxonomy (NCBI): domain Eukaryota; kingdom Viridiplantae; phylum Streptophyta; class Magnoliopsida; order Rosales; family Rosaceae; genus Argentina; species Argentina anserina. Next base: position 359,754 of record NW_026089464.1, read on the forward strand.
TTGAGAGTTTTGCAAGTGTGGGAGTGTGTTTCTTTCAAACTGAATATCTTTACATCGTTTGCGTATCTTTACTATTCCAATTGTGTATCTTTTCATTTCTCGTTTGAGTATCTTTCTGTAAGGCTTCTGATTCGAGTTTCTATTGTATTTGAGAGTTTTGCAAGTGTGGGAGTTTGTTTCTTTCAATCTGAGTATCTTTACATCGTTTGCGTATCTTTACTATTCCAATTGTGTATCTTTTCATTTCTCGTTTGAGTATCTTTCTGTAAGGCTTCTGATGCGAGTTTCTATTGTATTTGAGAGTTTTGCAAGTGTGGGAGTGTGTTTCTTTCAAACTGAGTATCTTTACATCGTTTGCGTATCTTTACTATTCCAATTGTGTATCTTTACATCGTTTGCGTATCTTTACTATTCCAATTGTGTATCTTTTCCTTTCTCGTTTGAGTATCTTTCTGTAAGGCTTTCTGATGCGAGTTTCTATTGTATTTGAGAGTTTTGCAAGTGTGGGAGTGTGTTTCTTTCAAACTGAATATCTTTACATCGTTTGCGTATCTTTACTATTCCAATTGTGTATCTTTTCATTTCTCGTTTGAGTATCTTTCTGTAAGGCTTCTGATTCGAGTTTCTATTGTATTTGAGAGTTTTGCAAGTGTGGGAGTGTGTTTCTTTCAATCTGAGTATCTTTACATCGTTTGCGTATCTTTACTATTCCAATTGTGTATCTTTTCATTTCTCGTTTGAGTATCTTTCTGTAAGGCTTCTGATACGAGTTTCTATTGTATTTGAGAGTTTTGCAAGTGTGGGAGTGTGTTTCTTTCAAACTGAGTATCTTTACATCGTTTGCGTATCTTTACTATTCCAATTGTGTATCTTTTCATTTCTCGTTTGAGTATCTTTCTGTATGGCTTCTGATGCGAGTTTCTATTGTATTTGAGAGTTTTGCAAGTGTGGGAGTGTGTTTCTTTCAAACTGAGTATCTTTACATCGTTTGCGTATCTTTACTATTCCAATTGTGTATCTTTTCATTTCTCGTTTGAGTATCTTTCTGTAAGGCTTCTGATGCCAGTTTTTATTGAATTTGAGAGTTTTGCAAGTGTGGGAGTGTGTTTCTTTCAAACTGAGTATCTTTACATCGTTTGCGTATCTTTACTATTCCAATTGTGTATCTTTACATCGTTTGCGTATCTTTACTATTCCAATTGTGTATCTTTACTATTCCAATTGTGTATCTTTACTATTCCAATTGTGTATCTTTACATCGTTTGCGTATCTTTACTATTCCAATTGTGTATATTTTCATTTCTTGTTTGAGTATCTTTCTGTAAGGCTTTCTGATGAGAGCTTCTATTGTATTTGAGAGTTTTGCAAGTGTGGGAGTGTGTTTCTTTCAAACTGAGTATCTTTACATCGTTTGCGTATCTTTACTATTCCAATTGTGTATCTTTTCATTTCTCGTTTGAGTATCTTTCTGTAAGGCTTCTGATGCGAGTTTCTATTGTATTTGAGAGTTTTGCAAGTGTGGGAGTGTGTTTCTTTCAAACTGAGTATCTTTACATCGTTTGCGTATCTTTACTATTCCAATTGTGTATCTTTACATCGTTTGCGTATCTTTACTATTCCAATTGTGTATCTTTTCCTTTCTCGTTTGAGTATCTTTCTGTAAGGCTTTCTGATGCGAGTTTCTATTGTATTTGAGAGTTTTGCAAGTGTGGGAGTGTGTTTCTTTCAAACTGAATATCTTTACATCGTTTGCGTATCTTTACTATTCCAATTGTGTATCTTTTCATTTCTCGTTTGAGTATCTTTCTGTAAGGCTTCTGATTCGAGTTTCTATTGTATTTGAGAGTTTTGCAAGTGTGGGAGTGTGTTTCTTTCAATCTGAGTATCTTTACATCGTTTGCGTATCTTTACTATTCCAATTGTGTATCTTTTCATCGTTTGCGTATCTTTACTATTCCAATTGTGTATCTTTTCATTTCTCGTTTGAGTATCTTTCTGTAAGGCTTCTGATACGAGTTTCTATTGTATTTGAGAGTTTTGCAAGTGTGGGAGTGTGTTTCTTTCAAACTGAGTATCTTTACATCGTTTGCGTATCTTTACTATTCCAATTGTGTATATTTTCATTTCTTGTTTGAGTATCTTTCTGTAAGGCTTTCTGATGAGAGCTTCTATTGTATTTGAGAGTTTTGCAAGTGTGGGAGTGTGTTTCTTTCAAACTGAATATCTTTACATCGTTTGCGTATCTTTACTATTCCAATTGTGTAACTTTTCATTTCTCGTTTGAGTATCTTTCTGTAAGGCTTCTGATACGAGTTTCTATTGTATTTGAGAGTTTTGCAAGTGTGGGAGTGTGTTTCTTTCAAACTGAGTATCTTTACATCGTTTGCGTATCTTTACTATTCCAATTGTGTATCTTTACATCGTTTGCGTATCTTTACTATTCCAATTGTGTATCTTTTCATTTCTCGTTTGAGTATCTTTCTGTAAGGCTTTCTGATGCGAGTTTCTATTGTATTTGAGAGTTTTGCAAGTGTGGGATTGTGTTTCTTTCAAACTGAGTATCTTTACATCGTTTGCGTATCTTTAATATTCCAATTGTGTATCTTTACATCGTTTGCGTATCTTTACTATTCCAATTGTGTATATTTTCATTTCTTGTTTGAGTATCTTTCTGTAAGGCTTTCTGATGCGAGTTTCTATTGTATTTGAGAGTTTTGCAAGTGTGGGAGTGTGTTTCTTTCAAACTGAGTATCTTTACATCGTTTGCGTATCTTTACTATTCCAATTGTGTATCTTTACATCGTTTGCGTATCTTTACTATTCCAATTGTGTATCGTTACATCGTTTGCGTATCTTTACTATTCCAATTGTGTATATTTTCATTTCTTGTTTGAGTATCTTTCTGTAAGGCTTTCTGATGAGAGTTTCTATTGTATTTGAGAGTTTTGCAAGTGTGGGAGTGTGTTTCTTTCAAACTGAGTATCTTTACATCGTTTGCGTATCTTTACTATTCCAATTGTGTATATTTTCATTTCTTGTTTGAGTATCTTTCTGTAAGGCTTTCTGATGAGAGTTTCTATTGTATTTGAGAGTTTTGCAAGTGTGGGAGTGTGTTTCTTTCAAACTGAATATCTTTACATCGTTTGCGTATCTTTACTATTCCAATTGTGTAACTTTTCATTTCTCGTTTGAGTATCTTTCTGTAAGGCTTCTGATACGAGTTTCTATTGTATTTGAGAGTTTTGCAAGTGTGGGAGTGTGTTTCTTTCAAACTGAGTATCTTTACATCGTTTGCGTATCTTTACTATTCCAATTGTGTATCTTTACATCGTTTGCGTATCTTTACTATTCCAATTGTGTATCTTTTCATTTCTCGTTTGAGTATCTTTCTGTAAGGCTTTCTGATGCGAGTTTCTATTGTATTTGAGAGTTTTGCAAGTGTGGGATTGTGTTTCTTTCAAACTGAGTATCTTTACATCGTTTGCGTATCTTTACTATTCCAATTGTGTATCTTTACATCGTTTGCGTATCTTTACTATTCCAATTGTGTATATTTTCATTTCTTGTTTGAGTATCTTTCTGTAAGGCTTTCTGATGCGAGTTTCTATTGTATTTGAGAGTTTTGCAAGTGTGGGAGTGTGTTTCTTTCAAACTGAGTATCTTTACATCGTTTGCGTATCTTTACTATTCCAATTGTGTATCTTTACATCGTTTGCGTATCTTTACTATTCCAATTGTGTATCGTTACATCGTTTGCGTATCTTTACTATTCCAATTGTGTATATTTTCATTTCTTGTTTGAGTATCTTTCTGTAAGGCTTTCTGATGAGAGTTTCTATTGTATTTGAGAGTTTTGCAAGTGTGGGAGTGTGTTTCTTTCAAACTGAGTATCTTTACATCGTTTGCGTATCTTTACTATTCCAATTGTGTATCTTTTAATTTCTTGTTTGAATATCTTTCTGTAAGGCTTTCTGATGCGAGTTTCTATTGTATTTGAGAGTTTTGCAAGTGTGGGAGTGTGTTTCTTTCAAACTGAGTATCTTTACATCGTTTGCGTATCTTTACTATTCCAATTGTGTATCTTTTCATTTCTCGTTTGAGTATCTTTCTGTAAAGCTTTCTGATGCGAGTTTCTATTGAATTTGAGAGTTTTGCAAGTGTGGGAGTGTGTTTCTTTCAAACTGAGTATCTTTACATCGTTTGCGTATCTTTACTATTCCAATTGTGTATCTTTTCATTTCTCGTTTGAGTATCTTTCTGTAAAGCTTTCTGATGCGAGTTTCTATTGTATTTGAGAGTTTGGCAAGTGTGGGAGTGTGTTTCTTTCAATCTGAGTATCTTTACATCGTTTGCGTATCTTTACTATTCCAATTGTGTATCTTTTCATTTCTCGTTTGAGTATCTTTCTGTAAGGCTTCTGATTCGAGTTTCTATTGTATTTGAGTGTTTTGCAAGTGTGGGAGTGTGTTTCTTTCAATCTGAGTATCTATACATCGTTTGCGTATCTTTACTATTCCAATTGTGTATCTTTTCATTTCTCGTTTGAGTATCTTTCTGTAAGGCTTCTGATTCGAGTTTCTATTGTATTTGAGAGTTTTGCAAGTGTGGGAGTGTGTTTCTTTCAATCTGAGTATCTTTACATCGTTTGCGTATCTTTACTATTCCAATTGTGTATCTTTTCATCGTTTGCGTATCTTTACTATTCCAATTGTGTATCTTTTCATTTCTCGTTTGAGTATCTTTCTGTAAGGCTTCTGATACGAGTTTCTATTGTATTTGAGAGTTTTGCAAGTGTGGGAGTGTGTTTCTTTCAAACTGAGTATCTTTACATCGTTTGCGTATCTTTACTATTCCAATTGTGTATATTTTCATTTCTTGTTTGAGTATCTTTCTGTAAGGCTTTCTGATGAGAGCTTCTATTGTATTTGAGAGTTTTGCAAGTGTGGGAGTGTGTTTCTTTCAAACTGAATATCTTTACATCGTTTGCGTATCTTTACTATTCCAATTGTGTAACTTTTCATTTCTCGTTTGAGTATCTTTCTGTAAGGCTTCTGATACGAGTTTCTATTGTATTTGAGAGTTTTGCAAGTGTGGGAGTGTGTTTCTTTCAAACTGAGTATCTTTACATCGTTTGCGTATCTTTACTATTCCAATTGTGTATCTTTACATCGTTTGCGTATCTTTACTATTCCAATTGTGTATCTTTTCATTTCTCGTTTGAGTATCTTTCTGTAAGGCTTTCTGATGCGAGTTTCTATTGTATTTGAGAGTTTTGCAAGTGTGGGATTGTGTTTCTTTCAAACTGAGTATCTTTACATCGTTTGCGTATCTTTAATATTCCAATTGTGTATCTTTACATCGTTTGCGTATCTTTACTATTCCAATTGTGTATATTTTCATTTCTTGTTTGAGTATCTTTCTGTAAGGCTTTCTGATGCGAGTTTCTATTGTATTTGAGAGTTTTGCAAGTGTGGGAGTGTGTTTCTTTCAAACTGAGTATCTTTACATCGTTTGCGTATCTTTACTATTCCAATTGTGTATCTTTACATCGTTTGCGTATCTTTACTATTCCAATTGTGTATCGTTACATCGTTTGCGTATCTTTACTATTCCAATTGTGTATATTTTCATTTCTTGTTTGAGTATCTTTCTGTAAGGCTTTCTGATGAGAGTTTCTATTGTATTTGAGAGTTTTGCAAGTGTGGGAGTGTGTTTCTTTCAAACTGAGTATCTTTACATCGTTTGCGTATCTTTACTATTCCAATTGTGTATATTTTCATTTCTTGTTTGAGTATCTTTCTGTAAGGCTTTCTGATGAGAGCTTCTATTGTATTTGAGAGTTTTGCAAGTGTGGGAGTGTGTTTCTTTCAAACTGAATATCTTTACATCGTTTGCGTATCTTTACTATTCCAATTGTGTAACTTTTCATTTCTCGTTTGAGTATCTTTCTGTAAGGCTTCTGATACGAGTTTCTATTGTATTTGAGAGTTTTGCAAGTGTGGGAGTGTGTTTCTTTCAAACTGAGTATCTTTACATCGTTTGCGTATCTTTACTATTCCAATTGTGTATCTTTACATCGTTTGCGTATCTTTACTATTCCAATTGTGTATCTTTTCATTTCTCGTTTGAGTATCTTTCTGTAAGGCTTTCTGATGCGAGTTTCTATTGTATTTGAGAGTTTTGCAAGTGTGGGATTGTGTTTCTTTCAAACTGAGTATCTTTACATCGTTTGCGTATCTTTAATATTCCAATTGTGTATCTTTACATCGTTTGCGTATCTTTACTATTCCAATTGTGTATATTTTCATTTCTTGTTTGAGTATCTTTCTGTAAGGCTTTCTGATGCGAGTTTCTATTGTATTTGAGAGTTTTGCAAGTGTGGGAGTGTGTTTCTTTCAAACTGAGTATCTTTACATCGTTTGCGTATCTTTACTATTCCAATTGTGTATCTTTACATCGTTTGCGTATCTTTACTATTCCAATTGTGTATCGTTACATCGTTTGCGTATCTTTACTATTCCAATTGTGTATATTTTCATTTCTTGTTTGAGTATCTTTCTGTAAGGCTTTCTGATGAGAGTTTCTATTGTATTTGAGAGTTTTGCAAGTGTGGGAGTGTGTTTCTTTCAAACTGAGTATCTTTACATCGTTTGCGTATCTTTACTATTCCAATTGTGTATCTTTTAATTTCTTGTTTGAATATCTTTCTGTAAGGCTTTCTGATGCGAGTTTCTATTGTATTTGAGAGTTTTGCAAGTGTGGGAGTGTGTTTCTTTCAAACTGAGTATCTTTACATCGTTTGCGTATCTTTACTATTCCAATTGTGTATCTTTTCATTTCTCGTTTGAGTATCTTTCTGTAAAGCTTTCTGATGCGAGTTTCTATTGTATTTGAGAGTTTTGCAAGTGTGGGAGTGTGTTTCTTTCAAACTGAGTATCTTTACATCGTTTGCGTATCTTTACTATTCCAATTGTGTATCTTTTCATTTCTCGTTTGAGTATCTTTCTGTAAAGCTTTCTGATGCGAGTTTCTATTGTATTTGAGAGTTTGGCAAGTGTGGGAGTGTGTTTCTTTCAAACTGAGTATCTTTACATCGTTTGCGTATCTTTACTATTCCAATTGTGTATCTTTTCATTTCTCGTTTGAGTATCTTTCTGTAAGGCTTCTGATTCGAGTTTCTATTGTATTTGAGTGTTTTGCAAGTGTGGGAGTGTGTTTCTTTCAATCTGAGTATCTATACATCGTTTGCGTATCTTTACTATTCCAATTGTGTATCTTTTCATTTCTCGTTTGAGTATCTTTCTGTAAGGCTTCTGATACGAGTTTCTATTGTATTTGAGAGTTTTGCAAGTGTGGGAGTGTGTTTCTTTCAAACTGAGTATCTTTACATCGTTTGCGTATCTTTACTATTCCAATTGTGTATCTTTACATCGTTTGCGTATCTTTACTATTCCAATTGTGTATCTTTTCATTTCTCGTTTGAGTATCTTTCTGTAAGGCTTTCTGATGCGAGTTTCTATTGTATTTGAGAGTTTTGCAAGTGTGGGATTGTGTTTCTTTCAAACTGAGTATCTTTACATCGTTTGCGTATCTTTAATATTCCAATTGTGTATCTTTACATCGTTTGCGTATCTTTACTATTCCAATTGTGTATATTTTCATTTCTTGTTTGAGTATCTTTCTGTAAGGCTTTCTGATGCGAGTTTCTATTGTATTTGAGAGTTTTGCAAGTGTGGGAGTGTGTTTCTTTCAAACTGAGTATCTTTACATCGTTTGCGTATCTTTACTATTCCAATTGTGTATCTTTACATCGTTTGCGTATCTTTACTATTCCAATTGTGTATCGTTACATCGTTTGCGTATCTTTACTATTCCAATTGTGTATCTTTACATCGTTTGCGTATCTTTACTATTCCAATTGTGTATATTTTCATTTCTTGTTTGAGTATCTTTCTGTAAGGCTTTCTGATGAGAGTTTCTATTGTATTTGAGAGTTTTGCAAGTGTGGGAGTGTGTTTCTTTCAAACTGAGTATCTTTACATCGTTTGCGTATCTTTACTATTCCAATTGTGTATCTTTTAATTTCTTGTTTGAATATCTTTCTGTAAGGCTTTCTGATGCGAGTTTCTAATGTATTTGAGAGTTTTGCAAGTGTGGGAGTGTGTTTCTTTCAAACTAAGTATCTTTACATCGTTTGCGTATCTTTACTATTCCAATTGTGTATCTTTTCATTTCTCGTTTGAGTATCTTTCTGTAAAGCTTTCTGATGCGAGTTTCTATTGTATTTGAGAGTTTGGCAAGTGTGGGAGTGTGTTTCTTTCAAACTGAGTATCTTTACATCGTTTGCGTATCTTTACTATTCCAATTGTGTATCTTTTCATTTCTCGTTTGAGTATCTTTCTGTAAGGCTTTCTGATGCGAGTTTCTATTGAATTTGAGAGTTTTGCAAGTGTGGGAGTGTGTTTCTTTCAAACTGAGTATCTTTACATCGTTTGCGTATCTTTACTATTCCAATTGTGTATCTTTACATCGTTTGCGTATCTTTACTATTCCAATTGTGTATCTTTTCATTTCTCGTTTGAGTATCTTTCTGTAAGGCTTTCTGATGCGAGTTTCTATTGAATTTGAGAGTTTTGCAAGTGTGGGAGTGTGTTTCCTTCAAACTGAGTATCTTTACATCGTTTGCGTATGTTTACTATTCCAATTGTGTATCTTTACATCGTTTGCGTATCTTTACTATTCCAATTGTGTATCTTTTCATTTCTCGTTTGAGTATCTTTTTGTAAGGCTTTCTGATGCGAGTTTCTATTGAATTTGAGAGTTTTGCAAGTGTGGAAGTGTGTTTCCTTCAAACTGAGTATCTTTACATCGTTTGCGTATGTTTACTATTCCAATTGTGTATCTTTACATCGTTTGCGTATCTTTACTATTCCAATTGTGTATCTTTTCATTTCTCGTTTGAGTATCTTTCTGTAAGGCTTCTGATGCGAGTTTCTATTGTATTTGAGAGTTTTGCAAGTGTGGGAGTGTCTTTCTTTCAAACTGAGTATCTTTACATCGTTTGCGTATCTTTACTATTCCAATTGTGTATCTTTTCATTTCTCGTTTGAGTATCTTTCTGTAAGGCTTCTGATGCGAGTTTTTATTGTATTTGAGAGTTTTGCAAGTGTGGGAGTGTGTTTCTTTCAAACTGAGTATCTTTACATCGTTTGCGTATCTTTACTATTCCAATTGTGCATCTTTACATCGTTTTCGTATCTTTACTATTCCAATTGTGTATCTTTTCATTTCTCGTTTGAGTATCTTTCTGTAAGGCTTCTGATGCGAGTTTCTATTGTATTTGAGAGTTTTGCAAGTGTGGGAGTGTGTTTCTTTCAAACTGAGTATGTTTACATCGTTTGCGTATCTTTACTATTCCAATTGTGCATCTTTACATCGTTTGCGTATCTTTACTATTCCAATTGTGTATCTTTTCATTTCTCGTTTGAGTATCTTTCTGTAAGGCTTTCTGATGCGAGTTTCTATTGTATTTGAGAGTTTTGCAAGTGTGGGAGTGTGTTTCTTTCAAACTGAGTATCTTTACATCGTTTGCGTATCTTTACTATTCCAATTGTGTATCTTTTCATTTCTCGTTAGAGTATCTTTCTGTATGGCTTCTGATGCGAGTTTCTATTGTATTTGAGAGTTTTGCAAGTGTGGGAGTGTGTTTCTTTCAAACTGAGTATCTTTACATCGTTTGCGTATCTTTACTATTCCAATTGTGTATCTTTACATCGTTTGCGTATCTTTACTATTCCAATTGTGTATCTTTTCATTTCTCGTTTGAGTATCTTTCTGTAAGGCTTTCTGATGCGAGTTTCTATTGTATTTGAGAGTTTTGCAAGTGTCGGAGTGTGTTTCTTTCAAACTGAATATCTTTACATCGTTTGCGTATCTTTACTATTCCAATTGTGTATCTTTTCATTTCTCGTTTGAGTATCTTTCTGTAAGGCTTCTGATACGAGTTTCTATTGTATTTGAGAGTTTTGCAAGTGTGGGAGTGTGTTTCTTTCAAACTGAGTATCTTTACATCGTTTGCGTATCTTTACTATTCCAATTGTGTATCTTTACATCGTTTGCGTATCTTTACTATTCCAATTGTGTATCTTTTCATTTCTCGTTTGAGTATCTTTTTGTAAGGCTTCTGATGCGAGTTTCTATTGTATTTGAGAGTTTTGCAAGTGTGGGAGTGTGTTTCTTTCAAACTGAGTATCTTTACATCGTTTGCGTATCTTTACTATTCCAATTGTGTATCTTTTCATTTCTCGTTAGAGTATCTTTCTGTAAGGCTTCTGATGCGAGTTTTTATTGAATTTGAGAGTTTTGCAAGTGTGGGAGTGTGTTTCTTTCAAACTGAGTATCTTTACATCGTTTGCGTATCTTTACTATTCCAATTGTGTATCTTTACTATTCCAATTGTGTATCTTTACTATTCCAATTGTGTATCGTTACATCGTTTGCGTATCTTTACTATTCCAATTGTGTATATTTTCATTTCTTGTTTGAGTATCTTTCTGTAAGGCTTTCTGATGAGAGTTTCTATTGTATTTGAGAGTTTTGCAAGTGTGGGAGTGTGTTTCTTTCAAACTGAGTATCTTTACATCGTTTGCGTATCTTTACTATTCCAATTGTGTATCTTTTCATTTCTCGTTTGAGTATCTTTCTGTAAGGCTTCTGATGCGAGTTTTTATTGTATTTGAGAGTTTTGCAAGTGTGGGAGTGTGTTTCTTTCAAACTGAGTATCTTTACATCGTTTGCGTATCTTTACTATTCCAATTGTGTATCTTTACATCGTTTGCGTATCTTTACTATTCCAATTGTGTATCTTTTCCTTTCTCGTTTGAGTATCTTTCTGTAAGGCTTTCTGATGCGAGTTTCTATTGTATTTGAGAGTTTTGCAAGTGTGGGAGTGTGTTTCTTTCAAACTGAGTATCTTTACATCGTTTGCGTATCTTTAGTATTCCAATTGTGTATCTTTACATCGTTTGCGTATCTTTACTATTCCAATTGTGTATATTTTCATTTCTTGTTTGAGTATCTTTCTGTAAGGCTTTCTGATGCGAGTTTCTATTGTATTTGAGAGTTTTGCAAGTGTGGGAGTGTGTTTCTTTCAAACTGAGTATCTTTACATCGTTTGCGTATCTTTACTATTCCAATTGTGTATCTTTTCATTTCTCGTTTGAGTATCTTTCTGTAAGGCTTCTGATGCGAGTTTTTATTGAATTTGAGAGTTTTGCAAGTGTGGGAGTGTGTTTCTTTCAAACTGAGTATCTTTACATCGTTTGCGTATCTTTACTATTCCAATTGTGTATCTTTACATCGTTTGCGTATCTTTACTATTCCAATTGTGTATCTTTTCCTTTCTCGTTTGAGTATCTTTCTGTAAGGCTTTCTGATGCGAGTTTCTATTGTATTTGAGAGTTTTGCAAGTGTGGGAGTGTGTTTCTTTCAAACTGAGTATCTTTACATCGTTTGCGTATCTTTACTATTCCAATTGTGTATCTTTTCATTTCTCGTTAGAGTATCTTTCTGTAAGGCTTCTGATGCGAGTTTTTATTGAATTTGAGAGTTTTGCAAGTGTGGGAGTGTGTTTCTTTCAAACTGAGTATCTTTACATCGTTTGCGTATCTTTACTATTCCAATTGTGTATCTTTACTATTCCAATTGTGTATCTTTACTATTCCAATTGTGTATCGTTACATCGTTTGCGTATCTTTACTATTCCAATTGTGTATATTTTCATTTCTTGTTTGAGTATCTTTCTGTAAGGCTTTCTGATGAGAGTTTCTATTGTATTTGAGAGTTTTGCAAGTGTGGGAGTGTGTTTCTTTCAAACTGAGTATCTTTACATCGTTTGCGTATCTTTACTATTCCAATTGTGTATCTTTTCATTTCTCGTTTGAGTATCTTTCTGTAAGGCTTCTGATGCGAGTTTTTATTGTATTTAAGAGTTTTGCAAGTGTGGGAGTGTGTTTCTTTCAAACTGAGTATCTTTACATCGTTTGCGTATCTTTACTATTCCAATTGTGTATCTTTACATCGTTTGCGTATCTTTACTATTCCAATTGTGTATCTTTTCCTTTCTCGTTTGAGTATCTTTCTGTAAGGCTTTCTGATGCGAGTTTCTATTGTATTTGAGAGTTTTGCAAGTGTGGGAGTGTTTTTCTTTCAAACTGAATATCTTTACATCGTTTGCGTATCTTTACTATTCCAATTGTGTATCTTTTCATTTCTCGTTTGAGTATCTTTCTGTAAGGCTTCTGATTCGAGTTTCTATTGTATTTGAGAGTTTTGCAAGTGTGGGAGTGTGTTTCTTTCAATCTGAGTATCTTTACATCGTTTGCGTATCTTTACTATTCCAATTGTGTATCTTTTCATTTCTCGTTTGAGTATCTTTCTGTAAGGCTTTCTGATGCGAGTTTCTATTGAATTTGAGAGTTTTGCAAGTGTGGGAGTTTGTTTCTTTCAAACTGAGTATCTTTACATCGTTTCGTATCTTTACTATTCCAATTGTGTATCTTTACATCGTTTGCGTATCTTTACTATTCCAATTGTGTATCTTTTCATTTCTCGTTTGAGTATCTTTCTGTAAGGCTTCTGATGCGAGTTTCTATTGTATTTGAGAGTTTTGCAAGTGTGGGAGTGTGTTTCTTTCAAACTGAGTATCTTTACATCGTTTGCGTATCTTTACTATTCCAATTGTGTATCTTTTCATTTCTCGTTTGAGTATCTTTCTGTAAGGCTTTCTGATGCGAGTTTCTATTGAGTTTGAGAGTTTTGCAAGTGTGGGAGTGTGTTTCTTTCAAACTGAGTATCTTTACATCGTTTGCGTATCTTTACTATTCCAATTGTGTATCTTTACATCGTTTGCGTATCTTTACTATTCCAATTGTGTATCTTTTCCTTTCTCGTTTGAGTATCTTTCTGTAAGGCTTTCTGATGCGAGTTTCTATTGTATTTGAGAGTTTTGCAAGTGTGGGAGTGTTTTTCTTTCAAACTGAATATCTTTACATCGTTTGCGTATCTTTACTATTCCAATTGTGTATCTTTTCATTTCTCGTTTGAGTATCTTTTTGTAAGGCTTCTGATTCGAGTTTCTATTGTATTTGAGAGTTTTGCAAGTGTGGGAGTGTGTTTCTTTCAATCTGAGTATCTTTACATCGTTTGCGTATCTTTACTATTCCAATTGTGTATCTTTTCATTTCTCGTTTGAGTATCTTTCTGTAAGGCTTCTGATGCGAGTTTCTATTGTATTTGAGAGTTTTGCAAGTGTGGGAGTGTGTTTCTTTCAAACTGAGTATCTTTACATCGTTTGCGTATCTTTACTATTCCAATTGTGTATCTTTTCATTTCTCGTTTGAGTATCTTTCTGTATGGCTTCTGATGCGAGTTTCTATTGTATTTGAGAGTTTTGCAAGTGTGGGAGTGTGTTTCTTTCAAACTGAGTATCTTTACATCGTTTGCGTATCTTTACTATTCCAATTGTGTATCTTTACATCGTTTGCGTATCTTTACTATTCCAATTGTATATCTTTTCATTTCTCGTTTGAGTATCTTTCTGTAAGGCTTTCTGATGCGAGTTTCTATTGTATTTGAGAGTTTTGCAAGTGTGGGAGTGTGTTTCTTTCAAACTGAATATCTTTACATCGTTTGCGTATCTTTACTATTCCAATTGTGTATCTTTTCATTTCTCGTTTGAGTATCTTTCTGTAAGGCTTCTGATACGAGTTTCTATCTTTAATATTCCAATTGTGTATCTTTACATCGTTTGCGTATCTTTACTATTCCAATTGTGTATATTTTCATTTCTTGTTTGAGTATCTTTCTGTAAGGCTTTCTGATGCGAGTTTCTATTGTATTTGAGAGTTTTGCAAGTGTGGGAGTGTGTTTCTTTCAAACTGAGTATCTTTACATCGTTTGCGTATCTTTACTATTCCAATTGTGTATCTTTTCATTTCTCGTTTGAGTATCTTTCTGTAAGGCTTCTGATGCGAGTTTTTATTGAATTTGAGAGTTTTGCAAGTGTGGGAGTGTGTTTCTTTCAAACTGAGTATCTTTACATCGTTTGCGTATCTTTACTATTCCAATTGTGTATCTTTACATCGTTTGCGTATCTTTACTATTCCAATTGTGTATCTTTTCCTTTCTCGTTTGAGTATCTTTCTGTAAGGCTTTCTGATGCGAGTTTCTATTGTATTTGAGAGTTTTGCAAGTGTGGGAGTGTGTTTCTTTCAAACTGAATATCTTTACATAGTTTGCGTATCTTTACTATTCCAATTGTGTATCTTTTCATTTCTCGTTTGAGTATCTTTCTGTAAGGCTTCTGATTCGAGTTTCTATTGTATTTGAGAGTTTTGCAAGTGTGGGAGTGTGTTTCTTTCAATCTGAGTATCTTTACATCGTTTGCGTATCTTTACTATTCCAATTGTGTATCTTTTCATTTCTCGTTTGAGTATCTTTCTGTAAGGCTTCTGATGCGAGTTTCTATTGTATTTGAGAGTTTTGCAAGTGTGGGAGTGTGTTTCTTTCAAACTGAGTATCTTTACATCGTTTGCGTATCTTTACTATTCCAATTGTCTATCTTTACATCGTTTGCTTATCTTTACTATTCCAATTGTGTATCTTTTCCTTTCTCGTTTGAGTATCTTTCTGTAAGGCTTTCTGATGCGAGTTTCTATTGTATTTGAGAGTTTTGCAAGTGTGGGAGTGTGTTTCTTTCAAACTGAATATCTTTACATCGTTTGCGTATCTTTACTATTCCAATTGTGTATCTTTTCATTTCTCGTTTGAGTATCTTTCTGTAAGGCTTCTGATTCGAGTTTCTATTGTATTTGAGAGTTTTGCAAGTGTGGGAGTGTGTTTCTTTCAATCTGAGTATCTTTACATCGTTTGCGTATCTTTACTATTCCAATTGTGTATCTTTTCATTTCTCGTTTGAGTATCTTTCTGTAAGGCTTCTGATACGAGTTTCTATTGTATTTGAGAGTTTTGCAAGTGTGGGAGTGTGTTTCTTTCAAACTGAGTATCTTTACATCGTTTGCGTATCTTTACTATTCCAATTGTGTATCTTTTCATTTCTCGTTTGAGTATCTTTCTGTAAGGCTTCTGATGCGAGTTTTTATTGAATTTGAGAGTTTTGCAAGTGTGGGAGTGTGTTTCTTTCAAACTGAATATCTTTACATCGTTTGCGTATCTTTACTATTCCAATTGTGTATCTTTTCATTTCTCGTTTGAGTATCTTTCTGTAAGGCTTTCTGATGCGAGTTTCTATTGTATTTGAGAGTTTTGCAAGTGTGGGAGTGTGTTTCTTTCAAACTGAGTATCTTTACATCGTTTGCGTATCTTTAATATTCCAATTGTGTATCTTTACATCGTTTGCGTATCTTTACTATTCCAATTGTGTATATTTTCATTTCTTGTTTGAGTATCTTTCTGTAAGGCTTTCTGATGCGAGTTTCTATTGTATTTGAGAGTTTTGCAAGTGTGGGAGTGTGTTTCTTTCAAACTGAGTATCTTTACATCGTTTGCGTATCTTTACTATTCCAATTGTGTATCTTTACATAGTTTGCGTATCTTTACTATTCCAATTGTGTATCGTTACATCGTTTGCGTATCTTTACTATTCCAATTGTGTATATTTTCATTTCTTGTTTGAGTATCTTTCTGTAAGGCTTTCTGATGAGAGTTTCTATTGTATTTGAGAGTTTTGCAAGTGTGGGAGTGTGTTTCTTTCAAACTGAGTATCTTTACATCGTTTGCGTATCTTTACTATTCCAATTGTGTATCTTTTCATTTCTCATTTGAGTATCTTTCTGTAAGGCTTCTGATGCGAGTTTCTATTGTATTTGAGAGTTTTGCAAGTGTGGGAGTGTGTTTCTTTCAAACTGAGTATCTTTACATCGTTTGCGTATCTTTACTATTCCAATTGTGTATCTTTACATCGTTTGCGTATCTTTACTATTCCAATTGTGTATCTTTTCCTTTCTCATTTGAGTATCTTTCTGTAAGGCTTTCTGATGCGAGTTTCTGTTGTATTTGAGAGTTTTGCAAGTGTGGGAGTGTTTTTCTTTCAAACTGAATATCTTTACATCGTTTGCGTATCTTTACTATTCCAATTGTGTATCTTTTCATTTCTCGTTTGAGTATCTTTCTGTAAGGCTTCTGATTCGAGTTTCTATTGTATTTGAGAGTTTTGCAAGTGTGGGAGTGTGTTTCTTTCAATCTGAGTATCTTTACATCGTTTGCGTATCTTTACTATTCCAATTGTGTATCTTTTCATTTCTCGTTTGAGTATCTTTCTGTAAGGCTTCTGATGCGAGTTTCTATTGTATTTGAGAGTTTTGCAAGTGTGGGAGTGTGTTTCTTTCAAACTGAGTATCTTTACATCGTTTGCGTATCTTTACTATTCCAATTGTGTATCTTTACATCGTTTGCGTATCTTTACTAATCCAATTGTGTATCTTTTCATTTCTCGTTTGAGTATCTTTCTGTAAGGCTTCTGATGCGAGTTTCTATTGTATTTGAGAGTTTTGCAAGTGTGGGAGTGTGTTTCTTTCAAACTGAGTATCTTTACATCGTTTGCGTATCTTTACTATTCCAATTCTGTATCTTTACATCGTTTGCGTATCTTTACTATTCCAATTGTGTATCTTTTCATTTCTCGTTTGAGTATCTTTCTGTAAGGCTTTCTGATGCGAGTTTCTATTGTATTTGAGAGTTTTGCAAGTGTGGGAGTGTGTTTCTTTCAAACTGAATATCTTTACATCGTTTGCGTATCTTTACTATTCCAATTGTGTATCTTTACTATTCCAATTGTGTATCTTTACATCGTTTGCGTATCTTTACTATTCCAATTGTGTATATTTTCATTTCTTGTTTGAGTATCTTTCTGTAAGGCTTTCTGATGAGAGTTTCTATTGTATTTGAGAGTTTTGCAAGTGTGGGAGTGTGTTTCTTTCAAACTGAGTATCTTTACATCGTTTGCGTATCTTTACTATTCCAATTGTGTATCTTTTCATTTCTCGTTTGAGTATCTTTCTGTAAGGCTTCTGATGCGAGTTTCTATTGTATTTGAGAGTTTTGCAAGTGTGGGAGTGTGTTTCTTTCAAACTGAGTATCTTTACATCGTTTGCGTATCTTTACTATTAAAATTGTGTATCTTTACATCGTTTGCGTATCTTTACTATTCCAATTGTGTATCTTTTCATTTCTCGTTTGAGTATCTTTCTGTAAGGCTTTCTGATGCGAGTTTCTATTGTATTTGAGAGTTTTGCAAGTGTGGGAGTGTGTTTCTTTCAAACTGAATATCTTTACATCGTTTGCGTATCTTTACTATTCCAATTGTGTATCTTTTCCTTTCTCGTTTGAGTATCTTTCTGTAAGGCTTCTGATACGAGTTTCTATTGTATTTGAGAGTTTTGCAAGTGTGGGAGTGTGTTTCTTTCAAACTGAGTATCTTTACATCGTTTGCGTATCTTTACTATTCCAATTGTGTATCTTTACATCGTTTGCGTATCTTTACTATTCCAATTGTGTATCTTTTCATTTCTCGTTTGAGTATCTTTCTGTAAGGCTTCTGATGCGAGTTTCTATTGTATTTGAGAGTTTTGCAAGTGTGGGAGTGTGTTTCTTTCAAACTGAGTATCTTTACATCGTTTGCGTATCTTTACTATTCCAATTGTGTATCTTTACATCGTTTGCGTATCTTTACTATTCCAATTGTGTATCTTTTCATTTCTCGTTTGAGTATCTTTCTGTAAGGCTTTCTGATGCGAGTTTCTATTGTATTTGAGAGTTTTGCAAGTGTGGGAGTGTGTTTCTTTCAAACTGAATATCTTTACATCGTTTGCGTATCTTTACTATTCCAATTGTGTATCTTTTCATTTCTCGTTTGAGTATCTTTCTGTAAGGCTTCTGATACGAGTTTCTATTGTATTTGAGAGTTTTGCAAGTGTGGGAGTGTGTTTCTTTCAAACTGAGTATCTTTACATCGTTTGCGTATCTTTACTATTCCAATTGTGTATCTTTACATCGTTTGCGTATCTTTACTATTCCAATTGTGTATCTTTTCATTTCTCGTTTGAGTATCTTTCTGTAAGGCTTTCTGATGCGAGTTTCTATTGTATTTGAGAGTTTTGCAAGTGTGGGAGTGTGTTTCTTTCAAACTGAGTATCTTTACATCGTTTGCGTATCTTTAATATTCCAATTGTGTATCTTTATATCGTTTGCGTATCTTTACTATTCCAATTGTGTATATTTTCATTTCTTGTTTGAGTATCTTTCTGTTAGGCTTTCTGATGCGAGTTTCTATTGTATTTCAGAGTTTTGCAAGTGTGGGAGTGTGTTTCTTTCAAACTGAGTATCTTTACATCGTTTGCGTATCTTTACTATTCCAATTGTGTATCTTTTCATTTCTCGTTTGAGTATCTTTCTGTAAGGCTTCTGATGCGAGTTTTTATTGAATTTGAGAGTTTTGCAAGTGTGGGAGTGTGTTTCTTTCAAACTGAGTATCTTTACATCGTTTGCGTATCTTTACTATTCCAATTGTGTATCTTTACATCGTTTGCGTATCTTTACTATTCCAATTGTGTATCTTTACATCGTTTGCGTATCTTTACTATTCCAATTGTGTATCTTTACATCGTTTGCGTATCTTTACTATTCCAATTGTGTATATTTTAATTTCTTGTTTGAGTATCTTTCTGTAAGGCTTTCTGATGAGAGTTTCTATTGTATTTGAGAGTTTTGCAAGTGTGGGAGTGTGTTTCTTTCAAACTGAGTATCTTTACATCGTTTGCGTATCTTTACTATTCCAATTGTGTATCTTTTCATTTCTCGTTTGAGTATCTTTCTGTAAGGCTTCTGATGCGAGTTTCTATTGTATTTGAGAGTTTTGCAAGTGTGGGAGTGTGTTTCTTTCAAACTGAGTATCTTTACATCGTTTGCGTATCTTTACTATTCCAATTGTGTATCTTTTCATTTCTCGTTTGAGTATCTTTCTGTAAGGCTTCTGATGCGAGTTTCTATTGTATTTGAGAGTTTTGCAAGTGTGGGAGTGTGTTTCTTTCAAACTGAATATCTTTACATCGTTTGCGTATCTTTACTATTCCAATTGTGTATCTTTTCATTTCTCGTTTGAGTATCTTTCTGTAAGGCTTCTGATACGAGTTTCTATTGTATTTGAGAGTTTTGCAAGTGTGGGAGTGTGTTTCTTTCAAACTGAGTATCTTTACATCGTTTGCGTATCTTTACTATTCCAATTGTGTATCTTTACATCGTTTGCGTATCTTTACTATTCCAATTGTGTATCTTTTCATTTCTCGTTTGAGTATCTTTCTGTAAGGCTTCTGATGCGAGTTTCTATTGTATTTGAGAGTTTTGCAAGTGTGGGAGTGTGTTTCTTTCAAACTGAGTATCTTTACATCGTTTGCGTATCTTTACTATTCCAATTGTGTATCTTTACATCGTTTGCGTATCTTTACTATTCCAATTGTGTATCTTTTCATTTCTCGTTTGAGTATCTTTCTGTAAGGCTTTCTGATGCGAGTTTCTATTGTATTTGAGAGTTTTGCAAGTGTGGGAGTGTGTTTCTTTCAAACTGAATATCTTTACATCGTTTGCGTATCTTTACTATTCCAATTGTGTATCTTTTCATTTCTCGTTTGAGTATCTTTCTGTAAGGCTTCTGATACGAGTTTCTATTGTATTTGAGAGTTTTGCAAGTGTGGGAGTGTGTTTCTTTCAAACTGAGTATCTTTACATCGTTTGCGTATCTTTACTATTCCAATTGTGTATCTTTACATCGTTTGCGTATCTTTACTATTCCAATTGTGTATCTTTTCATTTCTCGTTTGAGTATCTTTCTGTAAGGCTTTCTGATGCGAGTTTCTATTGTATTTGAGAGTTTTGCAAGTGTGGGAGTGTGTTTCTTTCAAACTGAGTATCTTTACATCGTTTGCGTATCTTTAATATTCCAATTGTGTATCTTTATATCGTTTGCGTATCTTTACTATTCCAATTGTGTATATTTTCATTTCTTGTTTGAGTATCTTTCTGTAAGGCTTTCTGATGCGAGTTTCTATTGTATTTGAGAGTTTTGCAAGTGTGGGAGTGTGTTTCTTTCAAACTGAGTATCTTTACATCGTTTGCGTATCTTTACTATTCCAATTGTGTATCTTTTCATTTCTCGTTTGAGTATCTTTCTGTAAGGCTTCTGATGCGAGTTTTTATTGAATTTGAGAGTTTTGCAAGTGTGGGAGTGTGTTTCTTTCAAACTGAGTATCTTTACATCGTTTGCGTATCTTTACTATTCCAATTGTGTATCTTTTCATTTCTCGTTTGAGTATCTTTCTGTAAGGCTTCTGATGCGAGTTTCTATTGTATTTGAGAGTTTTGCAAGTGTGGGAGTGTGTTTCTTTCAAACTGAGTATCTTTACATCGTTTGCGTATCTTTACTATTCCAATTGTGTATCTTTACATCGTTTGCGTATCTTTACTATTCCAATTGTGTATCTTTACTATTCCAATTGTGTATCTTTACATCGTTTGCGTATCTTTACTATTCCAATTGTGTATCTTTACATCGTTTGCGTATCTTTACTATTCCAATTGTGTATATTTTCATTTCTTGTTTGAGTATCTTTCTGTAAGACTTTCTGATGAGAGTTTCTATTGTATTTGAGAGTTTTGCAAGTGTGGGAGTGTGTTTCTTTCAAACTGAGTATCTTTACATCGTTTGCGTATCTTTACTATTCCAATTGTGTATCTTTTCATTTCTCGTTTGAGTATCTTTCTGTAAGGCTTCTGATGCGAGTTTCTATTGTATTTGAGAGTTTTGCAAGTGTGGGAGTGTGTTTCTTTCAAACTGAGTATCTTTACATCGTTTGCGTATCTTTACTATTCCAATTGTGTATCTTTTCATTTCTCGTTTGAGTATCTTTCTGTAAGGCTTCTGATTCGAATTTCTATTGTATTTGAGAGTTTTGCAAGTGTGGGAGTGTGTTTCTTTCAATCTGAGTATCTTTACATCGTTTGCGTATCTTTACTATTCCAATTGTGTATCTTTTCATTTCTCGTTTGAGTATCTTTCTGTAAGGCTTCTGATGCGAGTTTCTATTGTATTTGAGAGTTTTGCAAGTGTGGGAGTGTGTTTCTTTCAAACTGAGTATCTTTACATCGTTTGCGTATCTTTACTATTCCAATTGTGTATCTTTACATCGTTTGCGTATCTTTACTATTCCAATTGTGTATCTTTACATCGTTTGCGTATCTTTACTATTCCAATTGTGTATATTTTCATTTCTTGTTTGAGTATCTTTCTGTAAGGCTTTCTGATGAGAGTTTCTATTGTATTTGAGAGTTTTGCAAGTGTGGGAGTGTGTTTCTTTCAAACTGAGTATCTTTACATCGTTTGCGTATCTTTACTATTCCAATTGTGTATCTTTTCATTTCTCGTTTGAGTATCTTTCTGTAAGGCTTCTGATGCGAGTTTCTATTGTATTTGAGAGTTTTGCAAGTGTGGGAGTGTGTTTCTTTCAAACTGAGTATCTTTACATCGTTTGCGTATCTTTACTATTCCAATTGTGTATCTTTACATCGTTTGCGTATCTTTACTATTCCAATTGTGTATCTTTTCATTTCTCGTTTGAGTATCTTTCTGTAAGGCTTTCTGATGCGAGTTTCTATTGTATTTGAGAGTTTTTAAAGTGTGGGAGTGTGTTTCTTTCAAACTGAATATCTTTACATCGTTTGCGTATCTTTACTATTCCAATTGTGTATCTTTTCATTTCTCGTTTGAGTATCTTTCTGTAAGGCTTCTGATTCGAGTTTCTATTGTATTTGAGAGTTTTGCAAGTGTGGGAGTGTGTTTCTTTCAATCTGAGTATCTTTACATCGTTTGCGTATCTTTACTATTCCAATTGTGTATCTTTTCATTTCTCGTTTGAGTATCTTTCTGTAAGGCTTCTGATTCGAGTTTCTATTGTATTTGAGAGTTTTGCAAGTGTGGGAGTGTGTTTCTTTCAATCTGAGTATCTTTACATCGTTTGCGTATCTTTACTATTCCAATTGTGTATCTTTTCATTTCTCGTTTGAGTATCTTTCTGTAAGGCTTCTGATGCGAGTTTCTATTGTATTTGAGAGTTTTGCAAGTGTGGGAGTGTGTTTCTTTCAAACTGAGTATCTTTACATCGTTTGCGTATCTTTACTATTCCAATTGTGTATCTTTACATCGTTTGCGTATCTTTACTATTCAAATTGTGTATCTTTTCCTTTCTCGTTTGAGTATCTTTCTGTAAGGCTTTCTGATGCGAGTTTCTATTGTATTTGAGAGTTTTGCAAGTGTGGGAGTGTGTTTCTTTCAAACTGAATATCTTTACATCGTTTGCGTATCTTTACTATTCCAATTGTGGATCTTTTCATTTCTCGTTTGAGTATCTTTCTGTAAGGCTTCTGATTCGAATTTCTATTGTATTTGAGAGTTTTGCAAGTGTGGGAGTGTGTTTCTTTCAATCTGAGTATCTTTACATCGTTTGCGTATCTTTACTATTCCAATTGTGTATCTTTTCATTTCTCGTTTGAGTATCTTTCTGTAAGGCTTCTGATGCGAGTTTCTATTGTATTTGAGAGTTTTGCAAGTGTGGGAGTGTGTTTCTTTCAAACTGAGTATCTTTACATCGTTTGCGTATCTTTACTATTCCAATTGTGTATCTTTACATCGTTTGCGTATCTTTACTATTCCAATTGTGTATCTTTTCATTTCTCGTTTGAGTATCTTTCTGTAAGGCTTTCTGATGCGAGTTTCTATTGTATTTGAGAGTTTTGCAAGTGTGGGAGTGTGTTTCTTTCAAACTGAATATCTTTACATCGTTTGCGTATCTTTACTATTCCAATTGTGTATCTTTTCATTTCTCGTTTGAGTATCTTTCTGTAAGGCTTCTGATACGAGTTTCTATTGTATTTGAGAGTTTTGCAAGTGTGGGAGTGTGTTTCTTTCAAACTGAGTATCTTTACATCGTTTGCGTATCTTTACTATTCCAATTGTGTATCTTTACATCGTTTGCGTATCTTTACTATTCCAATTGTGTATCTTTTCATTTCTCGTTTGAGTATCTTTCTGTAAGGCTTTCTGATGCGAGTTTCTATTGTATTTGAGAGTTTTGCAAGTGTGGGAGTGTGTTTCTTTCAAACTGAGTATCTTTACATCGTTTGCGTATCTTTAATATTCCAATTGTGTATCTTTAAATCGTTTGCGTATCTTTACTATTCCAATTGTGTATATTTTCATTTCTTGTTTGAGTATCTTTCTGTAAGGCTTTCTGATGCGAGTTTCTATTGTATTTGAGAGTTTTGCAAGTGTGGGAGTGTGTTTCTTTCAAACTGAGTATCTTTACATCGTTTGCGTATCTTTACTATTCCAATTGTGTATCTTTACATCGTTTGCGTATCTTTACTATTCCAATTGTGTATCTTTACTATTCCAATTGTGTATCTTTACATCGTTTGCGTATCTTTACTATTCCAATTGTGTATCTTTACATCGTTTGCGTATCTTTACTATTCCAATTGTGTATATTTTCATTTCTTGTTTGAGTATCTTTCTGTAAGGCTTTCTGATGAGAGTTTCTATTGTATTTGAGAGTTTTGCAAGTGTGGGAGTGTGTTTCTTTCAAACTGAGTATCTTTACATCGTTTGCGTATCTTTACTATTCCAATTGTGTATCTTTTCATTTCTCGTTTGAGTATCTTTCTGTAAGGCTTCTGATGCGAGTTTCTATTGTATTTGAGAGTTTTGCAAGTGTGGGAGTGTGTTTCTTTCAAACTGAGTATCTTTACATCGTTTGCGTATCTTTACTATTCCAATTGTGTATCTTTTCATTTCTCGTTTGAGTATCTTTCTGTAAGGCTTCTGATTCGAATTTCTATTGTATTTGAGAGTTTTGCAAGTGTGGGAGTGTGTTTCTTTCAATCTGAGTATCTTTACATCGTTTGCGTATCTTTACTATTCCAATTGTGTATCTTTTCATTTCTCGTTTGAGTATCTTTCTGTAAGGCTTTCTGATGCGAGTTTCTATTGTATTTGAGAGTTTTGCAAGTGTGGGAGTGTGTTTCTTTCAAACTGAGTATCTTTACATCGTTTGCGTATCTTTACTATTCCAATTGTGTATCTTTACATCGTTTGCGTATCTTTACTATTCCAATTGTGTATCTTTTCATTTCTCGTTTGAGTATCTTTCTGTAAGGCTTTCTGATGCGAGTTTCTATTGTATTTGAGAGTTTTGCAAGTGTGGGAGTGTGTTTCTTTCAAACTGAATATCTTTACATCGTTTGCGTATCTTTACTATTCCAATTGTGTATCTTTTCATTTCTCGTTTGAGTATCTTTCTGTAAGGCTTCTGATACGAGTTTCTATTGTATTTGAGAGTTTTGCAAGTGTGGGAGTGTGTTTCTTTCAAACTGAGTATCTTTACATCGTTTGCGTATCTTTACTATTCCAATTGTGTATCTTTACATCGTTTGCGTATCTTTACTATTCCAATTGTGTATCTTTTCATTTCTCGTTTGAGTATCTTTCTGTAAGGCTTTCTGATGCGAGTTTCTATTGTATTTGAGAGTTTTGCAAGTGTGGGAGTGTGTTTCTTTCAAACTGAGTATCTTTACATCGTTTGCGTATCTTTAATATTCCAATTGTGTATCTTTATATCGTTTGCGTATCTTTACTATTCCAATTGTGTATATTTTCATTTCTTGTTTGAGTATCTTTCTGTAAGGCTTTCTGATGCGAGTTTCTATTGTATTTGAGAGTTTTGCAAGTGTGGGAGTGTGTTTCTTTCAAACTGAGTATCTTTACATCGTTTGCGTATCTTTACTATTCCAATTGTGTATCTTTTCATTTCTCGTTTGAGTATCTTTCTGTAAGGCTTCTGATGCGAGTTTTTATTGAATTTGAGAGTTTTGCAAGTGTGGGAGTGTGTTTCTTTCAAACTGAGTATCTTTACATCGTTTGCGTATCTTTACTATTCCAATTGTGTATCTTTACATCGTTTGCGTATCTTTACTATTCCAATTGTGTATCTTTACTATTCCAATTGTGTATCTTTACATCGTTTGCGTATCTTTACTATTCCAATTGTGTATATTTTCATTTCTTGTTTGAGTATCTTTCTGTAAGGCTTTCTGATGAGAGTTTCTATTGTATTTGAGAGTTTTGCAAGTGTGGGAGTGTGTTTCTTTCAAACTGAGTATCTTTACATCGTTTGCGTATCTTTACTATTCCAATTGTGTATCTTTTCATTTCTCGTTTGAGTATCTTTCTGTAAGGCTTCTGATGCGAGTTTCTATTGTATTTGAGAGTTTTGCAAGTGTGGGAGTGTGTTTCTTTCAAACTGAGTATCTTTACATCGTTTGCGTATCTTTACTATTCCAATTGTGTATCTTTTCATTTCTCGTTTGAGTATCTTTCTGTAAGGCTTCTGATGCGAGTTTCTATTGTATTTGAGAGTTTTGCAAGTGTGGGAGTGTGTTTCTTTCAAACTGAGTATCTTTACATCGTTTGCGTATCTTTACTATTCCAATTGTGTATCTTTACATCGTTTGCGTATCTTTACTATTCCAATTGTGTATATTTTCATTTCTTGTTTGAGTATCTTTCTGTAAGGCTTTCTGATGAGAGTTTCTATTGTATTTGAGAGTTTTGCAAGTGTGGGAGTGTGTTTCTTTCAAACTGAGTATCTTTACATCGTTTGCGTATCTTTACTATTCCAATTGTGTATCTTTTCATTTCTCGTTTGAGTATCTTTCTGTAAGGCTTCTGATGCGAGTTTCTATTGTATTTGAGAGTTTTGCAAGTGTGGGAGTGTGTTTCTTTCAAACTGAGTATCTTTACATCGTTTGCGTATCTTTACTATTCCAATTGTGTATCTTTTCATTTCTCGTTTGAGTATCTTTCTGTAAGGCTTTCTGATGCGAGTTTCTATTGTATTTGAGAGTTTTTAAAGTGTGGGAGTGTGTTTCTTTCAAACTGAATATCTTTACATCGTTTGCGTATCTTTACTATTCCAATTGTGTATCTTTTCATTTCTCGTTTGAGTATCTTTCTGTAAGGCTTCTGATTCGAGTTTCTATTGTATTTGAGAGTTTTGCAAGTGTGGGAGTGTGTTTCTTTCAATCTGAGTATCTTTACATCGTTTGCGTATCTTTACTATTCCAATTGTGTATCTTTTCATTTCTCGTTTGAGTATCTTTCTGTAAGGCTTCTGATTCGAGTTTCTATTGTATTTGAGAGTTTTGCAAGTGTGGGAGTGTGTTTCTTTCAATCTGAGTATCTTTACATCGTTTGCGTATCTTTACTATTCCAATTGTGTATCTTTTCATTTCTCGTTTGAGTATCTTTCTGTAAGGCTTCTGATGCGAGTTTCTATTGTATTTGAGAGTTTTGCAAGTGTGGGAGTGTGTTTCTTTCAAACTGAGTATCTTTACATCGTTTGCGTATCTTTACTATTCCAATTGTGTATCTTTACATCGTTTGCGTATCTTTACTATTCCAATTGTGTATCTTTTCCTTTCTCGTTTGAGTATCTTTCTGTAAGGCTTTCTGATGCGAGTTTCTATTGTATTTGAGAGTTTTGCAAGTGTGGGAGTGTGTTTCTTTCAAACTGAATATCTTTACATCGTTTGCGTATCTTTACTATTCCAATTGTGTATCTTTTCATTTCTCGTTTGAGTATCTTTCTGTAAGGCTTCGGATTCGAATTTCTATTGTATTTGAGAGTTTTGCAAGTGTGGGAGTGTGTTTCTTTCAATCTGAGTATCTTTACATCGTTTGCGTATCTTTACTATTCCAATTGTGTATCTTTTCATTTCTCGTTTGAGTATCTTTCTGTAAGGCTTCTGATGCGAGTTTCTATTGTATTTGAGAGTTTTGCAAGTGTGGGAGTGTGTTTCTTTCAAACTGAGTATCTTTACATCGTTTGCGTATCTTTACTATTCCAATTGTGTATCTTTACATCGTTTGCGTATCTTTACTATTCCAATTGTGTATCTTTTCATTTCTCGTTTGAGTATCTTTCTGTAAGGCTTTCTGATGCGAGTTTCTATTGTATTTGAGAGTTTTGCAAGTGTGGGAGTGTGTTTCTTTCAAACTGAGTATCTTTACATCGTTTGCGTATCTTTACTATTCCAATTGTGTATCTTTTCATTTCTCGTTTGAGTATCTTTCTGTAAGGCTTCTGATTCGAATTTCTATTGTATTTGAGAGTTTTGCAAGTGTGGGAGTGTGTTTCTTTCAATCTGAGTATCTTTACATCGTTTGCGTATCTTTACTATTCCAATTGTGTATCTTTTCATTTCTCGTTTGAGTATCTTTCTGTAAGGCTTCTGATGCGAGTTTCTATTGTATTTGAGAGTTTTGCAAGTGTGGGAGTGTGTTTCTTTCAAACTGAGTATCTTTACATCGTTTGCGTATCTTTACTATTCCAATTGTGTATCTTTACATCGTTTGCGTATCTTTACTATTCCAATTGTGTATCTTTACATCGTTTGCGTATCTTTACTATTCCAATTGTGTATATTTTCATTTCTTGTTTGAGTATCTTTCTGTAAGGCTTTCTGATGAGAGTTTCTATTGTATTTGAGAGTTTTGCAAGTGTGGGAGTGTGTTTCTTTCAAACTGAGTATCTTTACATCGTTTGCGTATCTTTACTATTCCAATTGTGTATCTTTTCATTTCTCGTTTGAGTATCTTTCTGTAAGGCTTCTGATGCGAGTTTCTATTGTATTTGAGAGTTTTGCAAGTGTGGGAGTGTGTTTCTTTCAAACTGAGTATCTTTACATCGTTTGCGTATCTTTACTATTCCAATTGTGTATCTTTACATCGTTTGCGTATCTTTACTATTCCAATTGTGTATCTTTTCCTTTCTCGTTTGAGTATCTTTCTGTAAGGCTTTCTGATGCGAGTTTCTATTGTATTTGAGAGTTTTGCAAGTGTGGGAGTGTGTTTCTTTCAAACTGAATATCTTTACATCGTTTGCGTATCTTTACTATTCCAATTGTGTATCTTTTCATTTCTCGTTTGAGTATCTTTCTGTAAGGCTTCTGATTCGAGTTTCTATTGTATTTGAGAGTTTTGCAAGTGTGGGAGTGTGTTTCTTTCAATCTGAGTATCTTTACATCGTTTGCGTATCTTTACTATTCCAATTGTGTATCTTTTCATTTCTCGTTTGAGTATCTTTCTTTAAGGCTTCTGATTCGAGTTTCTATTGTATTTGAGAGTTTTGCAAGTGTGGGAGTGTGTTTCTTTCAATCTGAGTATCTTTACATCGTTTGCGTATCTTTACTATTCCAATTGTGTATCTTTTCATTTCTCGTTTGAGTATCTTTCTGTAAGGCTTCTGATGCGAGTTTCTATTGTATTTGAGAGTTTTGCAAGTGTGGGAGTGTGTTTCTTTCAAACTGAGTATCTTTACATCGTTTGCGTATCTTTACTATTCCAATTGTGTATCTTTACATCGTTTGCGTATCTTTACTATTCCAATTGTGTATCTTTTCCTTTCTCGTTTGAGTATCTTTCTGTAAGGCTTTCTGATGCGAGTTTCTATTGTATTTGAGAGTTTTGCAAGTGTGGGAGTGTGTTTCTTTCAAACTGAGTATCTTTACATCGTTTGCGTATCTTTAATATTCCAATTGTGTATCTTTATATCGTTTGCGTATCTTTACTATTCCAATTGTGTATATTTTCATTTCTTGTTTGAGTATCTTTCTGTAAGGCTTTCTGATGCGAGTTTCTATTGTATTTGAGAGTTTTGCAAGTGTGGGAGTGTGTTTCTTTCAAACTGAGTATCTTTACATCGTTTGCGTATCTTTACTATTCCAATTGTGTATCTTTACATCGTTTGCGTATCTTTACTATTCCAATTGTGTATCTTTACTATTCCAATTGTGTATCTTTACATCGTTTGCGTATCTTTACTATTCCAATTGTGTATCTTTACATCGTTTGCGTATCTTTACTATTCCAATTGTGTATATTTTCATTTCTTGTTTGAGTATCTTTCTGTAAGGCTTTCTGATGAGAGTTTCTATTGTATTTGAGAGTTTTGCAAGTGTGGGAGTGTGTTTCTTTCAAACTGAGTATCTTTACATCGTTTGCGTATCTTTACTATTCCAATTGTGTATCTTTTCATTTCTCGTTTGAGTATCTTTCTGTAAGGCTTCTGATGCGAGTTTCTATTGTATTTGAGAGTTTTGCAAGTGTGGGAGTGTGTTTCTTTCAAACTGAGTATCTTTACATCGTTTGCGTATCTTTACTATTCCAATTGTGTATCTTTTCATTTCTCGTTTGAGTATCTTTCTGTAAGGCTTCTGATTCGAATTTCTATTGTATTTGAGAGTTTTGCAAGTGTGGGAGTGTGTTTCTTTCAATCTGAGTATCTTTACATCGTTTGCGTATCTTTACTATTCCAATTGTGTATCTTTTCATTTCTCGTTTGAGTATCTTTCTGTAAGGCTTTCTGATGCGAGTTTCTATTGTATTTGAGAGTTTTGCAAGTGTGGGAGTGTGTTTCTTTCAAACTGAGTATCTTTACATCGTTTGCGTATCTTTACTATTCCAATTGTGTATCTTTACATCGTTTGCGTATCTTTACTATTCCAATTGTGTATCTTTTCATTTCTCGTTTGAGTATCTTTCTGTAAGGCTTTCTGATGCGAGTTTCTATTGTATTTGAGAGTTTTGCAAGTGTGGGAGTGTGTTTCTTTCAAACTGAATATCTTTACATCGTTTGCGTATCTTTACTATTCCAATTGTGTATCTTTTCATTTCTCGTTTGAGTATCTTTCTGTAAGGCTTCTGATACGAGTTTCTATTGTATTTGAGAGTTTTGCAAGTGTGGGAGTGTGTTTCTTTCAAACTGAGTATCTTTACATCGTTTGCGTATCTTTACTATTCCAATTGTGTATCTTTACATCGTTTGCGTATCTTTACTATTCCAATTGTGTATCTTTTCATTTCTCGTTTGAGTATCTTTCTGTAAGGCTTTCTGATGCGAGTTTCTATTGTATTTGAGAGTTTTGCAAGTGTGGGAGTGTGTTTCTTTCAAACTGAGTATCTTTACATCGTTTGCGTATCTTTAATATTCCAATTGTGTATCTTTATATCGTTTGCGTATCTTTACTATTCCAATTGTGTATATTTTCATTTCTTGTTTGAGTATCTTTCTGTAAGGCTTTCTGATGCGAGTTTCTATTGTATTTGAGAGTTTTGCAAGTGTGGGAGTGTGTTTCTTTCAAACTGAGTATCTTTACATCGTTTGCGTATCTTTACTATTCCAATTGTGTATCTTTTCATTTCTCGTTTGAGTATCTTTCTGTAAGGCTTCTGATGCGAGTTTTTATTGAATTTGAGAGTTTTGCAAGTGTGGGAGTGTGTTTCTTTCAAACTGAGTATCTTTACATCGTTTGCGTATCTTTACTATTCCAATTGTGTATCTTTACATCGTTTGCGTATCTTTACTATTCCAATTGTGTATCTTTACTATTCCAATTGTGTATCTTTACATCGTTTGCGTATCTTTACTATTCCAATTGTGTATCTTTACATCGTTTGCGTATCTTTACTATTCCAATTGTGTATATTTTCATTTCTTGTTTGAGTATCTTTCTGTAAGGCTTTCTGATGAGAGTTTCTATTGTATTTGAGAGTTTTGCAAGTGTGGGAGTGTGTTTCTTTCAAACTGAGTATCTTTACATCGTTTGCGTATCTTTACTATTCCAATTGTGTATCTTTTCATTTCTCGTTTGAGTATCTTTCTGTAAGGCTTCTGATGCGAGTTTCTATTGTATTTGAGAGTTTTGCAAGTGTGGGAGTGTGTTTCTTTCAAACTGAGTATCTTTACATCGTTTGCGTATCTTTACTATTCCAATTGTGTATCTTTTCATTTCTCGTTTGAGTATCTTTCTGTAAGGCTTCTGATGCGAGTTTCTATTGTATTTGAGAGTTTTGCAAGTGTGGGAGTGTGTTTCTTTCAAACTGAGTATCTTTACATCGTTTGCGTATCTTTACTATTCCAATTGTGTATCTTTACATCGTTTGCGTATCTTTACTATTCCAATTGTGTATATTTTCATTTCTTGTTTGAGTATCTTTCTGTAAGGCTTTCTGATGAGAGTTTCTATTGTATTTGAGAGTTTTGCAAGTGTGGGAGTGTGTTTCTTTCAAACTGAGTATCTTTACATCGTTTGCGTATCTTTACTATTCCAATTGTGTATCTTTACATCGTTTGCGTATCTTTACTATTCCAATTGTGTATCTTTTCATTTCTCGTTTGAGTATCTTTCTGTAAGGCTTTCTGATGCGAGTTTCTATTGTATTTGAGAGTTTTGCAAGTGTGGGAGTGTGTTTCTTTCAAACTGAGTATCTTTACATCGTTTGCGTATCTTTAATATTCCAATTGTGTATCTTTATATCGTTTGCGTATCTTTACTATTCCAATTGTGTATATTTTCATTTCTTGTTTGAGTATCTTTCTGTAAGGCTTTCTGATGCGAGTTTCTATTGTATTTGAGAGTTTTGCAAGTGTGGGAGTGTGTTTCTTTCAAACTGAGTATCTTTACATCGTTTGCGTATCTTTACTATTCCAATTGTGTATCTTTTCATTTCTCGTTTGAGTATCTTTCTGTAAGGCTTCTGATGCGAGTTTTTATTGAATTTGAGAGTTTTGCAAGTGTGGGAGTGTGTTTCTTTCAAACTGAGTATCTTTACATCGTTTGCGTATCTTTACTATTCCAATTGTGTATCTTTACATCGTTTGCGTATCTTTACTATTCCAATTGTGTATCTTTTCATTTCTCGTTTGAGTATCTTTCTGTAAGGCTTCTGATTCGAGTTTCTATTGTATTTGAGAGTTTTGCAAGTGTGGGAGTGTGTTTCTTTCAATCTGAGTATCTTTACATCGTTTGCGTATCTTTACTATTCCAATTGTGTATCTTTTCATTTCTCGTTTGAGTATCTTTCTGTAAGGCTTCTGATTCGAGTTTCTATTGTATTTGAGAGTTTTGCAAGTGTGGGAGTGTGTTTCTTTCAATCTGAGTATCTTTACATCGTTTGCGTATCTTTACTATTCCAATTGTGTATCTTTTCATTTCTCGTTTGAGTATCTTTCTGTAAGGCTTCTGATGCGAGTTTCTATTGTATTTGAGAGTTTTGCAAGTGTGGGAGTGTGTTTCTTTCAAACTGAGTATCTTTACATCGTTTGCGTATCTTTACTATTCCAATTGTGTATCTTTACATCGTTTGCGTATCTTTACTATTCCAATTGTGTATCTTTTCCTTTCTCGTTTGAGTATCTTTCTGTAAGGCTTTCTGATGCGAGTTTCTATTGTATTTGAGAGTTTTGCAAGTGTGGGAGTGTGTTTCTTTCAAACTGAATATCTTTACATCGTTTGCGTATCTTTACTATTCCAATTGTGTATCTTTTCATTTCTCGTTTGAGTATCTTTCTGTAAGGCTTCTGATTCGAATTTCTATAGTATTTGAGAGTTTTGCAAGTGTGGGAGTGTGTTTCTTTCAATCTGAGTATCTTTACATCGTTTGCGTATCTTTACTATTCCAATTGTGTATCTTTTCATTTCTCGTTTGAGTATCTTTCTGTAAGGCTTCTGATGCGAGTTTCTATTGTATTTGAGAGTTTTGCAAGTGTGGGAGTGTGTTTCTTTCAAACTGAGTATCTTTACATCGTTTGCGTATCTTTACTATTCCAATTGTGTATCTTTACATCGTTTGCGTATCTTTACTATTCCAATTGTGTATCTTTTCATTTCTCGTTTGAGTATCTTTCTGTAAGGCTTTCTGATGCGAGTTTCTATTGTATTTGAGAGTTTTGCAAGTGTGGGAGTGTGTTTCTTTCAAACTGAGTATCTTTACATCGTTTGCGTATCTTTACTATTCCAATTGTGTATCTTTTCATTTCTCGTTTGAGTATCTTTCTGTAAGGCTTCTGATTCGAATTTCTATTGTATTTGAGAGTTTTGCAAGTGTGGGAGTGTGTTTCTTTCAATCTGAGTATCTTTACATCGTTTGCGTATCTTTACTATTCCAATTGTGTATCTTTTCATTTCTCGTTTGAGTATCTTTCTGTAAGGCTTCTGATGCGAGTTTCTATTGTATTTGAGAGTTTTGCAAGTGTGGGAGTGTGTTTCTTTCAAACTGAGTATCTTTACATCGTTTGCGTATCTTTACTATTCCAATTGTGTATCTTTACATCGTTTGCGTATCTTTACTATTCCAATTGTGTATCTTTACATCGTTTGCGTATCTTTACTATTCCAATTGTGTATATTTTCATTTCTTGTTTGAGTATCTTTCTGTAAGGCTTTCTGATGAGAGTTTCTATTGTATTTGAGAGTTTTGCAAGTGTGGGAGTGTGTTTCTTTCAAACTGAGTATCTTTACATCGTTTGCGTATCTTTACTATTCCAATTGTGTATCTTTTCATTTCTCGTTTGAGTATCTTTCTGTAAGGCTTCTGATGCGAGTTTCTATTGTATTTGAGAGTTTTGCAAGTGTGGGAGTGTGTTTCTTTCAAACTGAGTATCTTTACATCGTTTGCGTATCTTTACTATTCCAATTGTGTATCTTTACATCGTTTGCGTATCTTTACTATTCCAATTGTGTATCTTTTCCTTTCTCGTTTGAGTATCTTTCTGTAAGGCTTTCTGATGCGAGTTTCTATTGTATTTGAGAGTTTTGCAAGTGTGGGAGTGTGTTTCTTTCAAACTGAATATCTTTACATCGTTTGCGTATCTTTACTATTCCAATTGTGTATCTTTTCATTTCTCGTTTGAGTATCTTTCTGTAAGGCTTCTGATTCGAGTTTCTATTGTATTTGAGAGTTTTGCAAGTGTGGGAGTGTGTTTCTTTCAATCTGAGTATCTTTACATCGTTTGCGTATCTTTACTATTCCAATTGTGTATCTTTTCATTTCTCGTTTGAGTATCTTTCTGTAAGGCTTCTGATTCGAGTTTCTATTGTATTTGAGAGTTTTGCAAGTGTGGGAGTGTGTTTCTTTCAATCTGAGTATCTTTACATCGTTTGCGTATCTTTACTATTCCAATTGTGTATCTTTTCATTTCTCGTTTGAGTATCTTTCTGTAAGGCTTCTGATGCGAGTTTCTATTGTATTTGAGAGTTTTGCAAGTGTGGGAGTGTGTTTCTTTCAAACTGAGTATCTTTACATCGTTTGCGTATCTTTACTATTCCAATTGTGTATCTTTACATCGTTTGCGTATCTTTACTATTCCAATTGTGTATCTTTTCCTTTCTCGTTTGAGTATCTTTCTGTAAGGCTTTCTGATGCGAGTTTCTATTGTATTTGAGAGTTTTGCAAGTGTGGGAGTGTGTTTCTTTCAAACTGAGTATCTTTACATCGTTTGCGTATCTTTAATATTCCAATTGTGTATCTTTATATCGTTTGCGTATCTTTACTATTCCAATTGTGTATATTTTCATTTCTTGTTTGAGTATCTTTCTGTAAGGCTTTCTGATGCGAGTTTCTATTGTATTTGAGAGTTTTGCAAGTGTGGGAGTGTGTTTCTTTCAAACTGAGTATCTTTACATCGTTTGCGTATCTTTACTATTCCAATTGTGTATCTTTTCATTTCTCGTTTGAGTATCTTTCTGTAAGGCTTCTGATTCGAATTTCTATTGTATTTGAGAGTTTTGCAAGTGTGGGAGTGTGTTTCTTTCAATCTGAGTATCTTTACATCGTTTGCGTATCTTTACTATTCCAATTGTGTATCTTTTCATTTCTCGTTTGAGTATCTTTCTGTAAGGCTTCTGATGCGAGTTTCTATTGTATTTGAGAGTTTTGCAAGTGTGGGAGTGTGTTTCTTTCAAACTGAGTATCTTTACATCGTTTGCGTATCTTTACTATTCCAATTGTGTATCTTTACATCGTTTGCGTATCTTTACTATTCCAATTGTGTATCTTTACATCGTTTGCGTATCTTTACTATTCCAATTGTGTATATTTTCATTTCTTGTTTGAGTATCTTTCTGTAAGGCTTTCTGATGAGAGTTTCTATTGTATTTGAGAGTTTTGCAAGTGTGGGAGTGTGTTTCTTTCAAACTGAGTATCTTTACATCGTTTGCGTATCTTTACTATTCCAATTGTGTATCTTTTCATTTCTCGTTTGAGTATCTTTCTGTAAGGCTTCTGATGCGAGTTTCTATTGTATTTGAGAGTTTTGCAAGTGTGGGAGTGTGTTTCTTTCAAACTGAGTATCTTTACATCGTTTGCGTATCTTTACTATTCCAATTGTGTATCTTTACATCGTTTGCGTATCTTTACTATTCCAATTGTGTATCTTTTCCTTTCTCGTTTGAGTATCTTTCTGTAAGGCTTTCTGATGCGAGTTTCTATTGTATTTGAGAGTTTTGCAAGTGTGGGAGTGTGTTTCTTTCAAACTGAATATCTTTACATCGTTTGCGTATCTTTACTATTCCAATTGTGTATCTTTTCATTTCTCGTTTGAGTATCTTTCTGTAAGGCTTCTGATTCGAGTTTCTATTGTATTTGAGAGTTTTGCAAGTGTGGGAGTGTGTTTCTTTCAATCTGAGTATCTTTACATCGTTTGCGTATCTTTACTATTCCAATTGTGTATCTTTTCATTTCTCGTTTGAGTATCTTTCTGTAAGGCTTCTGATTCGAGTTTCTATTGTATTTGAGAGTTTTGCAAGTGTGGGAGTGTGTTTCTTTCAATCTGAGTATCTTTACATCGTTTGCGTATCTTTACTATTCCAATTGTGTATCTTTTCATTTCTCGTTTGAGTATCTTTCTGTAAGGCTTCTGATGCGAGTTTCTATTGTATTTGAGAGTTTTGCAAGTGTGGGAGTGTGTTTCTTTCAAACTGAGTATCTTTACATCGTTTGCGTATCTTTACTATTCCAATTGTGTATCTTTACATCGTTTGCGTATCTTTACTATTCCAATTGTGTATCTTTTCCTTTCTCGTTTGAGTATCTTTCTGTAAGGCTTTCTGATGCGAGTTTCTATTGTATTTGAGAGTTTTGCAAGTGTGGGAGTGTGTTTCTTTCAAACTGAGTATCTTTACATCGTTTGCGTATCTTTAATATTCCAATTGTGTATCTTTATATCGTTTGCGTATCTTTACTATTCCAATTGTGTATATTTTCATTTCTTGTTTGAGTATCTTTCTGTAAGGCTTTCTGATGCGAGTTTCTATTGTATTTGAGAGTTTTGCAAGTGTGGGAGTGTGTTTCTTTCAAACTGAGTATCTTTACATCGTTTGCGTATCTTTACTATTCCAATTGTGTATCTTTACATCGTTTGCGTATCTTTACTATTCCAATTGTGTATCTTTACTATTCCAATTGTGTATCTTTACATCGTTTGCGTATCTTTACTATTCCAATTGTGTATCTTTACATCGTTTGCGTATCTTTACTATTCCAATTGTGTATATTTTCATTTCTTGTTTGAGTATCTTTCTGTAAGGCTTTCTGATGAGAGTTTCTATTGTATTTGAGAGTTTTGCAAGTGTGGGAGTGTGTTTCTTTCAAACTGAGTATCTTTACATCGTTTGCGTATCTTTACTATTCCAATTGTGTATCTTTTCATTTCTCGTTTGAGTATCTTTCTGTAAGGCTTCTGATGCGAGTTTCTATTGTATTTGAGAGTTTTGCAAGTGTGGGAGTGTGTTTCTTTCAAACTGAGTATCTTTACATCGTTTGCGTATCTTTACTATTCCAATTGTGTATCTTTTCATTTCTCGTTTGAGTATCTTTCTGTAAGGCTTCTGATTCGAATTTCTATTGTATTTGAGAGTTTTGCAAGTGTGGGAGTGTGTTTCTTTCAATCTGAGTATCTTTACATCGTTTGCGTATCTTTACTATTCCAATTGTGTATCTTTTCATTTCTCGTTTGAGTATCTTTCTGTAAGGCTTTCTGATGCGAGTTTCTATTGTATTTGAGAGTTTTGCAAGTGTGGGAGTGTGTTTCTTTCAAACTGAGTATCTTTACATCGTTTGCGTATCTTTACTATTCCAATTGTGTATCTTTACATCGTTTGCGTATCTTTACTATTCCAATTGTGTATCTTTTCATTTCTCGTTTGAGTATCTTTCTGTAAGGCTTTCTGATGCGAGTTTCTATTGTATTTGAGAGTTTTGCAAGTGTGGGAGTGTGTTTCTTTCAAACTGAATATCTTTACATCGTTTGCGTATCTTTACTATTCCAATTGTGTATCTTTTCATTTCTCGTTTGAGTATCTTTCTGTAAGGCTTCTGATACGAGTTTCTATTGTATTTGAGAGTTTTGCAAGTGTGGGAGTGTGTTTCTTTCAAACTGAGTATCTTTACATCGTTTGCGTATCTTTACTATTCCAATTGTGTATCTTTACATCGTTTGCGTATCTTTACTATTCCAATTGTGTATCTTTTCATTTCTCGTTTGAGTATCTTTCTGTAAGGCTTTCTGATGCGAGTTTCTATTGTATTTGAGAGTTTTGCAAGTGTGGGAGTGTGTTTCTTTCAAACTGAGTATCTTTACATCGTTTGCGTATCTTTAATATTCCAATTGTGTATCTTTATATCGTTTGCGTATCTTTACTATTCCAATTGTGTATATTTTCATTTCTTGTTTGAGTATCTTTCTGTAAGGCTTTCTGATGCGAGTTTCTATTGTATTTGAGAGTTTTGCAAGTGTGGGAGTGTGTTTCTTTCAAACTGAGTATCTTTACATCGTTTGCGTATCTTTACTATTCCAATTGTGTATCTTTTCATTTCTCGTTTGAGTATCTTTCTGTAAGGCTTCTGATGCGAGTTTTTATTGAATTTGAGAGTTTTGCAAGTGTGGGAGTGTGTTTCTTTCAAACTGAGTATCTTTACATCGTTTGCGTATCTTTACTATTCCAATTGTGTATCTTTACATCGTTTGCGTATCTTTACTATTCCAATTGTGTATCTTTACTATTCCAATTGTGTATCTTTACATCGTTTGCGTATCTTTACTATTCCAATTGTGTATCTTTACATCGTTTGCGTATCTTTACTATTCCAATTGTGTATATTTTCATTTCTTGTTTGAGTATCTTTCTGTAAGGCTTTCTGATGAGAGTTTCTATTGTATTTGAGAGTTTTGCAAGTGTGGGAGTGTGTTTCTTTCAAACTGAGTATCTTTA
Source organism: Argentina anserina (assembly GCF_933775445.1). Taxonomy (NCBI): domain Eukaryota; kingdom Viridiplantae; phylum Streptophyta; class Magnoliopsida; order Rosales; family Rosaceae; genus Argentina; species Argentina anserina. The sequence goes on from NW_026089464.1 coordinate 397,983, forward strand.
CATCGTTTGCGTATCTTTACTATTCCAATTGTGTATCTTTTCATTTCTCGTTTGAGTATCTTTCTGTAAGGCTTCTGATGCGAGTTTCTATTGTATTTGAGAGTTTTGCAAGTGTGGGAGTGTGTTTCTTTCAAACTGAGTATCTTTACATCGTTTGCGTATCTTTACTATTCCAATTGTGTATCTTTTCATTTCTCGTTTGAGTATCTTTCTGTAAGGCTTCTGATGCGAGTTTCTATTGTATTTGAGAGTTTTGCAAGTGTGGGAGTGTGTTTCTTTCAAACTGAGTATCTTTACATCGTTTGCGTATCTTTACTATTCCAATTGTGTATCTTTACATCGTTTGCGTATCTTTACTATTCCAATTGTGTATATTTTCATTTCTTGTTTGAGTATCTTTCTGTAAGGCTTTCTGATGAGAGTTTCTATTGTATTTGAGAGTTTTGCAAGTGTGGGAGTGTGTTTCTTTCAAACTGAGTATCTTTACATCGTTTGCGTATCTTTACTATTCCAATTGTGTATCTTTACATCGTTTGCGTATCTTTACTATTCCAATTGTGTATCTTTTCATTTCTCGTTTGAGTATCTTTCTGTAAGGCTTTCTGATGCGAGTTTCTATTGTATTTGAGAGTTTTGCAAGTGTGGGAGTGTGTTTCTTTCAAACTGAGTATCTTTACATCGTTTGCGTATCTTTAATATTCCAATTGTGTATCTTTATATCGTTTGCGTATCTTTACTATTCCAATTGTGTATATTTTCATTTCTTGTTTGAGTATCTTTCTGTAAGGCTTTCTGATGCGAGTTTCTATTGTATTTGAGAGTTTTGCAAGTGTGGGAGTGTGTTTCTTTCAAACTGAGTATCTTTACATCGTTTGCGTATCTTTACTATTCCAATTGTGTATCTTTTCATTTCTCGTTTGAGTATCTTTCTGTAAGGCTTCTGATGCGAGTTTTTATTGAATTTGAGAGTTTTGCAAGTGTGGGAGTGTGTTTCTTTCAAACTGAGTATCTTTACATCGTTTGCGTATCTTTACTATTCCAATTGTGTATCTTTACATCGTTTGCGTATCTTTACTATTCCAATTGTGTATCTTTACTATTCCAATTGTGTATCTTTACATCGTTTGCGTATCTTTACTATTCCAATTGTGTATCTTTACATCGTTTGCGTATCTTTACTATTCCAATTGTGTATATTTTCATTTCTTGTTTGAGTATCTTTCTGTAAGGCTTTCTGATGAGAGTTTCTATTGTATTTGAGAGTTTTGCAAGTGTGGGAGTGTGTTTCTTTCAAACTGAGTATCTTTACATCGTTTGCGTATCTTTACTATTCCAATTGTGTATCTTTTCATTTCTCGTTTGAGTATCTTTCTGTAAGGCTTCTGATGCGAGTTTCTATTGTATTTGAGAGTTTTGCAAGTGTGGGAGTGTGTTTCTTTCAAACTGAGTATCTTTACATCGTTTGCGTATCTTTACTATTCCAATTGTGTATCTTTTCATTTCTCGTTTGAGTATCTTTCTGTAAGGCTTCTGATGCGAGTTTCTATTGTATTTGAGAGTTTTGCAAGTGTGGGAGTGTGTTTCTTTCAAACTGAGTATCTTTACATCGTTTGCGTATCTTTACTATTCCAATTGTGTATCTTTACATCGTTTGCGTATCTTTACTATTCCAATTGTGTATATTTTCATTTCTTGTTTGAGTATCTTTCTGTAAGGCTTTCTGATGAGAGTTTCTATTGTATTTGAGAGTTTTGCAAGTGTGGGACTGTGTTTCTTTCAAACTGAGTATCTTTACATCGTTTGCGTATCTTTACTATTCCAATTGTGTATCTTTTCATTTCTCGTTTGAGTATCTTTCTGTAAGGCTTCTGATACGAGTTTCTATTGTATTTGAGAGTTTTGCAAGTGTGGGAGTGTGTTTCTTTCAAACTGAGTATCTTTACATCGTTTGCGTATCTTTACTATTCCAATTGTGTATCTTTTCATTTCTCGTTTGAGTATCTTTCTGTAAGGCTTCTGATTCGAATTTCTATTGTATTTGAGAGTTTTGCAAGTGTGGGAGTGTGTTTCTTTCAATCTGAGTATCTTTACATCGTTTGCGTATCTTTACTATTCCAATTGTGTATCTTTTCATTTCTCGTTTGAGTATCTTTCTGTAAGGCTTCTGATGCGAGTTTCTATTGTATTTGAGAGTTTTGCAAGTGTGGGAGTGTGTTTCTTTCAAACTGAGTATCTTTACATCGTTTGCGTATCTTTACTATTCCAATTGTGTATCTTTACATCGTTTGCGTATCTTTACTATTCCAATTGTGTATCTTTACATCGTTTGCGTATCTTTACTATTCCAATTGTGTATATTTTCATTTCTTGTTTGAGTATCTTTCTGTAAGGCTTTCTGATGAGAGTTTCTATTGTATTTGAGAGTTTTGCAAGTGTGGGAGTGTGTTTCTTTCAAACTGAGTATCTTTACATCGTTTGCGTATCTTTACTATTCCAATTGTGTATCTTTTCATTTCTCGTTTGAGTATCTTTCTGTAAGGCTTCTGATGCGAGTTTCTATTGTATTTGAGAGTTTTGCAAGTGTGGGAGTGTGTTTCTTTCAAACTGAGTATCTTTACATCGTTTGCGTATCTTTACTATTCCAATTGTGTATCTTTACATCGTTTGCGTATCTTTACTATTCCAATTGTGTATCTTTTCCTTTCTCGTTTGAGTATCTTTCTGTAAGGCTTTCTGATGCGAGTTTCTATTGTATTTGAGAGTTTTGCAAGTGTGGGAGTGTGTTTCTTTCAAACTGAATATCTTTACATCGTTTGCGTATCTTTACTATTCCAATTGTGTATCTTTTCATTTCTCGTTTGAGTATCTTTCTGTAAGGCTTCTGATTCGAGTTTCTATTGTATTTGAGAGTTTTGCAAGTGTGGGAGTGTGTTTCTTTCAATCTGAGTATCTTTACATCGTTTGCGTATCTTTACTATTCCAATTGTGTATCTTTTCATTTCTCGTTTGAGTATCTTTCTGTAAGGCTTCTGATTCGAGTTTCTATTGTATTTGAGAGTTTTGCAAGTGTGGGAGTGTGTTTCTTTCAATCTGAGTATCTTTACATCGTTTGCGTATCTTTACTATTCCAATTGTGTATCTTTTCATTTCTCGTTTGAGTATCTTTCTGTAAGGCTTCTGATGCGAGTTTCTATTGTATTTGAGAGTTTTGCAAGTGTGGGAGTGTGTTTCTTTCAAACTGAGTATCTTTACATCGTTTGCGTATCTTTACTATTCCAGTTGTGTATCTTTACATCGTTTGCGTATCTTTACTATTCCAATTGTGTATCTTTTCCTTTCTCGTTTGAGTATCTTTCTGTAAGGCTTTCTGATGCGAGTTTCTATTGTATTTGAGAGTTTTGCAAGTGTGGGAGTGTGTTTCTTTCAAACTGAATATCTTTACATCGTTTGCGTATCTTTACTATTCCAATTGTGTATCTTTTCATTTCTCGTTTGAGTATCTTTCTGTATGGCTTCTGATTCGAATTTCTATTGTTTTTGAGAGTTTTGCAAGTGTGGGAGTGTGTTTCTTTCAATCTGAGTATCTTTACATCGTTTGCGTATCTTTACTATTCCAATTGTGTATCTTTTCATTTCTCGTTTGAGTATCTTTCTGTAAGGCTTCTGATGCGAGTTTCTATTGTATTTGAGAGTTTTGCAAGTGTGGGAGTGTGTTTCTTTCAAACTGAGTATCTTTACATCGTTTGCGTATCTTTACTATTCCAATTGTGTATCTTTACATCGTTTGCGTATCTTTACTATTCCAATTGTGTATCTTTTCATTTCTCGTTTGAGTATCTTTCTGTAAGGCTTTCTGATGCGAGTTTCTATTGTATTTGAGAGTTTTGCAAGTGTGGGAGTGTGTTTCTTTCAAACTGAATATCTTTACATCGTTTGCGTATCTTTACTATTCCAATTGTGTATCTTTTCATTTCTCGTTTGAGTATCTTTCTGTAAGGCTTCTGATACGAGTTTCTATTGTATTTGAGAGTTTTGCAAGTGTGGGAGTGTGTTTCTTTCAAACTGAGTATCTTTACATCGTTTGCGTATCTTTACTATTCCAATTGTGTATCTTTACATCGTTTGCGTATCTTTACTATTCCAATTGTGTATCTTTTCATTTCTCGTTTGAGTATCTTTCTGTAAGGCTTTCTGATGCGAGTTTCTATTGTATTTGAGAGTTTTGCAAGTGTGGGAGTGTGTTTCTTTCAAACTGAGTATCTTTACATCGTTTGCGTATCTTTAATATTCCAATTGTGTATCTTTATATCGTTTGCGTATCTTTACTATTCCAATTGTGTATATTTTCATTTCTTGTTTGAGTATCTTTCTGTAAGGCTTTCTGATGCGAGTTTCTATTGTATTTGAGAGTTTTGCAAGTGTGGGAGTGTGTTTCTTTCAAACTGAGTATCTTTACATCGTTTGCGTATCTTTACTATTCCAATTGTGTATCTTTACTATTCCAATTGTGTATCTTTACTATTCCAATTGTGTATCTTTACATCGTTTGCGTATCTTTACTATTCCAATTGTGTATCTTTACATCGTTTGCGTATCTTTACTATTCCAATTGTGTATATTTTCATTTCTTGTTTGAGTATCTTTCTGTAAGGCTTTCTGATGAGAGTTTCTATTGTATTTGAGAGTTTTGCAAGTGTGGGAGTGTGTTTCTTTCAAACTGAGTATCTTTACATCGTTTGCGTATCTTTACTATTCCAATTGTGTATCTTTTCATTTCTCGTTTGAGTATCTTTCTGTAAGGCTTCTGATGCGAGTTTCTATTGTATTTGAGAGTTTTGCAAGTGTGGGAGTGTGTTTCTTTCAAACTGAGTATCTTTACATCGTTTGCGTATCTTTACTATTCCAATTGTGTATCTTTTCATTTCTCGTTTGAGTATCTTTCTGTAAGGCTTCTGATTCGAATTTCTATTGTATTTGAGAGTTTTGCAAGTGTGGGAGTGTGTTTCTTTCAAACTGAGTATCTTTACATCGTTTGCGTATCTTTACTATTCCAATTGTGTATCTTTTCATTTCTCGTTTGAGTATCTTTCTGTAAGGCTTCTGATTCGAATTTCTATTGTATTTGAGAGTTTTGCAAGTGTGGGAGTGTGTTTCTTTCAATCTGAGTATCTTTACATCGTTTGCGTATCTTTACTATTCCAATTGTGTATCTTTTCATTTCTCGTTTGAGTATCTTTCTGTAAGGCTTCTGATGCGAGTTTCTATTGTATTTGAGAGTTTTGCAAGTGTGGGAGTGTGTTTCTTTCAAACTGAGTATCTTTACATCGTTTGCGTATCTTTACTATTCCAATTGTGTATCTTTACATCGTTTGCGTATCTTTACTATTCCAATTGTGTATCTTTACATCGTTTGCGTATCTTTACTATTCCAATTGTGTATATTTTCATTTCTTGTTTGAGTATCTTTCTGTAAGGCTTTCTGATGAGAGTTTCTATTGTATTTGAGAGTTTTGCAAGTGTGGGAGTGTGTTTCTTTCAAACTGAGTATCTTTACATCGTTTGCGTATCTTTACTATTCCAATTGTGTATCTTTTCATTTCTCGTTTGAGTATCTTTCTGTAAGGCTTCTGATGCGAGTTTCTATTGTATTTGAGAGTTTTGCAAGTGTGGGAGTGTGTTTCTTTCAAACTGAGTATCTTTACATCGTTTGCGTATCTTTACTATTCCAATTGTGTATCTTTACATCGTTTGCGTATCTTTACTATTCCAATTGTGTATCTTTTCCTTTCTCGTTTGAGTATCTTTCTGTAAGGCTTTCTGATGCGAGTTTCTATTGTATTTGAGAGTTTTGCAAGTGTGGGAGTGTGTTTCTTTCAAACTGAATATCTTTACATCGTTTGCGTATCTTTACTATTCCAATTGTGTATCTTTTCATTTCTCGTTTGAGTATCTTTCTGTAAGGCTTCTGATTCGAGTTTCTATTGTATTTGAGAGTTTTGCAAGTGTGGGAGTGTGTTTCTTTCAATCTGAGTATCTTTACATCGTTTGCGTATCTTTACTATTCCAATTGTGTATCTTTTCATTTCTCGTTTGAGTATCTTTCTGTAAGGCTTCTGATTCGAGTTTCTATTGTATTTGAGAGTTTTGCAAGTGTGGGAGTGTGTTTCTTTCAATCTGAGTATCTTTACATCGTTTGCGTATCTTTACTATTCCAATTGTGTATCTTTTCATTTCTCGTTTGAGTATCTTTCTGTAAGGCTTCTGATGCGAGTTTCTATTGTATTTGAGAGTTTTGCAAGTGTGGGAGTGTGTTTCTTTCAAACTGAGTATCTTTACATCGTTTGCGTATCTTTACTATTCCAGTTGTGTATCTTTACATCGTTTGCGTATCTTTACTATTCCAATTGTGTATCTTTTCCTTTCTCGTTTGAGTATCTTTCTGTAAGGCTTTCTGATGCGAGTTTCTATTGTATTTGAGAGTTTTGCAAGTGTGGGAGTGTGTTTCTTTCAAACTGAATATCTTTACATCGTTTGCGTATCTTTACTATTCCAATTGTGTATCTTTTCATTTCTCGTTTGAGTATCTTTCTGTAAGGCTTCTGATTCGAATTTCTATTGTATTTGAGAGTTTTGCAAGTGTGGGAGTGTGTTTCTTTCAATCTGAGTATCTTTACATCGTTTGCGTATCTTTACTATTCCAATTGTGTATCTTTTCATTTCTCGTTTGAGTATCTTTCTGTAAGGCTTCTGATGCGAGTTTCTATTGTATTTGAGAGTTTTGCAAGTGTGGGAGTGTGTTTCTTTCAAACTGAGTATCTTTACATCGTTTGCGTATCTTTACTATTCCAATTGTGTATCTTTACATCGTTTGCGTATCTTTACTATTCCAATTGTGTATCTTTTCATTTCTCGTTTGAGTATCTTTCTGTAAGGCTTTCTGATGCGAGTTTCTATTGTATTTGAGAGTTTTGCAAGTGTGGGAGTGTGTTTCTTTCAAACTGAATATCTTTACATCGTTTGCGTATCTTTACTATTCCAATTGTGTATCTTTTCATTTCTCGTTTGAGTATCTTTCTGTAAGGCTTCTGATACGAGTTTCTATTGTATTTGAGAGTTTTGCAAGTGTGGGAGTGTGTTTCTTTCAAACTGAGTATCTTTACATCGTTTGCGTATCTTTACTATTCCAATTGTGTATCTTTACATCGTTTGCGTATCTTTACTATTCCAATTGTGTATCTTTTCATTTCTCGTTTGAGTATCTTTCTGTAAGGCTTTCTGATGCGAGTTTCTATTGTATTTGAGAGTTTTGCAAGTGTGGGAGTGTGTTTCTTTCAAACTGAGTATCTTTACATCGTTTGCGTATCTTTAATATTCCAATTGTGTATCTTTATATCGTTTGCGTATCTTTACTATTCCAATTGTGTATATTTTCATTTCTTGTTTGAGTATCTTTCTGTAAGGCTTTCTGATGCGAGTTTCTATTGTATTTGAGAGTTTTGCAAGTGTGGGAGTGTGTTTCTTTCAAACTGAGTATCTTTACATCGTTTGCGTATCTTTACTATTCCAATTGTGTATCTTTACTATTCCAATTGTGTATCTTTACTATTCCAATTGTGTATCTTTACATCGTTTGCGTATCTTTACTATTCCAATTGTGTATCTTTACATCGTTTGCGTATCTTTACTATTCCAATTGTGTATATTTTCATTTCTTGTTTGAGTATCTTTCTGTAAGGCTTTCTGATGAGAGTTTCTATTGTATTTGAGAGTTTTGCAAGTGTGGGAGTGTGTTTCTTTCAAACTGAGTATCTTTACATCGTTTGCGTATCTTTACTATTCCAATTGTGTATCTTTTCATTTCTCGTTTGAGTATCTTTCTGTAAGGCTTCTGATGCGAGTTTCTATTGTATTTGAGAGTTTTGCAAGTGTGGGAGTGTGTTTCTTTCAAACTGAGTATCTTTACATCGTTTGCGTATCTTTACTATTCCAATTGTGTATCTTTTCATTTCTCGTTTGAGTATCTTTCTGTAAGGCTTCTGATTCGAATTTCTATTGTATTTGAGAGTTTTGCAAGTGTGGGAGTGTGTTTCTTTCAATCTGAGTATCTTTACATCGTTTGCGTATCTTTACTATTCCAATTGTGTATCTTTTCATTTCTCGTTTGAGTATCTTTCTGTAAGGCTTTCTGATGCGAGTTTCTATTGTATTTGAGAGTTTTGCAAGTGTGGGAGTGTGTTTCTTTCAAACTGAGTATCTTTACATCGTTTGCGTATCTTTACTATTCCAATTGTGTATCTTTACATCGTTTGCGTATCTTTACTATTCCAATTGTGTATCTTTTCATTTCTCGTTTGAGTATCTTTCTGTAAGGCTTTCTGATGCGAGTTTCTATTGTATTTGAGAGTTTTGCAAGTGTGGGAGTGTGTTTCTTTCAAACTGAATATCTTTACATCGTTTGCGTATCTTTACTATTCCAATTGTGTATCTTTTCATTTCTCGTTTGAGTATCTTTCTGTAAGGCTTCTGATACGAGTTTCTATTGTATTTGAGAGTTTTGCAAGTGTGGGAGTGTGTTTCTTTCAAACTGAGTATCTTTACATCGTTTGCGTATCTTTACTATTCCAATTGTGTATCTTTACATCGTTTGCGTATCTTTACTATTCCAATTGTGTATCTTTTCATTTCTCGTTTGAGTATCTTTCTGTAAGGCTTTCTGATGCGAGTTTCTATTGTATTTGAGAGTTTTGCAAGTGTGGGAGTGTGTTTCTTTCAAACTGAGTATCTTTACATCGTTTGCGTATCTTTAATATTCCAATTGTGTATCTTTATATCGTTTGCGTATCTTTACTATTCCAATTGTGTATATTTTCATTTCTTGTTTGAGTATCTTTCTGTAAGGCTTTCTGATGCGAGTTTCTATTGTATTTGAGAGTTTTGCAAGTGTGGGAGTGTGTTTCTTTCAAACTGAGTATCTTTACATCGTTTGCGTATCTTTACTATTCCAATTGTGTATCTTTACATCGTTTGCGTATCTTTACTATTCCAATTGTGTATCTTTACTATTCCAATTGTGTATCTTTACATCGTTTGCGTATCTTTACTATTCCAATTGTGTATATTTTCATTTCTTGTTTGAGTATCTTTCTGTAAGGCTTTCTGATGAGAGTTTCTATTGTATTTGAGAGTTTTGCAAGTGTGGGAGTGTGTTTCTTTCAAACTGAGTATCTTTACATCGTTTGCGTATCTTTACTATTCCAATTGTGTATCTTTTCATTTCTCGTTTGAGTATCTTTCTGTAAGGCTTCTGATGCGAGTTTCTATTGTATTTGAGAGTTTTGCAAGTGTGGGAGTGTGTTTCTTTCAAACTGAGTATCTTTACATCGTTTGCGTATCTTTACTATTCCAATTGTGTATCTTTTCATTTCTCGTTTGAGTATCTTTCTGTAAGGCTTCTGATTCGAATTTCTATTGTATTTGAGAGTTTTGCAAGTGTGGGAGTGTGTTTCTTTCAATCTGAGTATCTTTACATCGTTTGCGTATCTTTACTATTCCAATTGTGTATCTTTTCATTTCTCGTTTGAGTATCTTTCTGTAAGGCTTTCTGATGCGAGTTTCTATTGTATTTGAGAGTTTTGCAAGTGTGGGAGTGTGTTTCTTTCAAACTGAGTATCTTTACATCGTTTGCGTATCTTTACTATTCCAATTGTGTATCTTTACATCGTTTGCGTATCTTTACTATTCCAATTGTGTATCTTTTCATTTCTCGTTTGAGTATCTTTCTGTAAGGCTTTCTGATGCGAGTTTCTATTGTATTTGAGAGTTTTGCAAGTGTGGGAGTGTGTTTCTTTCAAACTGAATATCTTTACATCGTTTGCGTATCTTTACTATTCCAATTGTGTATCTTTTCATTTCTCGTTTGAGTATCTTTCTGTAAGGCTTCTGATACGAGTTTCTATTGTATTTGAGAGTTTTGCAAGTGTGGGAGTGTGTTTCTTTCAAACTGAGTATCTTTACATCGTTTGCGTATCTTTACTATTCCAATTGTGTATCTTTACATCGTTTGCGTATCTTTACTATTCCAATTGTGTATCTTTTCATTTCTCGTTTGAGTATCTTTCTGTAAGGCTTTCTGATGCGAGTTTCTATTGTATTTGAGAGTTTTGCAAGTGTGGGAGTGTGTTTCTTTCAAACTGAGTATCTTTACATCGTTTGCGTATCTTTAATATTCCAATTGTGTATCTTTATATCGTTTGCGTATCTTTACTATTCCAATTGTGTATATTTTCATTTCTTGTTTGAGTATCTTTCTGTAAGGCTTTCTGATGCGAGTTTCTATTGTATTTGAGAGTTTTGCAAGTGTGGGAGTGTGTTTCTTTCAAACTGAGTATCTTTACATCGTTTGCGTATCTTTACTATTCCAATTGTGTATCTTTTCATTTCTCGTTTGAGTATCTTTCTGTAAGGCTTCTGATGCGAGTTTTTATTGAATTTGAGAGTTTTGCAAGTGTGGGAGTGTGTTTCTTTCAAACTGAGTATCTTTACATCGTTTGCGTATCTTTACTATTCCAATTGTGTATCTTTACATCGTTTGCGTATCTTTACTATTCCAATTGTGTATCTTTACTATTCCAATTGTGTATCTTTACATCGTTTGCGTATCTTTACTATTCCAATTGTGTATCTTTACATCGTTTGCGTATCTTTACTATTCCAATTGTGTATATTTTCATTTCTTGTTTGAGTATCTTTCTGTAAGGCTTTCTGATGAGAGTTTCTATTGTATTTGAGAGTTTTGCAAGTGTGGGAGTGTGTTTCTTTCAAACTGAGTATCTTTACATCGTTTGCGTATCTTTACTATTCCAATTGTGTATCTTTTCATTTCTCGTTTGAGTATCTTTCTGTAAGGCTTCTGATGCGAGTTTCTATTGTATTTGAGAGTTTTGCAAGTGTGGGAGTGTGTTTCTTTCAAACTGAGTATCTTTACATCGTTTGCGTATCTTTACTATTCCAATTGTGTATCTTTACATCGTTTGCGTATCTTTACTATTCCAATTGTGTATCTTTTCCTTTCTCGTTTGAGTATCTTTCTGTAAGGCTTTCTGATGCGAGTTTCTATTGTATTTGAGAGTTTTGCAAGTGTGGGAGTGTGTTTCTTTCAAACTGAATATCTTTACATCGTTTGCGTATCTTTACTATTCCAATTGTGTATCTTTTCATTTCTCGTTTGAGTATCTTTCTGTAAGGCTTCTGATGCGAGTTTCTATTGTATTTGAGAGTTTTGCAAGTGTGGGAGTGTGTTTCTTTCAAACTGAGTATCTTTACATCGTTTGCGTATCTTTACTATTCCAATTGTGTATCTTTTCATTTCTCGTTTGAGTATCTTTCTGTAAGGCTTCTGATTCGAATTTCTATTGTATTTGAGAGTTTTGCAAGTGTGGGAGTGTGTTTCTTTCAATCTGAGTATCTTTACATCGTTTGCGTATCTTTACTATTCCAATTGTGTATCTTTTCATTTCTCGTTTGAGTATCTTTCTGTAAGGCTTTCTGATGCGAGTTTCTATTGTATTTGAGAGTTTTGCAAGTGTGGGAGTGTGTTTCTTTCAAACTGAGTATCTTTACATCGTTTGCGTATCTTTACTATTCCAATTGTGTATCTTTACATCGTTTGCGTATCTTTACTATTCCAATTGTGTATCTTTTCATTTCTCGTTTGAGTATCTTTCTGTAAGGCTTTCTGATGCGAGTTTCTATTGTATTTGAGAGTTTTGCAAGTGTGGGAGTGTGTTTCTTTCAAACTGAATATCTTTACATCGTTTGCGTATCTTTACTATTCCAATTGTGTATCTTTTCATTTCTCGTTTGAGTATCTTTCTGTAAGGCTTCTGATACGAGTTTCTATTGTATTTGAGAGTTTTGCAAGTGTGGGAGTGTGTTTCTTTCAAACTGAGTATCTTTACATCGTTTGCGTATCTTTACTATTCCAATTGTGTATCTTTACATCGTTTGCGTATCTTTACTATTCCAATTGTGTATCTTTTCATTTCTCGTTTGAGTATCTTTCTGTAAGGCTTCTGATGCGAGTTTCTATTGTATTTGAGAGTTTTGCAAGTGTGGGAGTGTGTTTCTTTCAAACTGAGTATCTTTACATCGTTTGCGTATCTTTACTATTCCAATTGTGTATCTTTTCATTTCTCGTTTGAGTATCTTTCTGTAAGGCTTCTGATGCGAGTTTCTATTGTATTTGAGAGTTTTGCAAGTGTGGGAGTGTGTTTCTTTCAAACTGAATATCTTTACATCGTTTGCGTATCTTTACTATTCCAATTGTGTATCTTTTCATTTCTCGTTTGAGTATCTTTCTGTAAGGCTTCTGATACGAGTTTCTATTGTATTTGAGAGTTTTGCAAGTGTGGGAGTGTGTTTCTTTCAAACTGAGTATCTTTACATCGTTTGCGTATCTTTACTATTCCAATTGTGTATCTTTACATCGTTTGCGTATCTTTACTATTCCAATTGTGTATCTTTTCATTTCTCGTTTGAGTATCTTTCTGTAAGGCTTCTGATGCGAGTTTCTATTGTATTTGAGAGTTTTGCAAGTGTGGGAGTGTGTTTCTTTCAAACTGAGTATCTTTACATCGTTTGCGTATCTTTACTATTCCAATTGTGTATCTTTTCATTTCTCGTTTGAGTATCTTTCTGTAAGGCTTCTGATGCGAGTTTCTATTGTATTTGAGAGTTTTGCAAGTGTGGGAGTGTGTTTCTTTCAAACTGAGTATCTTTACATCGTTTGCGTATCTTTACTATTCCAATTGTGTATCTTTACATCGTTTGCGTATCTTTACTATTCCAATTGTGTATCTTTACATCGTTTGCGTATCTTTACTATTCCAATTGTGTATCTTTACTATTCCAATTGTGTATCTTTACATCGTTTGCGTATCTTTACTATTCCAATTGTGTATCTTTACATCGTTTGCGTATCTTTACTATTCCAATTGTGTATATTTTCATTTCTTGTTTGAGTATCTTTCTGTAAGGCTTTCTGATGAGAGTTTCTATTGTATTTGAGAGTTTTGCAAGTGTGGGAGTGTGTTTCTTTCAAACTGAGTATCTTTACATCGTTTGCGTATCTTTACTATTCCAATTGTGTATCTTTTCATTTCTCGTTTGAGTATCTTTCTGTAAGGCTTCTGATGCGAGTTTCTATTGTATTTGAGAGTTTTGCAAGTGTGGGAGTGTGTTTCTTTCAAACTGAGTATCTTTACATCGTTTGCGTATCTTTACTATTCCAATTGTGTATCTTTTCATTTCTCGTTTGAGTATCTTTCTGTAAGGCTTCTGATGCGAGTTTCTATTGTATTTGAGAGTTTTGCAAGTGTGGGAGTGTGTTTCTTTCAAACTGAATATCTTTACATCGTTTGCGTATCTTTACTATTCCAATTGTGTATCTTTTCATTTCTCGTTTGAGTATCTTTCTGTAAGGCTTCTGATACGAGTTTCTATTGTATTTGAGAGTTTTGCAAGTGTGGGAGTGTGTTTCTTTCAAACTGAGTATCTTTACATCGTTTGCGTATCTTTACTATTCCAATTGTGTATCTTTACATCGTTTGCGTATCTTTACTATTCCAATTGTGTATCTTTTCATTTCTCGTTTGAGTATCTTTCTGTAAGGCTTCTGATGCGAGTTTCTATTGTATTTGAGAGTTTTGCAAGTGTGGGAGTGTGTTTCTTTCAAACTGAGTATCTTTACATCGTTTGCGTATCTTTACTATTCCAATTGTGTATCTTTACATCGTTTGTGTATCTTTACATCGTTTGCGTATCTTTACTATTCCAATTGTGTATCTTTACATCGTTTGCGTATCTTTACTATTCCAATTGTGTATCTTTTCCTTTCTCGTTTGAGTATCTTTCTGTAAGGCTTTCTGATGCGAGTTTCTATTGTATTTGAGAGTTTTGCAAGTGTGGGAGTGTGTTTCTTTCAAACTGAATATCTTTACATCGTTTGCGTATCTTTACTATTCCAATTGTGTATCTTTTCATTTCTCGTTTGAGTATCTTTCTGTAAGGCTTCTGATTCGAGTTTCTATTGTATTTGAGAGTTTTGCAAGTGTGGGAGTGTGTTTCTTTCAATCTGAGTATCTTTACATCGTTTGCGTATCTTTACTATTCCAATTGTGTATCTTTTCATTTCTCGTTTGAGTATCTTTCTGTAAGGCTTCTGATTCGAGTTTCTATTGTATTTGAGAGTTTTGCAAGTGTGGGAGTGTGTTTCTTTCAATCTGAGTATCTTTACATCGTTTGCGTATCTTTACTATTCCAATTGTGTATCTTTTCATTTCTCGTTTGAGTATCTTTCTGTAAGGCTTCTGATGCGAGTTTCTATTGTATTTGAGAGTTTTGCAAGTGTGGGAGTGTGTTTCTTTCAAACTGAGTATCTTTACATCGTTTGCGTATCTTTACTATTCCAGTTGTGTATCTTTACATCGTTTGCGTATCTTTACTATTCCAATTGTGTATCTTTTCCTTTCTCGTTTGAGTATCTTTCTGTAAGGCTTTCTGATGCGAGTTTCTATTGTATTTGAGAGTTTTGCAAGTGTGGGAGTGTGTTTCTTTCAAACTGAATATCTTTACATCGTTTGCGTATCTTTACTATTCCAATTGTGTATCTTTTCATTTCTCGTTTGAGTATCTTTCTGTAAGGCTTCTGATTCGAATTTCTATTGTATTTGAGAGTTTTGCAAGTGTGGGAGTGTGTTTCTTTCAATCTGAGTATCTTTACATCGTTTGCGTATCTTTACTATTCCAATTGTGTATCTTTTCATTTCTCGTTTGAGTATCTTTCTGTAAGGCTTCTGATGCGAGTTTCTATTGTATTTGAGAGTTTTGCAAGTGTGGGAGTGTGTTTCTTTCAAACTGAGTATCTTTACATCGTTTGCGTATCTTTACTATTCCAATTGTGTATCTTTACATCGTTTGCGTATCTTTACTATTCCAATTGTGTATCTTTTCATTTCTCGTTTGAGTATCTTTCTGTAAGGCTTTCTGATGCGAGTTTCTATTGTATTTGAGAGTTTTGCAAGTGTGGGAGTGTGTTTCTTTCAAACTGAATATCTTTACATCGTTTGCGTATCTTTACTATTCCAATTGTGTATCTTTTCATTTCTCGTTTGAGTATCTTTCTGTAAGGCTTCTGATACGAGTTTCTATTGTATTTGAGAGTTTTGCAAGTGTGGGAGTGTGTTTCTTTCAAACTGAGTATCTTTACATCGTTTGCGTATCTTTACTATTCCAATTGTGTATCTTTACATCGTTTGCGTATCTTTACTATTCCAATTGTGTATCTTTTCATTTCTCGTTTGAGTATCTTTCTGTAAGGCTTTCTGATGCGAGTTTCTATTGTATTTGAGAGTTTTGCAAGTGTGGGAGTGTGTTTCTTTCAAACTGAGTATCTTTACATCGTTTGCGTATCTTTACTATTCCAATTGTGTATCTTTTCATTTCTCGTTTGAGTATCTTTCTGTAAGGCTTCTGATGCGAGTTTTTATTGAATTTGAGAGTTTTGCAAGTGTGGGAGTGTGTTTCTTTCAAACTGAGTATCTTTACATCGTTTGCGTATCTTTACTATTCCAATTGTGTATCTTTACATCGTTTGCGTATCTTTACTATTCCAATTGTGTATCTTTACTATTCCAATTGTGTATCTTTACTATTCCAATTGTGTATCTTTACATCGTTTGCGTATCTTTACTATTCCAATTGTGTATCTTTACATCGTTTGCGTATCTTTACTATTCCAATTGTGTATATTTTCATTTCTTGTTTGAGTATCTTTCTGTAAGGCTTTCTGATGAGAGTTTCTATTGTATTTGAGAGTTTTGCAAGTGTGGGAGTGTGTTTCTTTCAAACTGAGTATCTTTACATCGTTTGCGTATCTTTACTATTCCAATTGTGTATCTTTTCATTTCTCGTTTGAGTATCTTTCTGTAAGGCTTCTGATTCGAGTTTCTATTGTATTTGAGAGTTTTGCAAGTGTGGGAGTGTGTTTCTTTCAATCTGAGTATCTTTACATCGTTTGCGTATCTTTACTATTCCAATTGTGTATCTTTTCATTTCTCGTTTGAGTATCTTTCTGTAAGGCTTCTGATGCGAGTTTCTATTGTATTTGAGAGTTTTGCAAGTGTGGGAGTGTGTTTCTTTCAAACTGAGTATCTTTACATCGTTTGCGTATCTTTACTATTCCAATTGTGTATCTTTACATCGTTTGCGTATCTTTACTATTCCAATTGTGTATCTTTTCCTTTCTCGTTTGAGTATCTTTCTGTAAGGCTTTCTGATGCGAGTTTCTATTGTATTTGAGAGTTTTGCAAGTGTGGGAGTGTGTTTCTTTCAAACTGAATATCTTTACATCGTTTGCGTATCTTTACTATTCCAATTGTGTATCTTTTCATTTCTCGTTTGAGTATCTTTCTGTAAGGCTTCTGATTCGAATTTCTATTGTATTTGAGAGTTTTGCAAGTGTGGGAGTGTGTTTCTTTCAATCTGAGTATCTTTACATCGTTTGCGTATCTTTACTATTCCAATTGTGTATCTTTTCATTTCTCGTTTGAGTATCTTTCTGTAAGGCTTCTGATGCGAGTTTCTATTGTATTTGAGAGTTTTGCAAGTGTGGGAGTGTGTTTCTTTCAAACTGAGTATCTTTACATCGTTTGCGTATCTTTACTATTCCAATTGTGTATCTTTACATCGTTTGCGTATCTTTACTATTCCAATTGTGTATCTTTTCATTTCTCGTTTGAGTATCTTTCTGTAAGGCTTTCTGATGCGAGTTTCTATTGTATTTGAGTGTTTTGCAAGTGTGAGAGTGTGTTTCTTTCAAACTGAATATCTTTACATCGTTTGCGTATCTTTACTATTCCAATTGTGTATCTTTTCATTTCTCGTTTGAGTATCTTTCTGTAAGGCTTCTGATACGAGTTTCTATTGTATTTGAGAGTTTTGCAAGTGTGGGAGTGTGTTTCTTTCAAACTGAGTATCTTTACATCGTTTGCGTATCTTTACTATTCCAATTGTGTATCTTTACATCGTTTGCGTATCTTTACTATTCCAATTGTGTATCTTTTCATTTCTCGTTTGAGTATCTTTCTGTAAGGCTTTCTGATGCGAGTTTCTATTGTATTTGAGAGTTTTGCAAGTGTGGGAGTGTGTTTCTTTCAAACTGAGTATCTTTACATCGTTTGCGTATCTTTACTATTCCAATTGTGTATCTTTTCATTTCTCGTTTGAGTATCTTTCTGTAAGGCTTCTGATGCGAGTTTTTATTGAATTTGAGAGTTTTGCAAGTGTGGGAGTGTGTTTCTTTCAAACTGAGTATCTTTACATCGTTTGCGTATCTTTACTATTCCAATTGTGTATCTTTACATCGTTTGCGTATCTTTACTATTCCAATTGTGTATCTTTACTATTCCAATTGTGTATCTTTACTATTCCAATTGTGTATCTTTACATCGTTTGCGTATCTTTACTATTCCAATTGTGTATCTTTACATCGTTTGCGTATCTTTACTATTCCAATTGTGTATATTTTCATTTCTTGTTTGAGTATCTTTCTGTAAGGCTTTCTGATGAGAGTTTCTATTGTATTTGAGAGTTTTGCAAGTGTGGGAGTGTGTTTCTTTCAAACTGAGTATCTTTACATCGTTTGCGTATCTTTACTATTCCAATTGTGTATCTTTTCATTTCTCGTTTGAGTATCTTTCTGTAAGGCTTTTGATGCGAGTTTCTATTGTATTTGAGAGTTTTGCAAGTGTGGGAGTGTGTTTCTTTCAAACTGAGTATCTTTACATGGTTTGCGTATCTTTACTATTCCAATTGTGTATCTTTTCATTTCTCGTTTGAGTATCTTTCTGTAAGGCTTCTGATGCGAGTTTCTATTGTATTTGAGAGTTTTGCAAGTCTGGGAGTGTGTTTCTTTCAAACTGAGTATTTTTACATCGTTTGCGTATCTTTACTATTCCAATTGTGTATCTTTACATCGTTTGCGTATCTTTACTATTCCAATTGTGTATCTTTTCCTTTCTCGTTTGAGTATCTTTCTGTAAGGCTTTCTGATGCGAGTTTCTATTGTATTTGAGAGTTTTGCAAGTGTGGGAGTGTGTTTCTTTCAAACTGAATATCTTTACATCGTTTGCGTATCATTACTATTCCAATTGTGTATCTTTTCATTTCTCGTTTGAGTATCTTTCTGTAAGGCTTCTGATTCGAGTTTCTATTGTATTTGAGAGTTTTGCAAGTGTGGGAGTGTGTTTCTTTCAAACTGAATATCTTTACATCGTTTGCGTATCTTTACTATTCCAATTGTGTATCTTTTCATTTCTCGTTTGAGTATCTTTCTGTAAGGCTTCTGATTCGAGTTTCTATTGTATTTGAGAGTTTTGCAAGTGTGGGAGTGTGTTTCTTTCAATCTGAGTATCTTTACATCGTTTGCGTATCTTTACTATTCCAATTGTGTATCTTTTCATTTCTCGTTTGAGTATCTTTCTGTAAGGCTTCTGATTCGAATTTCTATTGTATTTGAGAGTTTTGCAAGTGTGGGAGTGTGTTTCTTTCAATCTGAGTATCTTTACATCGTTTGCGTATCTTTACTATTCCAATTGTGTATCTTTTCATTTCTCGTTTGAGTATCTTTCTGTAAGGCTTCTGATGCGAGTTTCTATTGTATTTGAGAGTTTTGCAAGTGTGGGAGTGTGTTTCTTTCAAACTGAGTATCTTTACATCGTTTGCGTATCTTTACTATTCCAATTGTGTATCTTTACATCGTTTGCGTATCTTTACTATTCCAATTGTGTATCTTTTCATTTCTCGTTTGAGTATCTTTCTGTAAGGCTTTCTGATGCGAGTTTCTATTGTATTTGAGAGTTTTGCAAGTGTGGGAGTGTGTTTCTTTCAAACTGAATATCTTTACATCGTTTGCGTATCTTTACTATTCCAATTGTGTATCTTTTCATTTCTCGTTTGAGTATCTTTCTGTAAGGCTTCTGATACGAGTTTCTATTGTATTTGAGAGTTTTGCAAGTGTGGGAGTGTGTTTCTTTCAAACTGAGTATCTTTACATCGTTTGCGTATCTTTACTATTCCAATTGTGTATCTTTTCATTTCTCGTTTGAGTATCTTTCTGTAAGGCTTTCTGATGCGAGTTTCTATTGTATTTGAGTGTTTTGCAAGTGTGAGAGTGTGTTTCTTTCAAACTGAATATCTTTACATCGTTTGCGTATCTTTACTATTCCAATTGTGTATCTTTTCATTTCTCGTTTGAGTATCTTTCTGTAAGGCTTCTGATACGAGTTTCTATTGTATTTGAGAGTTTTGCAAGTGTGGGAGTGTGTTTCTTTCAAACTGAGTATCTTTACATCGTTTGCGTATCTTTACTATTCCAATTGTGTATCTTTACATCGTTTGCGTATCTTTACTATTCCAATTGTGTATCTTTTCATTTCTCGTTTGAGTATCTTTCTGTAAGGCTTTCTGATGCGAGTTTCTATTGTATTTGAGAGTTTTGCAAGTGTGGGAGTGTGTTTCTTTCAAACTGAGTATCTTTACATCGTTTGCGTATCTTTACTATTCCAATTGTGTATCTTTTCATTTCTCGTTTGAGTATCTTTCTGTAAGGCTTCTGATGCGAGTTTTTATTGAATTTGAGAGTTTTGCAAGTGTGGGAGTGTGTTTCTTTCAAACTGAGTATCTTTACATCGTTTGCGTATCTTTACTATTCCAATTGTGTATCTTTACATCGTTTGCGTATCTTTACTATTCCAATTGTGTATCTTTACTATTCCAATTGTGTATCTTTACTATTCCAATTGTGTATCTTTACATCGTTTGCGTATCTTTACTATTCCAATTGTGTATCTTTACATCGTTTGCGTATCTTTACTATTCCAATTGTGTATATTTTCATTTCTTGTTTGAGTATCTTTCTGTAAGGCTTTCTGATGAGAGTTTCTATTGTATTTGAGAGTTTTGCAAGTGTGGGAGTGTGTTTCTTTCAAACTGAGTATCTTTACATCGTTTGCGTATCTTTACTATTCCAATTGTGTATCTTTTCATTTCTCGTTTGAGTATCTTTCTGTAAGGCTTTTGATGCGAGTTTCTATTGTATTTGAGAGTTTTGCAAGTGTGGGAGTGTGTTTCTTTCAAACTGAGTATCTTTACATGGTTTGCGTATCTTTACTATTCCAATTGTGTATCTTTTCATTTCTCGTTTGAGTATCTTTCTGTAAGGCTTCTGATGCGAGTTTCTATTGTATTTGAGAGTTTTGCAAGTCTGGGAGTGTGTTTCTTTCAAACTGAGTATTTTTACATCGTTTGCGTATCTTTACTATTCCAATTGTGTATCTTTACATCGTTTGCGTATCTTTACTATTCCAATTGTGTATCTTTTCCTTTCTCGTTTGAGTATCTTTCTGTAAGGCTTTCTGATGCGAGTTTCTATTGTATTTGAGAGTTTTGCAAGTGTGGGAGTGTGTTTCTTTCAAACTGAATATCTTTACATCTTTTGCGTATCATTACTATTCCAATTGTGTATCTTTTCATTTCTCGTTTGAGTATCTTTCTGTAAGGCTTCTGATTCGAGTTTCTATTGTATTTGAGAGTTTTGCAAGTGTGGGAGTGTGTTTCTTTCAAACTGAATATCTTTACATCGTTTGCGTATCTTTACTATTCCAATTGTGTATCTTTTCATTTCTCGTTTGAGTATCTTTCTGTAAGGCTTCTGATTCGAGTTTCTATTGTATTTGAGAGTTTTGCAAGTGTGGGAGTGTGTTTCTTTCAATCTGAGTATCTTTACATCGTTTGCGTATCTTTACTATTCCAATTGTGTATCTTTTCATTTCTCGTTTGAGTATCTTTCTGTAAGGCTTCTGATTCGAGTTTCTATTGTATTTGAGAGTTTTGCAAGTGTGGGAGTGTGTTTCTTTCAATCTGAGTATCTTTACATCGTTTGCGTATCTTTACTATTCCAATTGTGTATCTTTTCATTTCTCGTTTGAGTATCTTTCTGTAAGGCTTCTGATGCGAGTTTCTATTGTATTTGAGAGTTTTGCAAGTGTGGGAGTGTGTTTCTTTCAAACTGAGTATCTTTACATCGTTTGCGTATCTTTACTATTCCAGTTGTGTATCTTTACATCGTTTGCGTATCTTTACTATTCCAATTGTGTATCTTTTCCTTTCTCGTTTGAGTATCTTTCTGTAAGGCTTTCTGATGCGAGTTTCTATTGTATTTGAGAGTTTTGCAAGTGTGGGAGTGTGTTTCTTTCAAACTGAATATCTTTACATCGTTTGCGTATCTTTACTATTCCAATTGTGTATCTTTTCATTTCTCGTTTGAGTATCTTTCTGTAAGGCTTCTGATTCGAATTTCTATTGTATTTGAGAGTTTTGCAAGTGTGGGAGTGTGTTTCTTTCAATCTGAGTATCTTTACATCGTTTGCGTATCTTTACTATTCCAATTGTGTATCTTTTCATTTCTCGTTTGAGTATCTTTCTGTAAGGCTTCTGATGCGAGTTTCTATTGTATTTGAGAGTTTTGCAAGTGTGGGAGTGTGTTTCTTTCAAACTGAGTATCTTTACATCGTTTGCGTATCTTTACTATTCCAATTGTGTATCTTTACATCGTTTGCGTATCTTTACTATTCCAATTGTGTATCTTTTCATTTCTCGTTTAAGTATCTTTCTGTAATGCTTTCTGATGCGAGTTTCTATTGTATTTGAGAGTTTTGCAAGTGTGGGAGTGTGTTTCTTTCAAACTGAATATCTTTACATCGTTTGCGTATCTTTACTATTCCAATTGTGTATCTTTTCATTTCTCGTTTGAGTATCTTTCTGTAAGGCTTCTGATACGAGTTTCTATTGTATTTGAGAGTTTTGCAAGTGTGGGAGTGTGTTTCTTTCAAACTGAGTATCTTTACATCGTTTGCGTATCTTTACTATTCCAATTGTGTATCTTTACATCGTTTGCGTATCTTTACTATTCCAATTGTGTATCTTTTCATTTCTCGTTTTAGTATCTTTCTGTAAGGCTTTCTGATGCGAGTTTCTATTGTATTTGAGAGTTTTGCAAGTGTGGGAGTGTGTTTCTTTCAAACTGAGTATCTTTACATCGTTTGCGTATCTTTACTATTCCAATTGTGTATCTTTTCATTTCTCGTTTGAGTATCTTTCTGTAAGGCTTCTGATGCGAGTTTTTATTGAATTTGAGAGTTTTGCAAGTGTGGGAGTGTGTTTCTTTCAAACTGAGTATCTTTACATCGTTTGCGTATCTTTACTATTCCAATTGTGTATCTTTACATCGTTTGCGTATCTTTACTATTCCAATTGTGTATCTTTACTATTCCAATTGTGTATCTTTACTATTCCAATTGTGTATCTTTACATCGTTTGCGTATCTTTACTATTCCAATTGTGTATCTTTACATCGTTTGCGTATCTTTACTATTCCAATTGTGTATATTTTCATTTCTTGTTTGAGTATCTTTCTGTAAGGCTTTCTGATGAGAGTTTCTATTGTATTTGAGAGTTTTGCAAGTGTGGGAGTGTGTTTCTTTCAAACTGAGTATCTTTACATCGTTTGCGTATCTTTACTATTCCAATTGTGTATCTTTTCATTTCTCGTTTGAGTATCTTTCTGTAAGGCTTCTGATTCGAGTTTCTATTGTATTTGAGAGTTTTGCAAGTGTGGGAGTGTGTTTCTTTCAATCTGAGTATCTTTACATCGTTTGCGTATCTTTACTATTCCAATTGTGTATCTTTTCATTTCTCGTTTGAGTATCTTTCTGTAAGGCTTCTGATGCGAGTTTCTATTGTATTTGAGAGTTTTGCAAGTGTGGGAGTGTGTTTCTTTCAAACTGAGTATCTTTACATCGTTTGCGTATCTTTACTATTCCAATTGTGTATCTTTACATCGTTTGCGTATCTTTACTATTCCAATTGTGTATCTTTTCCTTTCTCGTTTGAGTATCTTTCTGTAAGGCTTTCTGATGCGAGTTTCTATTGTATTTGAGAGTTTTGCAAGTGTGGGAGTGTGTTTCTTTCAAACTGAATATCTTTACATCGTTTGCGTATCTTTACTATTCCAATTGTGTATCTTTTCATTTCTCGTTTGAGTATCTTTCTGTAAGGCTTCTGATTCGAATTTCTATTGTATTTGAGAGTTTTGCAAGTGTGGGAGTGTGTTTCTTTCAATCTGAGTATCTTTACATCGTTTGCGTATCTTTACTATTCCAATTGTGTATCTTTTCATTTCTCGTTTGAGTATCTTTCTGTAAGGCTTCTGATGCGAGTTTCTATTGTATTTGAGAGTTTTGCAAGTGTGGGAGTGTGTTTCTTTCAAACTGAGTATCTTTACATCGTTTGCGTATCTTTACTATTCCAATTGTGTATCTTTACATCGTTTGCGTATCTTTACTATTCCAATTGTGTATCTTTTCATTTCTCGTTTGAGTATCTTTCTGTAAGGCTTTCTGATGCGAGTTTCTATTGTATTTGAGTGTTTTGCAAGTGTGAGAGTGTGTTTCTTTCAAACTGAATATCTTTACATCGTTTGCGTATCTTTACTATTCCAATTGTGTATCTTTTCATTTCTCGTTTGAGTATCTTTCTGTAAGGCTTCTGATACGAGTTTCTATTGTATTTGAGAGTTTTGCAAGTGTGGGAGTGTGTTTCTTTCAAACTGAGTATCTTTACATCGTTTGCGTATCTTTACTATTCCAATTGTGTATCTTTACATCGTTTGCGTATCTTTACTATTCCAATTGTGTATCTTTTCATTTCTCGTTTGAGTATCTTTCTGTAAGGCTTTCTGATGCGAGTTTCTATTGTATTTGAGAGTTTTGCAAGTGTGGGAGTGTGTTTCTTTCAAACTGAGTATCTTTACATCGTTTGCGTATCTTTACTATTCCAATTGTGTATCTTTTCATTTCTCGTTTGAGTATCTTTCTGTAAGGCTTCTGATGCGAGTTTTTATTGAATTTGAGAGTTTTGCAAGTGTGGGAGTGTGTTTCTTTCAAACTGAGTATCTTTACATCGTTTGCGTATCTTTACTATTCCAATTGTGTATCTTTACATCGTTTGCGTATCTTTACTATTCCAATTGTGTATCTTTACTATTCCAATTGTGTATCTTTACTATTCCAATTGTGTATCTTTACATCGTTTGCGTATCTTTACTATTCCAATTGTGTATCTTTACATCGTTTGCGTATCTTTACTATTCCAATTGTGTATATTTTCATTTCTTGTTTGAGTATCTTTCTGTAAGGCTTTCTGATGAGAGTTTCTATTGTATTTGAGAGTTTTGCAAGTGTGGGAGTGTGTTTCTTTCAAACTGAGTATCTTTACATCGTTTGCGTATCTTTACTATTCCAATTGTGTATCTTTTCATTTCTCGTTTGAGTATCTTTCTGTAAGGCTTTTGATGCGAGTTTCTATTGTATTTGAGAGTTTTGCAAGTGTGGGAGTGTGTTTCTTTCAAACTGAGTATCTTTACATGGTTTGCGTATCTTTACTATTCCAATTGTGTATCTTTTCATTTCTCGTTTGAGTATCTTTCTGTAAGGCTTCTGATGCGAGTTTCTATTGTATTTGAGAGTTTTGCAAGTCTGGGAGTGTGTTTCTTTCAAACTGAGTATTTTTACATCGTTTGCGTATCTTTACTATTCCAATTGTGTATCTTTACATCGTTTGCGTATCTTTACTATTCCAATTGTGTATCTTTTCCTTTCTCGTTTGAGTATCTTTCTGTAAGGCTTTCTGATGCGAGTTTCTATTGTATTTGAGAGTTTTGCAAGTGTGGGAGTGTGTTTCTTTCAAACTGAATATCTTTACATCGTTTGCGTATCATTACTATTCCAATTGTGTATCTTTTCATTTCTCGTTTGAGTATCTTTCTGTAAGGCTTCTGATTCGAGTTTCTATTGTATTTGAGAGTTTTGCAAGTGTGGGAGTGTGTTTCTTTCAATCTGAGTATCTTTACATCGTTTGCGTATCTTTACTATTCCAATTGTGTATCTTTTCATTTCTCGTTTGAGTATCTTTCTGTAAGGCTTCTGATGCGAGTTTCTATTGTATTTGAGAGTTTTGCAAGTGTGGGAGTGTGTTTCTTTCAAACTGAGTATCTTTACATCGTTTGCGTATCTTCACTATTCCAATTGTGTATCTTTTCATTTCTCGTTTGAGTATCTTTCTGTAAAGCTTCTGATACGAGTTTCTATTGTATTTGAGAGTTTTGCAAGTGTGGGAGTGTGTTTCTTTCAAACTGAGTATCTTTACATCGTTTGCGTATCTTTACTATTCCAATTGTGTATCTTTTCATTTCTCGTTTGAGTATCTTTACTATTCCAATTGTGTATCTTTTCATTTCTCGTTTGAGTATCTTTCTGTAAGGCTTCTGATGCGAGTTTCTATTGTATTTGAGAGTTTTGCAAGTGTGGGAGTGTGTTTCTTTCAAACTGAGTATCTTTACATCGTTTGCGTATGTTTACTATTCCAATTGTGTATCTTTACATCGTTTGCGTATCTTTACTATTCCAATTGTGTATCTTTTCATTTCTCGTTTGAGTATCTTTCTGTAAGGCTTTCTGATGCGAGTTTCTATTGTATTTGAGAGTTTTGCAAGTGTGGGAGTGTGTTTCTTTCAAACTGAGTATCTTTACATCGTTTGCGTATCTTTACTATTCCAATTGTGTATCTTTACATCGTTTGCGTATCTTTACTATTCCAATTGTGTATCTTTTCATTTCTCGTTTGAGTATCTTTCTGTAAGGCTTCTGATGCGAGTTTCTATTGTATTTGAGAGTTTTGCAAGTGTGGGAGTGTGTTTCTTTCAAACTGAGTATCTTTACATCGTTTGCGTATCTTTACTATTCCAATTGTGTATCTTTTCATTTCTCGTTTGAGTATCTTTCTGTAAGGCTTCTGATACGAGTTTCTATTGTATTTGAGAGTTTTGCAAGTGTGGGAGTGTGTTTCTTTCAAACTGAGTATCTTTACATCGTTTGCGTATCTTTACTATTCCAATTGTGTATCTTTACATCGTTTGCGTATCTTTACTATTCCAATTGTGTATCTTTTCATTTCTCGTTTGAGTATCTTTCTGTAAGGCTTCTGATGCGAGTTTCTATTGTATTTGAGAGTTTTGCAAGTGTGGGAGTGTGTTTCTTTCAAACTGAGTATCTTTACATCGTTTGCGTATCTTTACTATTCCAATTGTGTATCTTTACATCGTTTGCGTATCTTTACTATTCCAATTGTGTATCTTTTCATTTCTCGTTTGAGTATCTTTCTGTAAGGCTTTCTGATGCGAGTTTCTATTGTATTTGAGAGTTTTGCAAGTGTGGGAGTGTGTTTCTTTCAAACTGAATATCTTTACATCGTTTGCGTATCTTTACTATTCCAATTGTGTATCTTTTCATTTCTCGTTTGAGTATCTTTCTGTAAGGCTTCTGATTCGAGTTTCTATTGTATTTGAGAGTTTTGCAAGTGTGGGAGTGTGTTTCTTTCAATCTGAGTATCTTTACATCGTTTGCGTATCTTTACTATTCCAATTGTGTATCTTTTCATTTCTCGTTTGAGTATCTTTCTGTAAGGCTTCTGATGCGAGTTTCTATTGTATTTCAGAGTTTTGCAAGTGTGAGAGTGTGTTTCTTTCAAACTGAGTATCTTTACATCGTTTGCGTATCTTTACTATTCCAATTGTGTATCTTTACATCGTTTGCGTATCTTTACTATTCCAATTGTGTATCTTTTCATTTCTCGTTTGAGTATCTTTCTGTAAGGCTTTCTGATGCGAGTTTCTATTGTATTTGAGAGTTTTGCAAGTGTGGGAGTGTGTTTCTTTCAAACTGAGTATCTTTACATCGTTTGCGTATCTTTAATATTCCAATTGTGTATCTTTACATCGTTTGCGTATCTTTACTATTCCAATTGTGTATCTTTTCCTTTCTCGTTTGAGTATCTTTCTGTAAGGCTTTCTGATGCGAGTTTCTATTGTATTTGAGAGTTTTGCAAGTGTGGGAGTGTGTTTCTTTCAAACTGAGTATCTTTACATCGTTTGCGTATCTTTACTATTCCAATTGTGTATCTTTTCATTTCTCGTTTGAGTATCTTTCTGTAAGGCTTCTGATGCGAGTTTTTATTGAATTTGAGAGTTTTGCAAGTGTGGGAGTGTGTTTCTTTCAAACTGAGTATCTTTACATCGTTTGCGTATCTTTACTATTCCAATTGTGTATCTTTACATCGTTTGCGTATCTTTACTATTCCAATTGTGTATCTTTTCATTTCTCGTTTGAGTATCTTTCTGTAAGGCTTCTGATGCGAGTTTCTATTGTATTTGAGAGTTTTGCAAGTGTGGGAGTGTGTTTCTTTCAAACTGAGTATCTTTACATCGTTTGCGTATCTTTACTATTCCAATTGTGTATCTTTACATCGTTTGCGTATCTTTACTATTCCAATTGTGTATCTTTTCATTTCTCGTTTGAGTATCTTTCTGTAAGGCTTTCTGATGCGAGTTTCTATTGTATTTGAGAGTTTTGCAAGTGTGGGAGTGTGTTTCTTTCAAACTGAATATCTTTACATCGTTTGCGTATCTTTACTATTCCAATTGTGTATCTTTTCATTTCTCGTTTGAGTATCTTTCTGTAAGGCTTCTGATTCGAGTTTCTATTGTATTTGAGAGTTTTGCAAGTGTGGGAGTGTGTTTCTTTCAATCTGAGTATCTTTACATCGTTTGCGTATCTTTACTATTCCAATTGTGTATCTTTTCATTTCTCGTTTGAGTATCTTTCTGTAAGGCTTCTGATGCGAGTTTCTATTGTATTTCAGAGTTTTGCAAGTGTGAGAGTGTGTTTCTTTCAAACTGAGTATCTTTACATCGTTTGCGTATCTTTACTATTCCAATTGTGTATCTTTACATCGTTTGCGTATCTTTACTATTCCAATTGTGTATCTTTTCATTTCTCGTTTGAGTATCTTTCTGTAAGGCTTTCTGATGCGAGTTTCTATTGTATTTGAGAGTTTTGCAAGTGTGGGAGTGTGTTTCTTTCAAACTGAGTATCTTTACATCGTTTGCGTATCTGTAATATTCCAATTGTGTATCTTTACATCGTTTGCGTATCTTTACTATTCCAATTGTGTATCTTTTCCTTTCTCGTTTGAGTATCTTTCTGTAAGGCTTTCTGATGCGAGTTTCTATTGTATTTGAGAGTTTTGCAAGTGTGGGAGTGTGTTTCTTTCAAACTGAGTATCTTTACATCGTTTGCGTATCTTTACTATTCCAATTGTGTATCTTTTCATTTCTCGTTTGAGTGTCTTTCTGTAAGGCTTCTGATGCGAGTTTTTATTGAATTTGAGAGTTTTGCAAGTGTGGGAGTGTGTTTCTTTCAAACTGAGTATCTTTACATCGTTTGCGTATCTTTACTATTCCATTTGTGTATCTTTACATCGTTTGCGTATCTTTACTATTCCAATTGTGTATCTTTACTATTCCAATTGTGTATCTTTACTATTCCAATTGTGTATCTTTACATCGTTTGCGTATCTTTACTATTCCAATTGTGTATCTTTACATCGTTTGCGTATCTTTACTATTCCAATTGTGTATATTTTCATTTCTTGTTTGAGTATCTTTCTGTAAGGCTTTCTGATGAGAGTTTCTATTGTATTTGAGAGTTTTGCAAGTGTGGGAGTGTGTTTCTTTCAAACTGAGTATCTTTACATCGTTTGCGTATCTTTACTATTCCAATTGTGTATCTTTACATCGTTTGCGTATCTTTACTATTCCAATTGTGTATCTTTTCATTTCTCGTTTGAGTATCTTTCTGTAAGGCTTCTGATGCGAGTTTCTATTGTATTTGAGAGTGTTGCAAGTGTGGGAGTGTGTTTCTTTCAAACTGAGTATCTTTACATCGTTTGCGTATCTTTACTATTCCAATTGTGTATCTTTTCATTTCTCGTTTGAGTATCTTTCTGTAAGGCTTCTGATGCGAGTTTTTATTGAATTTGAGAGTTTTGCAAGTGTGGGAGTGTGTTTCTTTCAAACTGAGTATCTTTACATCGTTTGCGTATCTTTACTATTCCAATTGTGTATCTTTACATCGTTTGCGTATCTTTACTATTCCAATTGTGTATCTTTTCATTTCTCGTTTGAGTATCTTTCTGTAAGGCTTCTGATGCGAGTTTCTATTGTATTTGAGAGTTTTGCAAGTGTGGGAGTGTGTTTCTTTCAAACTGAGTATCTTTACATCGTTTGCGTATCTTTACTATTCCAATTGTGTATCTTTACATCGTTTGCGTATCTTTACTATTCCAATTGTGTATCTTTTCATTTCTCGTTTGAGTATCTTTCTGTAAGGCTTTCTGATGCGAGTTTCTATTGTATTTGAGAGTTTTGCAAGTGTGGGAGTGTGTTTCTTTCAAACTGAATATCTTTACATCGTTTGCGTATCTTTACTATTCCAATTGTGTATCTTTTCATTTCTCGTTTGAGTATCTTTCTGTAAGGCTTCTGATTCGAGTTTCTATTGTATTTGAGAGTTTTGCAAGTGTGGGAGTGTGTTTCTTTCAATCTGAGTATCTTTACATCGTTTGCGTATCTTTACTATTCCAATTGTGTATCTTTTCATTTCTCGTTTGAGTATCTTTCTGTAAGGCTTCTGATGCGAGTTTCTATTGTATTTCAGAGTTTTGCAAGTGTGAGAGTGTGTTTCTTTCAAACTGAGTATCTTTACATCGTTTGCGTATCTTTACTATTCCAATTGTGTATCTTTACATCGTTTGCGTATCTTTACTATTCCAATTGTGTATCTTTTCATTTCTCGTTTGAGTATCTTTCTGTAAGGCTTTCTGATGCGAGTTTCTATTGTATTTGAGAGTTTTGCAAGTGTGGGAGTGTGTTTCTTTCAAACTGAGTATCTTTACATCGTTTGCGTATCTGTAATATTCCAATTGTGTATCTTTACATCGTTTGCGTATCTTTACTATTCCAATTGTGTATCTTTTCCTTTCTCGTTTGAGTATCTTTCTGTAAGGCTTTCTGATGCGAGTTTCTATTGTATTTGAGAGTTTTGCAAGTGTGGGAGTGTGTTTCTTTCAAACTGAGTATCTTTACATCGTTTGCGTATCTTTACTATTCCAATTGTGTATCTTTTCATTTCTCGTTTGAGTGTCTTTCTGTAAGGCTTCTGATGCGAGTTTTTATTGAATTTGAGAGTTTTGCAAGTGTGGGAGTGTGTTTCTTTCAAACTGAGTATCTTTACATCGTTTGCGTATCTTTACTATTCCATTTGTGTATCTTTACATCGTTTGCGTATCTTTACTATTCCAATTGTGTATCTTTACTATTCCAATTGTGTATCTTTACTATTCCAATTGTGTATCTTTACATCGTTTGCGTATCTTTACTATTCCAATTGTGTATCTTTACATCGTTTGCGTATCTTTACTATTCCAATTGTGTATATTTTCATTTCTTGTTTGAGTATCTTTCTGTAAGGCTTTCTGATGAGAGTTTCTATTGTATTTGAGAGTTTTGCAAGTGTGGGAGTGTGTTTCTTTCAAACTGAGTATCTTTACATCGTTTGCGTATCTTTACTATTCCAATTGTGTATCTTTTCATTTCTCGTTTGAGTATCTTTCTGTAAGGCTTTTGATGCGAGTTTCTATTGTATTTGAGAGTTTTGCAAGTGTGGGAGTGTGTTTCTTTCAAACTGAGTATCTTTACATCGTTTGCGTATCTTTACTATTCCAATTGTGTATCTTTTCATTTCTCGTTTGAGTATCTTTCTGTAAGGCTTCTGATGCGAGTTTCTATTGTATTTGAGAGTTTTGCAAGTCTGGGAGTGTGTTTCTTTCAAACTGAGTATCTTTACATCGTTTGCGTATCTTTACTATTCCAATTGTGTATCTTTACATCGTTTGCGTATCTTTACTATTCCAATTGTGTATCTTTTCCTTTCTCGTTTGAGTATCTTTCTGTAAGGCTTTCTGATGCGAGTTTCTATTGTATTTGAGAGTTTTGCAAGTGTGGCAGTGTGTTTCTTTCAAACTGAATATCTTTACATCGTTTGCGTATCTTTACTATTCCAATTGTGTATCTTTTCATTTCTCGTTTGAGTATCTTTCTGTAAGGCTTCTGATTCGAGTTTCTATTGTATTTGAGAGTTTTGCAAGTGTGGGAGTGTGTTTCTTTCAATCTGAGTATCTTTACATCGTTTGCGTATCTTTACTATTCCAATTGTGTATCTTTTCATTTCTCGTTTGCGTATCTTTCTGTTAGGCTTCTGATGCGAGTTTCTATTGAATTTGAGAGTTTTGCAAGTGTGGGAATGTGTTTCTTTCAAACTGAGTATCTTTACATCGTTTGCGTATCTTTACTATTCCAATTGTGTATCTTTACATCGTTTGAGTATCTTTACTATTGCAATTGTGTATCTTTTCATTTCTCGTTTGAGTATCTTTCTGTAAGGCTTCTGATGCGAGTTTCTATTGTATTTGAGAGTTTTGCAAGTGTGGGAATGTGTTTCTTTCAAACTGAGTATCTTTACATCGTTTGCGTATCTTTACTATTCCAATTGTGTATCTTTACATCGTTTGCGTATCTTTACTATTCCAATTGTGTATCTTTTCATTTCTCGTTTGAGTATCTTTCTGTAAGGCTTCTGATGCGAGTTTCTATTGTATTTGAGAGTGTTGCAAGTGTGGGACTGTGTTTCTTTCAAAATGAGTATCTTTACATCGTTTGCGTATCTTTACTATTCCAATTGTGTATCTTTACATCGTTTGCGTATCTTTACTATTCCAATTGTGTATCTTTACATCGTTTGCGTATCTTTACTATTCCAATTGTGTATCTTTTCATTTCTCGTTTGAGTATCTTTCTGTAAGGCTTCTGATGCGAGTTTCTTTTGAATTTGAGAGTTTTGCAAGTGTGGGAATGTGTTTCTTTCAAACTGAGTATCTTTACATCGTTTGCGTATCTTTACTATTCCAATTGTGTATCTTTACATCGTTTGAGTATCTTTACTATTGCAATTGTGTATCTTTTCATTTCTCGTTTAAGTATCTTTCTGTAAGGCTTCTGATGCGAGTTTCTATTGTATTTGAGAGTTTTGCAAGTGTGGGAATGTGTTTCTTTCAAACTGAGTATCTTTACATCGTTTGCGTATCTTTACTATTCCAATTGTGTATCTTTACATCGTTTGCGTATCTTTACTATTCCAATTGTGTATCTTTTCATTTCTTGTTTGAGTATCTTTCTGTAAGGCTTTCTGATGCGAGTTTCTAGTGTATTTGAGAGTTTTGCAAGTGTGGGAGTGTGTTTCTTTCAAACTGAGTATCTTTACATCGTTTGCGTATCTTTACTATTCCAATTGTGTATCTTTTCATTTCTCGTTTGAGTATCTTTCTGTTAGGCTTCTGATGCGAGTTTCTATTGAATTTGAGAGTTTTGCAAGTGTGGGAATGTGTTTCTTTCAAACTGAGTATCTTTACATCGTTTGCGTATCTTTACTATTCCAATTGTGTATCTTTACATCGTTTGAGTATCTTTACTATTGCAATTGTGTATCTTTTCATTTCTCGTTTGAGTATCTTTCTGTAAGGCTTCTGATGCGAGTTTCTATTGTATTTGAGAGTTTTGCAAGTGTGGGAGTGTGTTTCTTTCAATCTGAGTATCTTTACATCGTTTGTGTATCTTTACTATTCCAATTGTGTATCTTTTCATTTCTCGTTTGAGTATCTTTCTGTAAGGCTTTCTGATGCGAGTTTCTATTGAATTTGAGAGTTTTGCAAGTGTGCGACTGTGTTTCTTTCAAACTGAGTATCTTTACATCGTTTGTTTATGTTTACTATTCCAATTGTGTATCTTTACATCGTTTGCGTATCTTTACTATTCTAATTGTGAATCTTTACATCGTTTGCGTATCTTTACTATTCCAATTGTGTATATTTTCATTTCTTGTTTGAGTATCTTTCTGTAAGGCTTTCTGATGCGAGTTTCTAGTGTATTTGAGAGTTTTGCAAGTGTGGGAGTGTGTTTCTTTCAAACTGAGTATCTTTACATCGTTTGCGTATCTTTACTATTCCAATTGTGTATCTTTTCATTTCTCGTTTGAGTATCTTTCTGTTAGGCTTCTGATGCGAGTTTCTATTGTATTTGAGAGTTTTGCAAGTGTGGGAGTGTGTTTCTTTCAAACTGAGTATCTTTACATCGTTTCCGTATCTTTACTATTCCAATTGTGTATCTTTTCATTTCTCGTTTGAGTATCTTTCTGTTAGGCTTCTGATGCGAGTTTCTATTGAATTTGAGAGTTTTGCAAGTGTGGGAATGTGTTTCTTTCAAACTGAGTATCTTTACATCGTTTGCGTATCTTTACTATTCCAATTGTGTATCTTTTCATTTCTTGTTTGAGTATCTTTCTGTAAGGCTTTCTGATGCGAGTTTCTAGTGTATTTGAGAGTTTTGCAAGTGTGGGAGTGTGTTTCTTTCAAACTGAGTATCTTTACATCGTTTGCGTATCTTTACTATTCCAATTGTGTATCTTTTCATTTCTCGTTTGAGTATCTTTCTGTTAGGCTTCTGATGCGAGTTTCTATTGAATTTGAGAGTTTTGCAAGTGTGGGAATGTGTTTCTTTCAAACTGAGTATCTTTACATCGTTTGCGTATCTTTACTATTCCAATTGTGTATCTTTACATTGTTTGAGTATCTTTACTATTGCAATTGTGTATCTTTTCATTTCTCGTTTGAGTATCTTTCTGTAAGGCTTCTGATGCGAGTTTCTATTGTATTTGAGAGTTTTGCAAGTGTGGGAGTGTGTTTCTTTCAATCTGAGTATCTTTACATCGTTTGTGTATCTTTACTATTCCAATTGTGTATCTTTTCATTTCTCGTTTGAGTATCTTTCTGTAAGGCTTTCTGATGCGAGTTTCTATTGAATTTGAGAGTTTTGCAAGTGTGGGAGTGTGTTTCTTTCAATCTGAGTATCTTTACATCGTTTGCGTATGTTTACTATTCCAATTGTGTATCTTTACATCGTTTGCGTATCTTTACTATTCCAATTGTGTATTTTTGCATTTCTTGTTTGAGTATCTTTCTGTAAGGCTTTCTGATGCGAGTTTCTATTGTATTTGAGAGTTTTGCAAGTGTGGGAGTGTGTTTCTTTCAAACTGAGTATCTTTACATCGTTTGCGTATGTTTACTATTCCAATTGTGTATCTTTACATCGTTTGCGTATCTTTACTATTCCAATTGTGTATTTTTTCATTTCTTGTTTGAGTATCTTTCTGTAAGGCTTTCTGATGCGAGTTTCTATTGTATTTGAGAGTTTTGCAAGTGTGGGAGTGTGTTTCTTTCAAACTGAGTATCTTTACATCGTTTGCGTATCTTTACTATTCCAATTGTGTATCTTTTCATTTCTCGTTTGAGTATGTTTCTGTAAGGCTTTCTGATGCGAGTTTCTATTGTATTTGAGAGTTTTGCAAGTGTGGGAGTGTGATTCCTTCAAACTGAGTATCTTTACATCGTTTGCGTATCTTTACTATTCCAATTGTGTATTTTTTCATTTCTTGTTTCAGTATCTTTCTGTAAGGCTTTCTGATGCGAGTTTCTATTGTATTTGAGAGTTTTGCAAGTGTGGGAGTGTGTTTCTTTCAAACTGAGTATCTTTACATCGTTTGCGTATCTTTACTATTCCAATTGTGTGTCTTTTCATTTCTCGTTTGAGTATCTTTCTGTAAGGCTTTCTGATGCGAGTTTCTATTGTATTTGAGAGTTTTGCAAGTGTGGGAGTGTGTTTCTTTCAATCTGAGTATCTTTACATCGTTTGTGTATCTTTACTATTCCAATTGTGTATCTTTTCATTTCTCGATTGAGTATCTTTCTGTAAGGCTTCTGATGCGAGTTTCTATTGTATTTGAGAGTTTTGCAAGTGTGGGAGTGTGTTTCTTTCAAACTGAGTATCTTTACATCGTTTGCGTATCTTTACTATTCCAATTGTGTATCTTTTCATTTCTCGTTTGAGTATCTTTCTGTAAGGCTTTCGGATGCGAGTTTCTATTGAATTTGAGAGTTTTGCAAGTGTGGGAGTGTGTTTCTTTCAAACTGAGTATCTTTACATCGTTTGCGTATCTTTACTATTCCAATTGTGTATCTTTACATCGTTTGCGTATCTTTACTATTCCAATTGTGTATCTTTTCATTTCTTGTTTGAGTATCTTTCTGTAAGGCTTTCTGATGCGAGTTTCTAGTGTATTTGAGAGTTTTGCAAGTGTGGGAGTGTGTTTCTTTCAAACTGAGTATCTTTACATCGTTTGCGTATCTTTACTACTCCAATTGTGTATCTTTTCATTTCTCGTTTGAGTATCTTTCTGTTTGGCTTCTGATGCGAGTTTCTATTGAATTTGAGAGTTTTGCAAGTGTGGGAGTGTGTTTCTTTCAAACTGAGTATCTTTACATCGTTTGCGTATCTTTACTATTCCAATTGTGTATCTTTACATCGTTTGAGTATCTTTACTATTGCAATTGTGTATCTTTTCATTTCTCGTTTGAGTATCTTTCTGTAAGGCTTCTGATGCGAGTTTCTATTGTATTTGAGAGTTTTGCAAGTGTGGGAGTGTGTTTCTTTCAATCTGAGTATCTTTACATCGTTTGTGTATCTTTACTATTCCAATTGTGTATCTTTTCATTTCTCGTTTGAGTATCTTTCTGTAAGGCTTTCTGATGCGAGTTTCTATTGAATTTGAGAGTTTTGCAAGTGTGGGAGTGTGTTTCTTTCAAACTGAGTATCTTTACATTGTTTGCGTATCTTTACTATTCCAATTGTGTATCTTTTCATTTCTCGTTTGAGTATCTTTCTGTAAGGCTTCTGATGCGAGTTTCTATTGTATTTGAGAGTTTTGCAAGTGTGGGAATCTGTTTCTTTCAAACTGAGTATCTTTACATCGTTTGCGTATCTTTACTATTCCAATTGTGTATTTTTTCATTTCTCGTTTGAGTATCTTTCTGTAAGGCTTTCTGATGCGAGTTTCTATTGAATTTGAGAGTTTTGCAAGTGTGGGAGTGTGTTTCTTTCAATCTGAGTATCTTTACATCGTTTGCGTATCTTTACTATTCCAATTGTGTATCTTTACATCGTTTGAGTATCTTTACTATTGCAATTGTGTATCTTTTCATTTCTCGTTTGAGTATCTTTCTGTTGATCGGTTCGATTACTCGAGATCAATATTAACCCTGTAAGCATCGTTAGTAGTATAAAGCAAGAGGGTATCGTTCACAAACCGGGGATCCAACCAGGGTAAAGAATCACAAACATTTAACAATGAATTCATAAGAGTTTAAAAGATTTGAGATATATTTCGATTCAAACATAAAAATAAATCCTAAACTAATATATACATGTGATCAACCAACCAACACATAAACATCACCAAACAAATCGTCACAAGTAGCTTCAAAATCATAATCTCATCCTATGCAAACACCGAGCCTTAGCGGACAAGTATTGAGTGAACAAACAACAACCTAATACCGAACTAGGTTACTTAGCGCATCCCTAACTCGAAACATGGCCTGGTAATCCTATCTTAGCGCTTAGAAATTACAAGGTAACATGTCATTCTCAATCTTACCACTTCATTGATTCATCTCTTATCTAATTACTTAGCGCATCTTAGATAACAAACGGATCATGGTTAATTCCTAGTGATTACTAACAAGTCAAGCATGTCACTTACTTTAACAAGTTATCAAAAACACTTAAGAATCCTATATGCAAAACTAACTTAGCGCCTTGAATCACATATAGTTAACGCCCAAGAAAGAGAATCATTAAATCATTGAATTATAAACTCACGATATCTACATAGAAATCATAGACAACAAAATCAGAACTACTTTATAACATCTTGCAAAATCGTAAACTACATGAGAGTATTCCACAAATTCGGAACTAGCCAAAAACATAAACACAACATCACACAAAGAATCCAAACCGAAAACATAAGTGAAGAAGTAACGAGTTACACTTTGTAAATCTCCTTAGCGGTATCAAAACAAGGCAGTACGGCTTCAACTTGAATGGCAATCCTAGGCGTAGCGCTTTGGATCGAATGGAATGAAGGAAAGATGGTGTTTTCGCCTTGAATGGCTTTGAGGATGATGAGTAGTGTTTAAGGCAGAGCTTTGGCAAGTCTTGTGAGCAAGGTTGATGATTTTTTTCTGTGGAATTGAGGTGCTATATATAGAGGAAGAAACCCAAGGGAGGATGGCCACAAAGTCCACAAAGTTGAAACCAAATTGGTTGAGGTTTCCTAGATTCGGCAGATTTGACCTTTGTCCCTTGTTGTGGCCATAACTTTCTCTAGAAAAAAGATATTGAGATGATTCCAACTGGCAATTTCAACTAGACTTCCGTGGCTTTTCATCCATATAAGGTACATTTTCTCAATCATTTTGAGCTGTCCAGGGGAGCCCGTCAAAGTTGGATGATCTGCAGTGCCAGAATTCTGATTTCTATAAGGATTGCATATCTTTTGCATTAATTGCATATCTTCTTCCTCCTTTAATGCTGATTTCTTTTGCACAAATTTCTTCCTTTGAATTAGGGAGGCAGCAAAAGTCTTAATTGTTGCAGCCATGTTTGATTTTTCTTACATCTCCTCATTAAATTTGCTGCATGCCTTCTTTGACTTTCTTGCCTCTTCTCATTTAATTTGCTGCATGCCTTCTTTGACATTATTTGGTGCAGGGATTTATGGATATTCTGATACATATTTGTGCTCTATATGCAGGAGGAACAAAGTCCCAAGTTTCCCTCATAGCCCTTGGATCAAAAGCAAATTAATGGCTGAGATAATTCTGTCGAGCTCACTGGACCTCCGAGTAATGATTTGGTCATATCTCCCTGTAGGAATAAGATATTGATTTGATTCCAAATCCTACAGAAACTAGACTCAAAATCCTTTTATCCATATAAGGTACGTCTTCTAACGCAATCGGAGCTATCCAGGGGAGCTCGTCGAAGTTGGACTACGAATCTTGACAGCATTTTCATTCTTGCATTGATTGGGCTTTTAAGTGCAAATCTTCTCTTTCCTTGTGGAACTAGGATTGCTTTCCTTCTCCAACATGGATTTGTATTTCCTAATAAGAATAAGTATGTTAGAAACAAAGAAATATGAAAGGATGAATCCTACTCGAACAAGGAATCATATCTCAACAAGGATTATTAACACTTAGCACGATTTCATCATCAATTCACTCATAATTGATATAAGCTCTACCTAGACACTTATTCTTACAAAAGAAACTAAAACATACTAAATAAGAGGTAACAAAGAGTAAGAATAGGGCATAATCACATTAAGAACGTCACACTTTGTGCTCCTATCATCTGTAAGGCTTCTGATGCGAGTTTCTATTGTATTTAAGAGTTTTGCAAGTGTGGGAGTGTGTTTCTTTCAATCTGAGTATCTTTACATCGTTTGTGTATCTTTACTATTCCAATTGTGTATCTTTTCATTTCTCGTTTGAGTATCTTTCTGTAAGGCTTTCGGATGCGAGTTTCTATTGAATTTGAGAGTTTTGCAAGTGTAGGAGTGTGTTTCTTTCAAACTGAGTATCTTTACATCGTTTGCGTATGTTTACTATTCCAATTGTGTATCTTTACATCGTTTGCGTATCTTTACTATTCCAATTGTGTATCTTTTCATTTCTCGTTTGAGTATCTTTCTGTAAGGCTTTCGGATGCGAGTTTCTATTGAATTTGAGAGTTTTGCAAGTGTGGGAGTGTGTTTCTTTCAAACTGAGTATCTTTACATCATTTGCGTATCTTTACTAT
This sequence comes from Argentina anserina, assembly GCF_933775445.1. Classification (NCBI taxonomy): domain Eukaryota; kingdom Viridiplantae; phylum Streptophyta; class Magnoliopsida; order Rosales; family Rosaceae; genus Argentina; species Argentina anserina. The sequence continues at coordinate 436,864 of NW_026089464.1, forward strand.
TCCAATTGTGTATCTTTACATCGTTTGCGTATCTTTACTATTCCAATTGTGTATCTTTTCATTTCTCGTTTGAGTATCTTTCTGTAAGGCTTCTGATGCGAGTTTCTATTGTATTTGAGAGTTTTGCAAGTGTGGGAATGTGTTTCTTTCAAACTGAGTATCTTTACATCGTTTGCGTATCTTTACTATTCCAATTGTGTATCTTTACATCGTTTCCGTATCTTTACTATTCCAATTGTGTATCTTTACATCGTTTGCGTATCTTTACTATTCCAATTGTGTATCTTTACATCGTTTGCGTATCTTTACTATTCCAATTGAGTATCTTTTCATTTCTCGTTTGAGTATCTTTCTGTAAGGCTTTCTGATGCGAGTTTCTATTGAATTTGAGAGTTTTGCAAGTGTGGGAGTGTGTTTCTTTCAAACTGAGAATCTTTACATCGTTTGCGTATCTTTACTATTCCAATTGTGTATCTTTACATCGTTTGCGTATCTTTACTATTCCAATTGAGTATCTTTTCATTTCTTGTTTGAGTATCTTTCTGTAAGGCTTTCTGATGCGAGTTTCTATTGAATTTGAGAGTTTTGCAAGTGTGGGACTGTGTTTCTTTCAAACTGAGTATCTTTACATCGTTTGCGTATGTTTACTATTCCAATTGTGTATCTTTACATCGTTTGCGTATCTTTACTATTCCAATTGTGTATCTTTTCATTTCTCATTTGAGTATCTTTCTGTAAGGCTTTCGGATGCTAGTTTCTATTGAATTTGAGAGTTTTGCAAGTGTGGGAGTGTGTTTCTTTCAAACTGAGTATCTTTACATCGTTTGCGTATCTTTACTATTCCAATTGTGTATCTTTACATCGTTTGCGTATCTTTACTATTCCAATTGTGTATCTTTTCATTTCTCGTTTGAGTATCTTTCTGTAAGGCTTTCTGATGCGAGTTTCTATTGAATTTGAGAGTTTTGCAAGTGTGGGAGTGTGTTTCTTTCAATCTGAGTATCTTTACATTGTTTGTGTATCTTTACTATTCCAATTGTGTATCTTTTCATTTCTCGTTTGAGTATCTTTCTGTTAGGCTTCTGATGCGAGTTTCTATTGAATTTGAGAGTTTTCCAAGTGTGGGAGTGTGTTTCTTTCAAACTGAGTATCTTTACATCGTTTGCGTATCTTTATTATTCCAATTGTGTATCTTTACATTGTTTGAGTATCTTTACTATTGCAATTGTGTATCTTTTCATTTCTCGTTTGAGTATCTTTCTGTAAGGCTTTCTGATGGGAGTTTCTATTGAATTTGAGAGTTTTGCAAGTGTGGGACTGTGTTTCTTTCAATCTGAGTATCTTTACATCGTTTGCGTATCTTTACTATTCCAATTGTGTATCTTTACATCGTTTGCGTATCTTTACTATTCCAATTGAGTATCTTTTCATTTCTCGTTTGAGTATCTTTCTGTAAGGCTTTCTGATGCGAGTTTCTATTGAATTTGAGAGTTTTGCAAGTGTGGGAGTGTGTTTCTTTCAAACTGAGTATCTTTACATCGTTTGCGTATCTTTACTATTCCAATTGTGTATCTTTTCATTTCTCGTTTGAGTATCGTTCTGTAAGCCTTTCTGATGCGAGTTTCTATTGTATTTGAGAGTTTTGCAAGTGTGGGAGTGTGTTTCTTTCAAACTGAGTATCTTTACATCGTTTGCGTATCTTTACTATTCCAATTGTGTATCTTTTCATTTCTCGTTTGAGTATCTTTCTGTAAGGCTTCTGATGCGAGTTTCTATTGTATTTGAGAGTTTTGCAAGTGTGGGAATGTGTTTCTTTCAAACTGAGTATCTTTACATCGTTTGCGTATCTTTACTATTCCAATTGTGTATCTTTACATCGTTTGCGTATCTTTACTATTCCAATTGTGTATCTTTTCATTTCTTGTTTGAGTATCTTTCTGTAAGGCTTTCTGATGCGAGTTTCTAGTGTATTTGAGAGTTTTGCAAGTGTGGGAGTGTGTTTCTTTCAAACTGAGTATCTTTACATCGTTTGCGTATCTTTACTATTCCAATTGTGTATCTTTACATCGTTTGCGTATCTTTACTATTCCAATTGTGTATCTTTTCATTTCTCGTTTGAGTATCTTTCTGTTAGGCTTCTGATGCGAGTTTCTATTGAATTTGAGAGTTTTGCAAGTGTGGGAATGTGTTTCTTTCAAACTGAGTATCTTTACATCGTTTGCGTATCTTTACTATTCCATTTGTGTATCTTTACATCGTTTGAGTATCTTTACTATTGCAATTGTGTATCTTTTCATTTCTCGTTTGAGTATCTTTCTGTAAGGCTTCTGATGCGAGTTTCTATTGTATTTGAGAGTTTTGCAAGTGTGGGAATGTGTTTCTTTCAAACTGAGTATCTTTACATCGTTTGCGTATCTTTACTATTCCAATTGTGTATCTTTACATCGTTTGCGTATCTTTACTATTCCAATTGTGTATCTTTTTATTTCTCGTTTGAGTATCTTTCTGTAAGGCTTTCTGATGCGAGTTTCTAGTGTATTTGAGAGTTTTGCAAGTGTGGGAGTGTGTTTCTTTCAAACTGAGTATCTTTACATCGTTTGCGTATCTTTACTATTCCAATTGTGTATCTTTACATCGTTTGCGTATCTTTACTATTCCAATTGTGTATCTTTTCATTTCTCGTTTGAGTATCTTTCTGTAAGGCTTCTGATGCGAGTTTCTATTGTATTTGAGAGTTTTGCAAGTGTGGGAATGTGTTTCTTTCAAACTGAGTATCTTTACATCGTTTGCGTATCTTTACTATTCCAATTGTGTATCTTTACATCGTTTGCGTATCTTTACTATTCCAATTGAGTATCTTTTCATTTCTCGTTTGAGTATCTTTCTGTAAGGCTTTCTGATGCGAGTTTCTATTGAATTTGAGAGTTTTGCAAGTGTGGGAGTGTGTTTCTTTCAAACTGAGTATCTTTACATCGTTTGCGTATCTTTACTATTCCAATTGTGTATCTTTTCATTTCTCGTTTGAGTATCGTTCTGTAAGACTTTCTGATGCGAGTTTCTATTGTATTTGAGAGTTTTGCAAGTGTGGGAGTGTGTTTCTTTCAAACTGAGTATCTTTACATCGTTTGCGTATCTTTACTATTCCAATTGTGTATCTTTTCATTTCTCGTTTGAGTATCTTTCTGTAAGGCTTCTGATGCGAGTTTCTATTGTATTTGAGAGTTTTGCAAGTGTGGGAATGTGTTTCTTTCAAACTGAGTATCTTTACATCGTTTGCGTATCTTTACTATTCCAATTGTGTATCTTTACATCGTTTGCGTATCTTTACTATTCCAATTGTGTATCTTTTCATTTCTTGTTTGAGTATCTTTCTGTAAGGCTTTCTGATGCGAGTTTCTAGTGTATTTGAGAGTTTTGCAAGTGTGGGAGTGTGTTTCTTTCAAACTGAGTATCTTTACATCGTTTGCGTATCTTTACTATTCCAATTGTGTATCTTTACATCGTTTGCGTATCTTTACTATTCCAATTGTGTATCTTTTCATTTCTCGTTTGAGTATCTTTCTGTTAGGCTTCTGATGCGAGTTTCTATTGAATTTGAGAGTTTTGCAAGTGTGGGAATGTGTTTCTTTCAAACTGAGTATCTTTACATCGTTTGCGTATCTTTACTATTCCATTTATGTATCTTTACATCGTTTGAGTATCTTTACTATTGCAATTGTGTATCTTTTCATTTCTCGTTTGAGTATCTTTCTGTAAGGCTTCTGATGCGAGTTTCTATTGTATTTGAGAGTTTTGCAAGTGTGGGAGTGTGTTTCTTTCAAACTGAGTATCTTTACATCGTTTGCGTATCTTTACTATTCCAATTGTGTATCTTTACATCGTTTGCGTATCTTTACTATTCCAATTGTGAATCTTTTCATTTCTCGTTTGAGTATCTTTCTGTAAGGCTTCTGATGCGAGTTTCTATTGTATTTGAGAGTGTTGCAAGTGTGGGACTGTGTTTCTTTCAAAATGAGTATCTTTACATCGTTTGCGTATCTTTACTATTCCAATTGTGTATCTTTACATCGTTTGCGTATCTTTACTATTCCAATTGTGTATCTTTACATCGTTTGCGTATCTTTACTATTCCAATTGTGTATCTTTTCATTTCTCGTTTGAGTATCTTTCTGTAAGGCTTCTGATGCGAGTTTCTATTGTATTTGAGAGTGTTGCAAGTGTGGGACTGTGTTTCTTTCAAAATAAGTATCTTTACATCGTTTGCGTATCTTTACTATTCCAATTGTGTATCTTTACATCGTTTGCGTATCTTTACTATTCCAATTGTGTATCATTACATCGTTTGCGTATCTTTACTATTCCAATTGTGTATCTTTTCATTTCTCGTTTGAGTATCTTTCTGTAAGGCTTCTGATGCGAGTTTCTATTGTATTTGAGAGTGTTGCAAGTGTGGGACTGTGTTTCTTTCAAAATGAGTATCTTTACATCGTTTGCGTATCTTTACTATTCCAATTGTGTATCTTTACATCGTTTGCGTATCTTTACTATTCCAATTGTGTATCTTTTCATTTCTTGTTTGAGTATCTTTCTGTAAGGCTTTCTGATGCGAGTTTCTAGTGTATTTGAGAGTTTTGCAAGTGTGGGAGTGTGTTTCTTTCAAACTGAGTATCTTTACATCGTTTGCGTATCTTTACTATTCCAATTGTGTATCTTTTCATTTCTCGTTTGAGTATCTTTCTGTTAGGCTTCTGATGCGAGTTTCTATTGAATTTGAGAGTTTTGCAAGTGTGGGAATGTGTTTCTTTCAAACTGAGTATCTTTACATCGTTTGCGTATCTTTACTATTCCAATTGTGTATCTTTACATCGTTTGAGTATCTTTACTATTGCAATTGTGTATCTTTTCATTTCTCGTTTGAGTATCTTTCTGTAAGGCTTCTGATGCGAGTTTCTATTGTATTTGAGAGTTTTGCAAGTGTGGGAATGTGTTTCTTTCAAACTGAGTATCTTTACATCGTTTGCGTATCTTTACTATTCCAATTGTGTATCTTTACATCGTTTGCGTATCTTTACTATTCCAATTGTGTATCTTTACATCGTTTGCGTATCTTTACTATTCCAATTGTGTATCTTTTCATTTCTTGTTTGAGTATCTTTCTGTAAGGCTTTCTGATGCGAGTTTCTAGTGTATTTGAGAGTTTTGCAAGTGTGGGAGTGTGTTTCTTTCAAACTGAGTATCTTTACATCGTTTGCGTATCTTTACTATTCCAATTGTGTATCTTTTCATTTCTCGTTTGAGTATCTTTCTGTTAGGCTTCTGATGCGAGTTTCTATTGAATTTGAGAGTTTTGCAAGTGTGGGAATGTGTTTCTTTCAAACTGAGTATCTTTACATCGTTTGCGTATCTTTACTATTCCAATTGTGTATCTTTTCATTTCTCGTTTGAGTATCTTTCTGTAAGGCTTTCTGATGCGAGTTTCTATTGAATTTGAGAGTTTTGCAAGTGTGGGACTGTGTTTCTTTCAAACTGAGTATCTTTACATCGTTTGCGTATCTTTACTATTCCAATTGTGTATCTTTTCATTTCTCGTTTGAGTATCTTTCTGTAAGGCTTCTGATGCGAGTTTCTATTGTATTTGAGAGTTTTGCAAGTGTGGGAATGTGTTTCTTTCAAACTGAGTATCTTTACATCGTTTGCGTATCTTTACTATTCCAATTGTGTATCTTTACATCGTTTCCGTATCTTTACTATTCCAATTGTGTATCTTTACATCGTTTGCGTATCTTTACTATTCCAATTGTGTATATTTACATCGTTTGCGTATCTTTACTATTCCAATTGAGTATCTTTTCATTTCTCGTTTGAGTATCTTTCTGTAAGGCTTTCTGATGCGAGTTTCTATTGAATTTGAGAGTTTTGCAAGTGTGGGAGTGTGTTTCTTTCAAACTGAGAATCTTTACATCGTTTGCGTATCTTTACTATTCCAATTGTGTATCTTTACATCGTTTGCGTATCTTTACTATTCCAATTGAGTATCTTTTCATTTCTTGTTTGAGTATCTTTCTGTAAGGCTTTCTGATGCGAGTTTCTATTGAATTTGAGAGTTTTGCAAGTGTGGGACTGTGTTTCTTTCAAACTGAGTATCTTTACATCGTTTGCGTATGTTTACTATTCCAATTGTGTATCTTTACATCGTTTGCGTATCTTTACTATTCCAATTGTGTATCTTTTCATTTCTCATTTGAGTATCTTTCTGTAAGGCTTTCGGATGCTAGTTTCTATTGAATTTGAGAGTTTTGCAAGTGTGGGAGTGTGTTTCTTTCAAACTGAGTATCTTTACATCGTTTGCGTATCTTTACTATTCCAATTGTGTATCTTTACATCGTTTGCGTATCTTTACTATTCCAATTGTGTATCTTTTCATTTCTCGTTTGAGTATCTTTCTGTAAGGCTTCTGATGCGAGTTTCTATTGTATTTGAGAGTTTTGCAAGTGTGGGAATGTGTTTCTTTCAAACTGAGTATCTTTACATCGTTTGCGTATCTTTACTATTCCAATTGTGTATCTTTACATCGTTTGCGTATCTCTACTATTCCAATTGAGTATCTTTTCATTTCTCGTTTGAGTATCTTTCTGTAAGGCTTTCTGATGCGAGTTTCTATTGAATTTGAGAGTTTTGCAAGTGTGGGAGTGTGTTTCTTTCAAACTGAGTATCTTTACATCGTTTGCGTATCTTTACTATTCCAATTGTGTATCTTTTCATTTCTCGTTTGAGTATCTTTCTGTAAGGCTTTCTGATGCGAGTTTCTATTGAATTTGAGAGTTTTGCAAGTGTGGGAGTGTGTTTCTTTCAAACTGAGTATCTTTACATCGTTTGCGTATCTTTACTATTCCAATTGTGTATCTTTACATCGTTTGCGTATCTTTACTATTCCAATTGTGAATCTTTTCATTTCTCGTTTGAGTATCTTTCTGTAAGGCTTCTGATGCGAGTTTCTATTGTATTTGAGAGTGTTGCAAGTGTGGGACTGTGTTTCTTTCAAAATGAGTATCTTTACATCGTTTGCGTATCTTTACTATTCCAATTGTGTATCTTTACATCGTTTGCGTATCTTTACTATTCCAATTGTGTATCTTTACATCGTTTGCGTATCTTTACTATTCCAATTGTGTATCTTTTCATTTCTCGTTTGAGTATCTTTCTGTAAGGCTTCTGATGCGAGTTTCTATTGTATTTGAGAGTGTTGCAAGTGTGGGACTGTGTTTCTTTCAAAATGAGTATCTTTACATCGTTTGCGTATCTTTACTATTCCAATTGTGTATCTTTACATCGTTTGCGTATCTTTACTATTCCAATTGTGTATCTTTACATCGTTTGCGTATCTTTACTATTCCAATTGTGTATCTTTTCATTTCTCGTTTGAGTATCTTTCTGTAAGGCTTCTGATGCGAGTTTCTATTGTATTTGAGAGTGTTGCAAGTGTGGGACTGTGTTTCTTTCAAAATGAGTATCTTTACATCGTTTGCGTATCTTTACTATTCCAATTGTGTATCTTTACATCGTTTGCGTATCTTTACTATTCCAATTGTGTATCTTTTCATTTCTTGTTTGAGTATCTTTCTGTAAGGCTTTCTGATGCGAGTTTCTAGTGTATTTGAGAGTTTTGCAAGTGTGGGAGTGTGTTTCTTTCAAACTGAGTATCTTTACATCGTTTGCGTATCTTTACTATTCCAATTGTGTATCTTTTCATTTCTCGTTTGAGTATCTTTCTGTTAGGCTTCTGATGCGAGTTTCTATTGAATTTGAGAGTTTTGCAAGTGTGGGAATGTGTTTCTTTCAAACTGAGTATCTTTACATCGTTTGCGTATCTTTACTATTCCAATTGTGTATCTTTACATCGTTTGAGTATCTTTACTATTGCAATTGTGTATCTTTTCATTTCTCGTTTGAGTATCTTTCTGTAAGGCTTCTGATGCGAGTTTCTATTGTATTTGAGAGTTTTGCAAGTGTGGGAATGTGTTTCTTTCAAACTGAGTATCTTTACATCGTTTGCGTATCTTTACTATTCCAATTGTGTATCTTTACATCGTTTGCGTATCTTTACTATTCCAATTGTGTATCTTTACATCGTTTGCGTATCTTTACTATTCCAATTGTGTATCTTTTCATTTCTTGTTTGAGTATCTTTCTGTAAGGCTTTCTGATGCGAGTTTCTAGTGTATTTGAGAGTTTTGCAAGTGTGGGAGTGTGTTTCTTTCAAACTGAGTATCTTTACATCGTTTGCGTATCTTTACTATTCCAATTGTGTATCTTTTCATTTCTCGTTTGAGTATCTTTCTGTTAGGCTTCTGATGCGAGTTTCTATTGAATTTGAGAGTTTTGCAAGTGTGGGAATGTGTTTCTTTCAAACTGAGTATCTTTACATCGTTTGCGTATCTTTACTATTCCAATTGTGTATCTTTTCATTTCTCGTTTGAGTATCTTTCTGTAAGGCTTTCTGATGCGAGTTTCTATTGAATTTGAGAGTTTTGCAAGTGTGGGACTGTGTTTCTTTCAAACTGAGTATCTTTACATCGTTTGCGTATCTTTACTATTCCAATTGTGTATCTTTTCATTTCTCGTTTGAGTATCTTTCTGTAAGGCTTCTGATGCGAGTTTCTATTGTATTTGAGAGTTTTGCAAGTGTGGGAATGTGTTTCTTTCAAACTGAGTATCTTTACATCGTTTGCGTATCTTTACTATTCCAATTGTGTATCTTTACATCGTTTCCGTATCTTTACTATTCCAATTGTGTATCTTTACATCGTTTGCGTATCTTTACTATTCCAATTGTGTATCTTTACATCGTTTGCGTATCTTTACTATTCCAATTGAGTATCTTTTCATTTCTCGTTTGAGTATCTTTCTGTAAGGCTTTCTGATGCGAGTTTCTATTGAATTTGAGAGTTTTGCAAGTGTGGGAGTGTGTTTCTTTCAAACTGAGAATCTTTACATCGTTTGCGTATCTTTACTATTCCAATTGTGTATCTTTACATCGTTTGCGTATCTTTACTATTCCAATTGAGTATCTTTTCATTTCTTGTTTGAGTATCTTTCTGTAAGGCTTTCTGATGCGAGTTTCTATTGAATTTGAGAGTTTTGCAAGTGTGGGACTGTGTTTCTTTCAAACTGAGTATCTTTACATCGTTTGCGTATGTTTACTATTCCAATTGTGTATCTTTACATCGTTTGCGTATCTTTACTATTCCAATTGTGTATCTTTTCATTTCTCATTTGAGTATCTTTCTGTAAGGCTTTCGGATGCTAGTTTCTATTGAATTTGAGAGTTTTGCAAGTGTGGGAGTGTGTTTCTTTCAAACTGAGTATCTTTACATCGTTTGCGTATCTTTACTATTCCAATTGTGTATCTTTACATCGTTTGCGTATCTTTACTATTCCAATTGTGTATCTTTTCATTTCTTGTTTGAGTATCTTTCTGTAAGGCTTTCTGATGCGAGTTTCTAGTGTATTTGAGAGTTTTGCAAGTGTGGGAGTGTGTTTCTTTCAAACTGAGTATCTTTACATCGTTTGCGTATCTTTACTATTCCAATTGTGTATCTTTTCATTTCTCGTTTGAGTATCTTTCTGTAAGGCTTCTGATGCGAGTTTCTATTGTATTTGAGAGTTTTGCAAGTGTGGGAGTGTGTTTCTTTCAATCTGAGTATCTTTACATCGTTTGTGTATCTTTACTATTCCAATTGTGTATCTTTTCATTTCTCGTTTGAGTATCTTTCTGTAAGGCTTTCTGATGCGAGTTTCTATTGAATTTGAGAGTTTTGCAAGTGTGGGACTGTGTTTCTTTCAAACTGAGTATCTTTACATCGTTTGCGTATGTTTACTATTCGAATTGTGTATCTTTACATCGTTTGCGTATCTTTACTATTCCAACTGTGTATCTTTACATCGTTTGCGTATCTTTACTATTCCAATTGTGTATCTTTTCATTTCTCGTTTGAGTATCTTTCTGTAAGGCTTCTGATGCGAGTTTCTATTGTATTTGAGAGTTTTGCAAGTGTGGGAATGTGTTTCTTTCAAACTGAGTATCTTTACATCGTTTGCGTATCTTTACTATTCCAATTGTGTATCTTTACATCGTTTCCGTATCTTTACTATTCCAATTGTGTATCTTTACATCGTTTGCGTATCTTTACTATTCCAATTGTGTATCTTTACATCGTTTGCGTATCTTTACTATTCCAATTGAGTATCTTTTCATTTCTCGTTTGAGTATCTTTCTGTAAGGCTTTCTGATGCGAGTTTCTATTGAATTTGAGAGTTTTGTAAGTGTGGGAGTGTGTTTCTTTCAAACTGAGAATCTTTATATCGTTTGCGTATCTTTACTATTCCAATTGTGTATCTTTATATCGTTTGCGTATCTTTACTATTCCAATTGTGTATCTTTTCATTTCTCGTTTGAGTATCTTTCTGTAAGGCTTTCTGATGCGAGTTTCTATTGAATTTGAGAGTTTTGCAAGTGTGGGACTGTGTTTCTTTCAAACCGAGTATCTTTACATCGTTTGCGTATGTTTACTATTCCAATTGTGTATCTTTACATCGTTTGCGTATCTTTACTATTCCAATTGTGTATCTTTTCATTTCTCATTTGAGTATCTTTCTGTAAGGCTTTCGGATGCGAGTTTCTATTGAATTTGAGAGTTTTGCAAGTGTGGGAGTGTGTTTCTTTCAAACTGAGTATCTTTACATCGTTTGCGTATCTTTACTATTCCAATTGTGTATCTTTACATCGTTTGCGTATCTTTACTATTCCAATTGTGTATCTTTTCATTTCTTGTTTGAGTATCTTTCTGTAAGGCTTTCTGATGCGAGTTTCTAGTGTATTTGAGAGTTTTGCAAGTGTGGGAGTGTGTTTCTTTCAAGCTGAGTATCTTTACATCGTTTGCGTATCTTTACTATTCCAATTGTGTATCTTTTCATTTCTCGTTTGAGTATCTTTCTGTTAGGTTCTGATGCGAGTTTCTATTGAATTTGAGAGTTTTGCAAGTGTGGGAATGTGTTTCTTTCAAACTGAGTATCTTTACATCGTTTGCGTATCTTTACTATTCCAATTGTGTATCTTTACATCGTTTGAGTATCTTTACTATTGCAATTGTGTATCTTTTCATTTCTCGTTTGAGTATCTTTCTGTAAGGCTTCTGATGCGAGTTTCTATTGTATTTGAGAGTTTTGCAAGTGTGGGAGTGTGTTTCTTTCAAACTGAGTATCTTTACATCGTTTGCGTATCTTTACTATTCCAATTGTGTATCTTTTCATTTCTCGTTTGAGTATCTTTCTGTTAGGTTCTGATGCGAGTTTCTATTGAATTTGAGAGTTTTGCAAGTGTGGGAATGTGTTTCTTTCAAACTGAGTATCTTTACATCGTTTGCGTATCTTTACTATTCCAATTGTGTATCTTTACATCGTTTGAGTATCTTTACTATTGCAATTGTGTATCTTTTCATTTCTCGTTTGAGTATCTTTCTGTAAGGCTTCTGATGCGAGTTTCTATTGTATTTGAGATTTTTGCAAGTGTGGGAGTGTGTTTCTTTCAATCTGAGTATCTTTACATCGTTTGTGTATCTTTACTATTCCAATTGTGTATCTTTTCATTTCTCGTTTGAGTATCTTTCTGTAAGGCTTTCTGATGCGAGTTTCTATTGAATTTGAGAGTTTTGCAAGTGTGGGACTGTGTTTCTTTCAAACTGAGTATCTTTACATCGTTTGCGTATCTTTACTATTCCAATTGTGTATCTTTACATCGTTTGCGTATCTTTACTATTCCAATTGTGTATCTTTACATCGTTTGCGTATCTTTACTATTCCAATTGTGTATCTTTTCATTTCTCGTTTGAGTATCTTTCTGTAAGGCTTCTGATGCGAGTTTCTATTGTATTTGAGAGTTTTGCAAGTGTGGGAATGTGTTTCTTTCAAACTGAGTATCTTTACATCGTTTGCGTATCTTTACTATTCCAATTGTGTATCTTTACATCGTTTGCGTATCTTTACTATTCCAATTGTGTATCTTTACATCGTTTGCGTATCTTTACTATTCCAATTGAGTATCTTTTCATTTCTCGTTTGAGTATCTTTCTGTAAGGCTTTCTGATGCGAGTTTCTATTGAATTTGAGAGTTTTGCAAGTGTGGGAGTGTGTTTCTTTCAAACTGAGAATATTTACATCGTTTGCGTATCTTTACTATTCCAATTGTGTATCTTTATATCGTTTGCGTATCTTTACTATTCCAATTGTGTATCTTTTCATTTCTCGTTTGAGTATCTTTCTGTAAGGCTTTCTGATGCGAGTTTCTATTGAATTTGAGAGTTTTGCAAGTGTGGGACTGTGTTTCTTTCAAACTGAGTATCTTTACATCGTTTGCGTATGTTTACTATTCCAATTGTGTATCTTTACATCGTTTGCGTATCTTTACTATTCCAATTGTGTATCTTTTCATTTCTCATTTGAGTATCTTTCTGTAAGGCTTTCGGATGCGAGTTTCTATTGAATTTGAGAGTTTTGCAAGTGTGGGAGTGTGTTTCTTTCAAACTGAGTATCTTTACATCGTTTGCGTATCTTTACTATTCCAATTGTGTATCTTTACATCGTTTGCGTATCTTTACTATTCCAATTGTGTATCTTTTCATTTCTTGTTTGAGTATCTTTCTGTAAGGCTTTCTGATGCGAGTTTCTAGTGTATTTGAGAGTTTTGCAAGTGTGGGAGTGTGTTTCTTTCAAACTGAGTATCTTTACATCGTTTGCGTATCTTTACTATTCCAATTGTGTATCTTTTCATTTCTCGTTTGAGTATCTTTCTGTTAGGCTTCTGATGCGAGTTTCTATTGAATTTGAGTGTTTTGCAAGTGTGGGAATGTGTTTCTTTCAAACTGAGTATCTTTACATCGTTTGCGTATCTTTACTATTCCAATTGTGTATCTTTACATCGTTTGAGTATCTTTACTATTCCAATTGTGTATCTTTTCATTTCTCGTTTGAGTATCTTTCTGTAAGGCTTCTGATGCGAGTTTCTATTGTATTTGAGAGTTTTGCAAGTGTGGCAGTGTGTTTCTTTCAAACTGAGTATCTTTACATCGTTTGCGTATCTTTACATCGTTTCCGTATCTTTACTATTCCAATTGTGTATCTTTACATCGTTTGCGTATCTTTACTATTCCAATTGAGTATCTTTTCATTTCTCGTTTGAGTATCTTTCTGTAAGGCTTTCTGATGCGAGTTTCTATTTAATTTGAGAGTTTTGCAAGTGTGGGAGTGTGTTTCTTTCAAACTGAGTATCTTTACATCGTTTGCGTATGTTTACTATTCCAATTGTGTATCTTTACATCGTTTGCGTATCTTTACTATTCCAATTGTGTATCTTTTCATTTCTCGTTTGAGTATCTTTCTGTAAGGCTTTCTGATGCGAGTTTCTATTGAATTTGAGAGTTTTGCAAGTGTGGGAGTGTGTTTCTTTCAAACTGAGTATCTTTACATCGTTTGCGTATGTTTACTATTCCAATTGTGTATCTTTACATCGTTTGCGTATCTTTACTATTCCAATTGTGTATCTTTTCATTTCTTGTTTGAGTATCTTTCTGTAAGGCTTTCTGATGAGCGTTTCTATTGTATTTGAGAGTTTTGCAAGTGTGGGAGTGTGTTTCTTTCAAACTGAATATCTTTACATCGTTTGCGTATCTTTACTATTCCAATTGTGTATCTTTTCATTTCTCGTTTGAGTATCTTTCTGTAAGGCTTCTGATTCGAGTTTCTATTGTATTTGAGAGTTTTGCAAGTGTGGGAGTGTGTTTCTTTCAATCTGAGTATCTTTACATCGTTTGCGTATCTTTACTATTCCAATTGTGTATCTTTTCATTTCTCGTTTGAGTATCTTTCTGTAAGGCTTCTGATGCGAGTTTCTATTGTATTTCAGAGTTTTGCAAGTGTGAGAGTGTGTTCCTTTCAAACTGAGTATCTTTACATCGTTTGCGTATCTTTACTATTCCAATTGTGTATCTTTACATCGTTTCCGTATCTTTACTATTCCAATTGTGTATCTTTACTATTCCAATTGAGTATCTTTTCATTTCTCGTTTGAGTATCTTTCTGTAAGGCTTTCTGATGCGAGTTTCTATTGAATTTGAGAGTTTTGCAAGTGTGGGAGTGTGTTTCTTTCAAAGTGAGTATCTTTACATCGTTTGCGTATGTTTACTATTCCAATTGTGTATCTTTACATCGTTTGCGTATCTTTACTATTCCAATTGTGTATCTTTTCATTTCTCGTTTGAGTATCTTTCTGTAAGGCTTTCTGATGCGAGTTTCTATTGAATTTAAGAGTTTTGCAAGTGTGGGAGTGTGTTTCTTTCAAACTGAGTATCTTTACATCGTTTGCGTATTTTTACTATTCCAATTGTGTATCTTTACATCGTTTGCGTATCTTTACTATTCCAATTGTGTATCTTTTCATTTCTCGTTTGAGTATCTTTCTGTAAGGCTTTCTGATGCGAGTTTCTATTGAATTTGAGAGTTTTGCAAGTGTGGGAGTGTGTTTCTTTCAAACTGAGTATCTTTACATCGTTTGCGTATCTTTACATCGTTTGCGTATCTTTACTATTCCAATTGTGTATCTTTTCATTTCTCGTTTGAGTATCTTTCTGTAAGGCTTCTGATGCGAGTTTCTATTGTATTTGAGAGTTTTGCAAGTGTGGGAGTGTGTTTCTTTCAAACTGAGTATCTTTACATCGTTTGCGTATCTTTACTATTCCAATTGTGTATCTTTACATCGTTTGCGTATCTTTACTATTCCAATTGTGTATCTTTTCATTTCTCGTTTGAATATCTTTCTGTAAGGCTTCTGATGCGAGTTTCTATTGTATTTGAGAGTTTTGCAAGTGTGGGAGTGTGTTTCTTTCAAACTGAGTATCTTTACATCGTTTGCGTATCTTTACTATTCCAATTGTGTATCTTTACATTGTTTGCGTATCTTTACTATTCCAATTGTGTATCTTTTCATTTCTTGTTTGAGTATCTTTCTGTAAGGCTTTCTGATGCGAGTTTCTATTGTATTTGAGAGTTTTGCAAGTGTGGGAGTGTGTTTCTTTCAAACTGAGTATCTTTACATCGTTTGCGTATCTTTACTATTCCAATTGTGTATCTTTTCATTTCTCGTTTGAGTATCTTTCTGTAAGGCTTCTGATGCGAGTTTCTATTGTATTTGAGAGTTTTGCAAGTGTGGGAGTGTGTTTCTTTCAAACTGAGTATCTTTACATCGTTTGCGTATCTTTACTATTCCAATTGTGTATCTTTTCATTTCTCGTTTGAGTATCTTTCTGTAAGGCTTCTGATTCGAGTTTCTATTGTATTTGAGAGTTTTGCAAGTGTGGGAGTGTGTTTCTTTCAAACTGAGTATCTTTACATCGTTTGCGTATCTTTACTATTCCAATTGTGTATCTTTACATCGTTTGCGTATCTTTACTATTCCAATTGTGTATCTTTTCATTTCTCGTTTGAGTATCTTTCTGTAAGGCTTCTGATTCGAGTTTTTATTGTATTTGAGAGTTTTGCAAGTGTGGGAGTGTGTTTCTTTCAAACTGAGTATCTTTACATCGTTTGCGTATCTTTACTATTCCAATTGTGTATCTTTACATCGTTTGCGTATCTTTACTATTCCAATTGTGTATCTTTTCATTTCTCGTTTGAGTATCTTTCTGTAAGGCTTTCTGATGCGAGTTTCTATTGTATTTGAGAGTTTTGCAAGTGTGGGAGTGTGTTTCTTTCAAACTGAATATCTTTACATCGTTTGCGTATCTTTACTATTCCAATTGTGTATCTTTTCATTTCTCGTTTGAGTATCTTTTTGTAAGGCTTCTGATTCGAGTTTCTATTGTATTTGAGAGTTTGGCAAGTGTGGGAGTGTGTTGCTTTCAATCTGAGTATCTTTACATCGTTTGCGTATCTTTACTATTCCAATTGTGTATCTTTTCATTTCTCGTTTGAGTATCTTTCTGTAAGGCTTCTGATGTGAGTTTCTATTGTATTTCAGAGTTTTGCAAGTGTGAGAGTGTGTTCCTTTCAAACTGAGTATCTTTACATCGTTTGCGTATCTTTACTATTCTAATTGTGTATCTTTACATCGTTTCCGTATCTTTACTATTCCAATTGTGTATCTTTACATCGTTTGCGTATCTTTACTATTCCAATTGAGTATCTTTTCATTTCTCGTTTGAGTATCTTTCTGTAAGGCTTTCTGATGCGAGTTTCTATTGAATTTGAGAGTTTTGCAAGTGTGGGAGTGTGTTTCTTTTAAACTGAGTATCTTTACATCGTTTGCGTATGTTTACTATTCCAATTGTGTATCTTTACATCGTTTGCGTATCTTTACTATTCCAATTGTGTATCTTTTCATTTCTCGTTTGAGTATCTTTCTGTAAGGCTTTCTGATGCGAGTTTCTATTGAATTTAAGAGTTTTGCAAGTGTGGGAGTGTGTTCCTTTCAAACTGAGTATCTTTACATCGTTTGCGTATCTTTACTATTCCAATTGTGTATCTTTACATCGTTTCCGTATCTTTACTATTCCAATTGTGTATCTTTACATCGTTTGCGTATCTTTACTATTCCAATTGAGTATCTTTTCATTTCTCGTTTGAGTATCTTTCTGTAAGGCTTTCTGATGCGAGTTTCTATTGAATTTGAGAGTTTTGCAAGTGTGGGAGTGTGTTTCTTTCAAACTGAGTATCTTTACATCGTTTGCGTATGTTTACTATTCCAATTGTGTATCTTTACATCGTTTGCGTATCTTTACTATTCCAATTGTGTATCTTTTCATTTCTCGTTTGAGTATCTTTCTGTAAGGCTTTCTGATGCGAGTTTCTATTGAATTTAAGAGTTTTGCAAGTGTGGGAGTGTGTATCTTTCAAACTGAGTATCTTTACATCGTTTGCGTATTTTTACTATTCCAATTGTGTATCTTTACATCGTTTGCGTATCTTTACTATTCCAATTGTGTATCTTTTCATTTCTCGTTTGAGTATCTTTCTGTAAGGCTTTCTGATGCGAGTTTCTATTGAATTTGAGAGTTTTGCAAGTGTGGGAGTGTGTTTCTTTCAAACTGAGTATCTTTACATCATTTGCGTATCTTTACTATTCCAATTGTGTATCTTTACATCGTTTGCGTATCTTTACTATTCCAATTGTGTATCTTTTCATTTCTCGTTTGAGTATCTTTCTGTAAGGCTTCTGATGCGAGTTTCTATTGTATTTGAGAGTTTTGCAAGTGTGGGAGTGTGTTTCTTTCAAACTGAGTATCTTTACATCGTTTGCGTATCTTTACTATTCCAATTGTGTATCTTTTCATTTCTTGTTTGAGTATCTTTCTGTAAGGCTTTCTGATGCGAGTTTCTATTGTATTTGAGAGTTTTGCAAGTGTGGGAGTGTGTTTCTTTCAAACTGAGTATCTTTACATCGTTTGCGTATCTTTACTATTCCAATTGTGTATCTTTTCATTTCTCGTTTGAGTATCTTTCTGTAAGGCTTCTGATGCGAGTTTCTATTGTATTTGAGAGTTTTGCAAGTGTGGGAGTTTGTTTCTTTCAAACTGAGTATCTTTACATCGTTTGCGTATCTTTACTATTCCAATTGTGTATCTTTTCATTTCTCGTTTGAGTATCTTTCTGTAAGGCTTTCTGATGCGAGTTTCTATTGTATTTGAGAGTTTTGCAAGTGTGGGAGTGTGTTTCTTTCAAACTGAATATCTTTACATCGTTTGCGTATCTTTACTATTCCAACTCTGTATCTTTTCATTTCTCGTTTGAGTATCTTTCTGTAAGGCTTCTGATTCGAGTTTCTATTGTATTTGAGAGTTTTGCATGTGTGGGAGTGTGTTTCTTTCAATCTGAGTATCTTTACATCGTTTGCGTATCTTTACTATTCCAATTGTGTATCTTTTCATTTCTCGTTTGAGTATCTTTCTGTAAGGCTTCTGATTCGAGTTTCTATTGTATTTGAGAGTTTTGCAAGTGTGGGAGTGTGTTTCTTTCAATCTGAGTATCTTTACATCGTTTGCGTATCTTTACTATTCCAATTGTGTATCTTTTCATTTCTCGTTTGAGTATCTTTCTGTAAGGCTTCTGATGCGAGTTTCTATTGTATTTCAGATTTTTGCAAGTGTGAGAGTGTGTTTCTTTCAAACTGAGTATCTTTACATTGTTTGCGTATCTTTACTATTCCAATTGTGTATCTTTACATCGTTTCCGTATCTTTACTATTCCAATTGTGTATCTTTACATCGTTTGCGTATCTTTACTATTCCAATTGTGTATCTTTTCATTTCTCGTTTGAGTATCTTTCTGTAAGGCTTTCTGATGCGAGTTTCTACTGTATTTGAGAGTTTTGCAAGTGTGGGAGTGTGTTTCTTTCAAACTGAATATCTTTACATCGTTTGCGTATCTTTACTATTCCAATTCTGTATCTTTTCATTTCTCGTTTGAGTATCTTTCTGTAAGGCTTCTGATTCGAGTTTCTATTGTATTTGAGAGTTTTGCAAGTGTGGGAGTGTGTTTCTTTCAATCTGAGTATCTTTACATCGTTTGCGTATCTTTACTATTCCAATTGTGTATCTTTTCATTTCTCGTTTGAGTATCTTTCTGTAAGGCTTCTGATGCGAGTTTCTATTGTATTTCAGAGTTTTGCAAGTGTGAGAGTGTGTTCCTTTCAAACTGAGTATCTTTACATCGTTTGCGTATCTTTACTATTCCAATTGTGTATCTTTACATCGTTTCCGTATCTTTACTATTCCAATTGTGTATCTTTACATCGTTTGCCTATCTTTACTATTCCAATTGTGTATCTTTTCATTTCTCGTTTGAGTATCTTTCTGTAAGGCTTCTGATTCGAGTTTCTATTGTATTTGAGAGTTTTGCAAGTGTGGGAGTGTGTTTCTTTCAATCTGAGTATCTTTACATCGTTTGCGTATCTTTACTATTCCAATTGTGTATCTTTTCACTTCTCGTTTGAGTATCTTTCTGTAAGGCTTCTGATGCGAGTTTCTATTGTATTTCAGAGTTTTGCAAGTGTGAGAGTGTGTTTCTTTCAAACTGAGTATCTTTACATCGTTTGCGTATCTTTACTATTCCAATTGTGTATCTTTACATCGTTTCCGTATCTTTACTATTCCAATTGTGTATCTTTACATCGTTTGCGTATCTTTACTATTCCAATTGAGTATCTTTTCATTTCTCGTTTGAGTATCTTTCTGTAAGGCTTTCTGATGCGAGTTTCTATTGAATTTGAGAGTTATGCAAGTGTGGGAGTGTGTTTCTTTCAAACTAAGTATCTTTACATCGTTTGCGTATGTTTACTATTCCAATTGTGTATCTTTACATCGTTTGCCTATCTTTACTATTCCAATTGTGTATCTTTTCATTTCTCGTTTGAGTATCTTTCTGTAAGGCTTTCTGATGCGAGTTTCTATTGAATTTGAGAGTTTTGCAAGTGTGGGAGTGTGTTTCTTTCAATCTGAGTATCTTTACATCGTTTGCGTATCTTTACTATTCCAATTGTGTATCTTTTCATTTCTCGTTTTAGTATCTTTCTGTAAGGCTTCTGATTCGAGTTTCTATTGTATTTGAGAGTTTTGCAAGTGTGGGAGTGTGTTTCTTTCAAACTGAATATCTTTACATCGTTTGCGTATCTTTACTATTCCAATTGTGTATCTTTTCATTTCTCGTTTGAGTATCTTTCTGTAAGGCTTCTGATGCGAGTTTCTATTGTATTTCAGAGTTTTACAAGTGTGAGAGTGTGTTTCTTTCAAACTGAGTATCTTTACATCGTTTGCGTGTCTTTACTATTCCAATTGTGTATCTTTACATCGTTTCCGTATCTTTACTATTCCAATTGTGTATCTTTACATCGTTTGCCTATCTTTACTATTCCAATTGTGTATCTTTTCATTTCTCGTTTGAGTATCTTTCTGTAAGGCTTTCTGATACGAGTTTCTATTGTATTTGAGAGTTTTGCAAGTGTGGGAGTGTGTTTCTTTCAAACTGAATATCTTTACATCGTTTGCGTATCTTTACTATTCCAATTGTGTATCTTTTCATTTCTCGTTTGAGTATCTTTCTGTAAGGCTTCTGATTCGAGTTTCTATTGTATTTGAGAGTTTTGCAAGTGTGGGAGTGTGTTTCTTTCAATCTGAGTATCTTTACATCGTTTGCGTATCTTTACTATTCCAATTGTGTATCTTTTCATTTCTCGTTTGAGTATCTTTCTGTAAGGCTTCTGATGCGAGTTTCTATTGTATTTCAGAGTTTTGCAAGTGTGAGAGTGTGTTTCTTTCAAACTGAGTATCTTTACATCGTTTGCGTATCTTTACTATTCCAATTGTGTATCTTTACATCGTTTCCGTATCTTTACTATTCCAATTGTGTATCTTTACATCGTTTGCCTATCTTTACTATTCCAATTGTGTATCTTTTCATTTCTCGTTTGAGTATCTTTCTGTAAGGCTTCTGATTCGAGTTTCTATTGTATTTGAGAGTTTTGCAAGTGTGGGAGTGTGTTTCTTTCAATCTGAGTATCTTTACATCGTTTGCGTATCTTTACTATTCCAATTGTGTATCTTTTCATTTCTCGTTTGAGTATCTTTCTGTAAGGCTTCTGATGCGAGTTTCTATTGTATTTCAGAGTTTTGCAAGTGTGAGAGTGTGTTTCTTTCAAACTGAGTATCTTTACATCGTTTGCGTATCTTTACTATTCCAATTGTGTATCTTTACATCGTTTCCGTATCTTTACTATTCCAATTGTGTATCTTTACATCGTTTGCGTATCTTTACTATTCCAATTGAGTATCTTTTCATTTCTCGTTTGAGTATCTTTCTGTAAGGCTTTCTGATGCGAGTTTCTATTGAATTTGAGAGTTTTGCAAGTGTGGGAGTGTGTTTCTTTCAAACTAAGTATCTTTACATCGTTTGCGTATGTTTACTATTCCAATTGTGTATCTTTACATCGTTTGCCTATCTTTACTATTCCAATTGAGTATCTTTTCATTTCTCGTTTGAGTATCTTTCTGTAAGGCTTTCTGATGCGAGTTTCTATTGTATTTCAGAGTTTTGCAAGTGTGGGAGTGTGTTTCTTTCAAACTGAGTATCTTTACATCGTTTGCGTATCTTTACTATTCCAATTGTGTATCTTTACATCGTTTCCGTATCTTTACTATTCCAATTGTGTATCTTTACATCGTTTGCGTATCTTTACTATTCCAATTGAGTATCTTTTCATTTCTCGTTTGAGTATCTTTCTGTAAGGCTTTCTGATGCGAGTTTCTATTGAATTTGAGAGTTTTGCAAGTGTGGGAGTGTGTTTCTTTCAAACTAAGTATCTTTACATCGTTTGCGTATGTTTACTATTCCAATTGTGTATCTTTACATCGTTTGCGTATCTTTACTATTCCAATTGTGTATCTTTTCATTTCTCGTTTGAGTATCTTTCTGTAAGGCTTTCTGATGCGAGTTTCTATTGAATTTGAGAGTTTTGCAAGTGTGGGAGTGTGTTTCTTTCAATCTGAGTATCTTTACATCGTTTGCGTATCTTTACTATTCCAATTGTGTATCTTTACATCGTTTGCGTATCTTTACTATTCCAATTGTGTATCTTTTCATTTCTCGTTTGAGTATCTTTCTGTAAGGCTTCTGATGCGAGTTTCTATTGTATTTGAGAGTTTTGCAAGTGTGGGAGTGTGTTTCTTTCAAACTGAGTATCTTTACATCGTTTGCGTATCTTTACTATTCCAATTGTGTATCTTTTCATTTCTCGTTTGAGTATCTTTCTGTAAGGCTTTCTGATGCGAGTTTTTATTGTATTTGAGAGTTTTGCAAGTGTGGGAGTGTGTTTCTTTCAAACTGAATATCTTTACATCGTTTGCGTATCTTTACTATTCCAATTGTGTATCTTTTCATTTCTCGTTTGAGTATCTTTCTGTAAGGCTTCTGATTCGAGTTTCTATTGTATTTGAGAGTTTTGCAAGTGTGGGAGTGTGTTTCTTTCAATCTGAGTATCTTTACATCGTTTGCGTATCTTTACTATTCCAATTGTGTATCTTTTCATTTCTCGTTTGAGTATCTTTCTGTAAGGCTTCTGATGCGAGTTTCTATTGTATTTCAGAGTTTTGCAAGTGTGAGAGTGTGTTTCTTTCAAACTGAGTATCTTTACATCGTTTGCGTATCTTTACTATTCCAATTGTGTATCTTTACATCGTTTCCGTATCTTTACTATTCCAATTGTGTATCTTTACATCGTTTGCGTATCTTTACTATTCCAATTGAGTATCTTTTCATTTCTCGTTTGAGTATCTTTCTGTAAGGCTTTCTGATGCGAGTTTCTATTGAATTTGAGAGTTTTGCAAGTGTGGGAGTGTGTTTTTTTCAAACTGAGTATCTTTACATCGTTTGCGTATCTTTACTATTCCAATTGTGTATCTTTTCATTTCTCGTTTGAGTATCTTTCTGTAAGGCTTCTGATTCGAGTTTCTATTGTATTTGAGAGTTTTGCAAGTGTGGGAGTGTGTTTCTTTCAATCTGAGTATCTTTACATCGTTTGCGTATCTTTACTATTCCAATTGTGTATCTTTTCATTTCTCGTTTGAGTATCTTTCTGTAAGGCTTTCTGATGCGAGTTTCTATTGAATTTGAGAGTTTTGCAAGTGTGGGAGTGTGTTTCTTTCAAACTGAGTATCTTTACATCGTTTGCGTATCTTTACTATTCCAATTGTGTATCTTTTCATTTCTCGTTTGAGTATCTTTCTGTAAGGCTTCTGATTCGAGTTTCTATTGTATTTGAGAGTTTTGCAAGTGTGGGAGTGTGTTTCTTTCAAACTGAGTATCTTTACATCGTTTGGTATCTTTACTATTCCAATTGTGTATCTTTACATCGTTTCCGTATCTTTACTATTCCAATTGTGTATCTTTACATCGTTTGCGTATCTTTACTATTCCAATTGTGTATCTTTTCATTTCTCGTTTGAGTATCTTTCTGTAAGGCTTTCTGATGCGAGTTTCTATTGTATTTGAGAGTTTTGCAAGTGTGGGAGTGTGTTTCTTTCAAACTGAATATCTTTACATCGTTTGCGTATCTTTACTATTCCAATTGTGTATCTTTTCATTTCTCGTTTGAGTATCTTTCTGTAAGGCTTCTGATTCGAGTTTCTATTGTATTTGAGAGTTTTGCAAGTGTGGGAGTGTGTTTCTTTCAATCTGAGTATCTTTACATCGTTTGCGTATCTTTACTATTCCAATTGTGTATCTTTTCATTTCTCGTTTGAGTATCTTTCTGTAAGGCTTCTGATGCGAGTTTCTATTGTATTTCAGAGTTTTGCAAGTGTGAGAGTGTGTTTCTTTCAAACTGAGTATCTTTACATCGTTTGCGTATCTTTACTATTCCAATTGTGTATCTTTACATCGTTTCCGTATCTTTACTATTCCAATTGTGTATCTTTACATCGTTTGCCTATCTTTACTATTCCAATTGTGTATCTTTTCATTTCTCGTTTGAGTATCTTTCTGTAAGGCTTCTGATTCGAGTTTCTATTGTATTTGAGAGTTTTGCAAGTGTGGGAGTGTGTTTCTTTCAATCTGAGTATCTTTACATCGTTTGCGTATCTTTACTATTCCAATTGTGTATCTTTTCATTTCTCGTTTGAGTATCTTTCTGTAAGGCTTCTGATGCGAGTTTCTATTGTATTTCAGAGTTTTGCAAGTGTGAGAGTGTGTTTCTTTCAAACTGAGTATCTTTACATCGTTTGCGTATCTTTACTATTCCAATTGTGTATCTTTACATCGTTTCCGTATCTTTACTATTCCAATTGTGTATCTTTACATCGTTTGCGTATCTTTACTATTCCAATTGAGTATCTTTTCATTTCTCGTTTGAGTATCTTTCTGTAAGGCTTTCTGATGCGAGTTTCTATTGAATTTGAGAGTTTTGCAAGTGTGGGAGTGTGTTTCTTTCAAACTAAGTATCTTTACATCGTTTGCGTATGTTTACTATTCCAATTGTGTATCTTTACATCGTTTGCCTATCTTTACTATTCCAATTGTGTATCTTTTCATTTCTCGTTTGAGTATCTTTCTGTAAGGCTTTCTGATGCGAGTTTCTATTGAATTTGAGAGTTTTGCAAGTGTGGGAGTGTGTTTCTTTCAATCTGAGTATATTTACATCGTTTGCGTATCTTTACTATTCCAATTGTGTATCTTTTCATTTCTCGTTTTAGTATCTTTCTGTAAGGCTTCTGATTCGAGTTTCTATTGTATTTGAGAGTTATGCAAGTGTGGGAGTGTGTTTCTTTCAATCTGAGTATCTTTACATCGTTTGCGTATCTTTACTATTCCAATTGCGTATCTTTTCATTTCTCGTTTGAGTATCTTTCTGTAAGGCTTTCTGATGCGAGTTTCTATTGTATTTAAGAGTTTTGCAAGTGTGGGAGTGTGTTTCTTTCAAACTGAATATCTTTACATCGTTTGCGTATCTTTACTATTCCAATTGTGTATCTTTTCATTTCTCGTTTGAGTATCTTTCTGTAAGGCTTCTGATTCGAGTTTCTATTGTATTTGAGAGTTATGCAAGTGTGGGAGTGTGTTTCTTTCAATCTGAGTATCTTTACATCGTTTGCGTATCTTTACTATTCCAATTGTGTATCTTTTCATTTCTCGTTTGAGTATCTTTCTGTAAGGCTTCTGATGCGAGTTTCTATTGTATTTCAGAGTTTTGCAAGTGTGAGAGTGTGTTCCTTTCAAACTGAGTATCTTTACATCGTTTGCATATCTTTACTATTCCAATTGTGTATCTTTACATCGTTTCCGTATCTTTACTATTCCAATTGGGTATCTTTACATCGTTTGCGTATCTTTACTATTCCAATTGAGTATCTTTTCATTTCTCGTTTGAGTATCTTTCTGTAAGGCTTTCTGATGCGAGTTTCTATTGAATTTGAGAGTTTTGCAAGTGTGGGAGTGTGTTTCTTTCAAACTGAGTATCTTTACATCGTTTGCGTATGTTTACTATTCCAATTGTGTATCTTTACATCGTTTGCGTATCTTTACTATTCCAATTGTGTATCTTTTCATTTCTCGTTTGAGTATCTTTCTGTAAGGCTTGCTGATGCGAGTTTCTATTGAATTTGAGAGTTTTGCAAGTGTGGGAGTGTGTTTCTTTCAAACTGAGTATCTTTACATCGTTTGCGTATCTTTACTATTCCAATTGTGTATCTTTACATCGTTTGCGTATCTTTACTATTCCAATTGTGTATCTTTTCATTTCTCGTTTGAGTATCTTTCTGTAAGGCTTCTGATGCGAGTTTCTATTGTATTTGAGAGTTTTGCAAGTGTGGGAGTGTGTTTCTTTCAAACTGAGTATCTTTACATCGTTTGCGTATCTTTACTATTCCAATTGTGTATCTTTTCATTTCTCGTTTGAGTATCTTTCTGTAAGGCTTTCTGATGCGAGTTTCTATTGTATTTGAGAGTTTTGCAAGTGTGGGAGTGTGTTTCTTTCAAACTGAATATCTTTACATCGTTTGCGTATCTTTACTATTCCAATTGTGTATCTTTTCATTTCTCGTTTGAGTATCTTTCTGTAAGGCTTCTGATTCGAGTTTCTATTGTATTTGAGAGTTTTGCAAGTGTGGGAGTGTGTTTCTTTCAATCTGAGTATCTTTACATCGTTTGCGTATCTTTACTATTCCAATTGTGTATCTTTTCATTTCTCGTTTGAGTATCTTTCTGTAAGGCTTCTGATGCGAGTTTCTATTGTATTTCAGAGTTTTGCAAGTGTGAGAGTGTGTTTCTTTCAAACTGAGTATCTTTACATCGTTTGCGTATCTTTACTATTCCAATTGTGTATCTTTACATCGTTTCCGTATCTTTACTATTCCAATTGTGTATCTTTACATCGTTTGCGTATCTTTACTATTCCAATTGAGTATCTTTTCATTTCTCGTTTGAGTATCTTTCTGTAAGGCTTTCTGATGCGAGTTTCTATTGAATTTGAGAGTTTTGCAAGTGTGGGAGTGTGTTTCTTTCAAACTAAGTATCTTTACATCGTTTGCGTATGTTTACTATTCCAATTGTGTATCTTTACATCGTTTGCCTATCTTTACTATTCCAATTGTGTATCTTTTCATTTCTCGTTTGAGTATCTTTCTGTAAGGCTTTCTGATGCGAGTTTCTATTGAATTTGAGAGTTTTGCAAGTGTGGGAGTGTGTTTCTTTCAATCTGAGTATCTTTACATCGTTTGCGTATCTTTACTATTCCAATTGTGTATTTTTACATCGTTTGCGTATCTTTACTATTCCAATTGTGTATCTTTTCATTTCTCGTTTGAGTATCTTTCTGTAAGGCTTTCTGATGCGAGTTTCTATTGAATTTGAGAGTTTTGCAAGTGTGGGAGTGTGTTTCTTTCAAACTGAGTATCTTTACATCGTTTGCGTATCTTTACTATTCCAATTGTGTATCTTTACATCGTTTGCGTATCTTTACTATTCCAATTGTGTATCTTTTCATTTCTCGTTTGAGTATCTTTCTGTAAGGCTTCTGATGCGAGTTTCTATTGTATTTGAGAGTTTTGCAAGTGTGGGAGTGTGTTTCTTTCAAACTGAGTATCTTTACATCGTTTGCGTATCTTTACTATTTTAATTGTGTATCTTTACATCGTTTGCGTATCTTTACTATTCCAATTGTGTATCTTTTCATTTCTCGTTTGAGTATCTTTCTGTAAGGCTTTCTGATGCGAGTTTCTATTGAATTTGAGAGTTTTGCAAGTGTGGGAGTGTGTTTCCTTCAAACTGAGTATCTTTACATCGTTTGCGTATGTTTACTATTCCAATTGTGTATCTTTACATCGTTTGCGTATCTTTACTATTCCAATTGTGTATCTTTTCATTTCTCGTTTGAGTATCTTTCTGTAAGGCTTTCTGATGCGAGTTTCTATTGAATTTGAGAGTTTTGCAAGTGTGGGAGTGTGTTTCTTTCAAACTGAGTATCTTTACATCGTTTGCGTATCTTTACTATTCCAATTGTGTATCTTTTCATTTCTTGTTTGAGTATCTTTCTGTAAGGCTTTCTGATGCGAGTTTCTATTGTATTTGAGAGTTTTGCAAGTGTGGGACTGTGTTTCTTTCAATCTGAGTATCTTTACATCGTTTGCGTATCTTTACTATTCCAATTGTGTATCTTTACATCGTTTGCGTATCTTTACTATTCCAATTGTGTATCTTTTCATTTCTCGTTTGAGTATCTTTCTGTAAGGCTTCTGATGCGAGTTTCTATTGTATTTGAGAGTTTTGCAAGTGTGGGAATGTGTTTCTTTCAAACTGAGTTTCTTTACATCGTTTGCGTATCTTTACTATTCCAATTGTGTATCTTTACATCGTTTGCGTATCTTTACTATTCCAATTGTGGATCTTTTCATTTCTTGTTTGAGTATCTTTCTGTAAGGCTTTCTGATGCGAGTTTCTATTGTATTTGAGAGTTTTGCAAGTGTGGGAGTGTGTTTCTTTCAATCTGAGTATCTTTACATCGTTTGCGTATCTTTACTATTCCAATTGTGTATCTTTACATCGTTTGCGTATCTTTACTATTCCAATTGTGTATCTTTTCATTTCTTCTTTGAGTATCTTTCTGTAAGTCTTTCTGATGCGAGTTACTATTGTATTTGAGAGTTTTGCAAGTGTGGGACTGTGTTTCTTTCAAACTGAGTATCTTTACATCGTTTGCGTATCTTTACTATTCCAATTGTGTATCTTTTCATTTCTCGTTTGAGTATCTTTCTGTAAGGCTTCTGATGCGAGTTTCTATTGTATTTGAGAGTTTTGCAAGTGTGGGAGTGTGTTTCTTTCAATCTGAGTATCTTTACATCGTTTGCGTATCTTTACTATTCCAATTGTGTATCTTTACATCGTTTGCGTATCTTTACTATTCCAATTGTGTATCTTTTCATTTCTCGTTTGAGTATCTTTCTGTAAGGCTTTCTGATGCGAGTTTCTATTGAATTTGAGAGTTTTGCAAGTGTGGGAGTGTGTTTCCTTCAAACTGAGTATCTTTACATCGTTTGCGTATGTTTACTATTCCAATTGTGTATCTTTACATCGTTTGCGTATCTTTACTATTCCAATTGTGTATCTTTTCATTTCTCGTTTGAGTATCTTTCTGTAAGGCTTTCTGATGCGAGTTTCTACTGTATTTGAGAGTTTTGCAAGTGTGGGAGTGTGTTTCTTTCAAACTGAATATCTTTACATCGTTTGCGTATCTTTACTATTCCAATTGTGTATCTTTTCATTTCTCGTTTGAGTATCTTTCTGTAAGGCTTCTGATGCGAGTTTCTATTGTATTTGAGAGTTTTGCAAGTGTGGGAGTGTGTTTCTTTCAATCTGAGTATCTTTACATCGTTTGCGTATCTTTACTATTCCAATTGTGTATCTTTACATCGTTTGCGTATCTTTACTATTCCAATTGAGTATCTTTTCATTTCTCGTTTGAGTATCTTTCTGTAAGGCTTTCTGATGCGAGTTTCTATTGAATTTGAGAGTTTTGCAAGTGTGGGAGTGTGTTTCTTTCAAACTAAGTATCTTTACATCGTTTGCGTATGTTTACTATTCCAATTGTGTATCTTTACATCGTTTGCGTATCTTTACTATTCCAATTGTGTATCTTTTCATTTCTCGTTTGAGTATCTTTCTGTAAGGCTTTCTGATGCGAGTTTCTACTGTATTTGAGAGTTTTGCAAGTGTGGGAGTGTGTTTCTTTCAAACTGAGTATCTTTACATCGTTTGCGTATCTTTACTATTCCAATTGTGTATCTTTTCATTTCTCGTTTGAGTATCTTTCTGTAAGGCTTCTGATTCGAGTTTCTATTGTATTTGAGAGTTGTGCAAGTGTGGGAGTGTGTTTCTTTCAATCTGAGTATCTTTACATCGTTTGCGTATCTTTACTATTCCAATTGTGTATCTTTTCATTTCTCGTTTGAGTATCTTTCTGTAAGGCTTCTGATGCGAGTTTCTATTGTATTTCAGAGTTTTGCAAGTGTGAGAGTGCGTTCCTTTCAAACTGAGTATCTTTACATCGTTTGCGTATCTTTACTATTCCAATTGTGTATCTTTTCATCGTTTGCGTATCTTTACTATTCCAATTGTGTATCTTTTCATTTCTCGTTTGAGTATCTTTCTGTAAGGCTTTCCGATGCGAGTTTCTATTGAATTTGAGAGTTTTGCAAGTGTGGGAGTGTGTTTCTTTCAATCTGAGTATCTTTACATCGTTTGCGTATCTTTACTATTCCAATTGTGTATCTTTTCATTTCTCGTTTGAGTATCTTTCTGTAAGGCTTCTGATGCGAGTTTCTATTGTATTTGAGAGTTTTGCAAGTGTGGGAGTGTGTTTCTTTCAAACTGAGTATCTTTACATCGTTTGCGTATCTTTACTATTCCAATTGTGTATCTTTACATCGTTTGCGTATCTTTACTATTCCAATTGTGTATCTTTACATCGTTTGCGTATCTTTACTATTCCAATTGTGTATCTTTTCATTTCTCGTTTGAGTATCTTTCTGTAAGGCTTTCCGATGCGAGTTTCTATTGAATTTGAGAGTTGTGCAAGTGTGGGAGTGTGTTTCCTTCAAACTGAGTATCTTTACATCGTTTGCGTATCTTTACTATTCCAATTGTGTATCTTTACATCGTTTGCGTATCTTTACTATTCCAATTGTGTATCTTTTCATTTCTTGTTTGAGTATCTTTCTGTAAGGCTTTCTGATGCGAGTTTCTATTGTATTTGAGAGTTTTGCAAGTGTGGGAGTGTGTTTCTTTCAAACTGAGTATCTTTACATCGTTTGCGTATCTTTACTATTCCAAATGTGTATCTTTTCATTTCTTGTTTGAGTATCTTTCTGTAAGGCTTTCTGATGCGAGTTTCTATTGTATTTGAGAGTTTTGCAAGTGTGGGAGTGTGTTTCTTTCAAACTGAGTATCTTTACATCGTTTGCGTATGTTTACTATTCCAATTGTGTATCTTTACATCGTTTGCGTATCTTTACTATTCCAATTGTGTATCTTTTCATTTCTCGTTTGAGTATCTTTCTGTAAGGCTTCTGATGCGAGTTTCTATTGTATTTGAGAGTTTTGCAAGTGTGGGAGTGTGTTTCTTTCAAACTGAGTATCTTTACATCGTTTGCGTATCTTTACTATTCCAATTGTGTATCTTTACATCGTTTGCGTATCTTTACTATTCCAATTGTGGATCTTTTCATTTCTTGTTTGAGTATCTTTCTGTAAGGCTTTCTGATGCGAGTTTCTATTGTATTTGAGAGTTTTGCAAGTGTGGGAGTGTGTTTCTTTCAAACTGAGTATCTTTACATCGTTTGCGTATCTTGACTATTCCAATTGTGTATCTTTACATCGTTTGCGTATCTTTACTATTCCAATTGTGTATCTTTTCATTTCTTGTTTGAGTATCTTTCTGTAAGGCTTTCTGATGCGAGTTTCTATTGTATTTGAGAGTTTTGCAAGTGTGGGAGTGTGTTTCTTTCAAACTGAGTATCTTTACATCGTTTGCGTATCTTTACTATTCCAATTGTGTATCTTTACATCGTTTGCGTATCTTTACTATTCCAATTGTGTATCTTTTCATTTCTTGTTTGAGTATCTTTCTGTAAGGCTTTCTGATGCGAGTTTCTATTGTATTTGAGAGTTTTGCAAGTGTGGGAGTGTGTTTCTTTCAAACTGAGTATCTTTACATCGTTTGCGTATCTTTACTATTCCAATTGTGTATCTTTTCATTTCTCGTTTGAATATCTTTGTGTAAGGCTTCTGATGCGAGTTTCTATTGTATTTGAGAGTTTTGCAAGTGTGGGAGTGTGTTTCTTTCAAACTGAGTATCTTTACATCGTTTGCGTATCTTTACTATTCCAATTGTGTATCTTTACATCGTTTGCGTATCTTTACTATTCCAATTGTGTATCTTTACATCGTTTGCGTATCTTTACTATTCCAATTGTGTATCTTTACATCGTTTGCGTATCTTTACTATTCCAATTGTGTATCTTTTCATTTCTCGTTTGAGTATCTTTCTGTAAGGCTTTCTGATGCGAGTTTCTATTGAATTTGAGAGTTTTGCAACTGTGGGAGTGTGTTTCTTTCAAACTGAGTATCTTTACATCGTTTGCGTATCTTTACTATTCCAATTGTGTATCTTTACATCGTTTGCGTATCTTTACTATTCCAATTGTGTATCTTTTCATTTCTCGTTTGAGTATCTTTCTGTAAGGCTTTCTGATGCGAGTTTCTATTGAATTTGAGAGTTGTGCAAGTGTGGGAGTGTGTTTCCTTCAAACTGAGTATCTTTACATCGTTTGCGTATCTTTACTATTCCAATTGTGTATCTTTACATCGTTTGCGTATCTTTACTATTCCAATTGTGTATCTTTTCATTTCTCGTTTGAGTATCTTTCTGTAAGGCTTTCTGATGCGAGTTTCTATTGAATTTGAGAGTTGTGCAAGTGTGGGAGTGTGTTTCTTTCAAACTGAGTATCTTTACATCGTTTGCGTATCTTTACTATTCCAATTGTGTATCTTTACATCGTTTGCGTATCTTTACTATTCCAATTGTGTATCTTTACATCGTTTGCGTATCTTTACTATTCCAATTGTGTATCTTTTCAATTCTCGTTTGAGTATCTTTCTGTAAGGCTTTCTGATGCGAGTTTCTATTGAATTTGAGAGTTTTGCAACTGTGGGAGTGTGTTTCTTTCAAACTGAGTATCTTTACATCGTTTGCGTATCTTTACTATTCCAATTGTGTATCTTTACATCGTTTGCGTATCTTTACTATTCCAATTGTGTATCTTTTCATTTCTCGTTTGAGTATCTTTCTGTAAGGCTTTCCGATGCGAGTTTCTATTGAATTTGAGAGTTGTGCAAGTGTGGGAGTGTGTTTCCTTCAAACTGAGTATCTTTACATCGTTTGCGTATCTTTACTATTCCAATTGTGTATCTTTACATCGTTTGCGTATCTTTACTATTCCAATTGTGTATCTTTTCATTTCTTGTTTGAGTATCTTTCTGTAAGGCTTTCTGATGCGAGTTTCTATTGTATTTGAGAGTTTTGCAAGTGTGGGAGTGTGTTTCTTTTAAACTGAGTATCTTTACATCGTTTGCGTATCTTTACTATTCCAATTGTGTATCTTTTCATTTCTCGTTTGAGTATGTTTGTGTAAGGCTTCTGATGCGAGTTTCTATTGTATTTGAGAGTTTTGCAAGTGTGGGAGTGTGTTTCTTTCAAACTGAGTATCTTTACATCGTTTGCGTATCTTTACTATTCCAATTGTGTATCTTTACATCGTTTGCGTATCTTTACTATTCCAATTGTGTATCTTTTCATTTCTTGTTTGAGTATCTTTCTGTAAGGCTTTCTGATGCGAGTTTCTATTGTATTTGAGAGTTTTGCAAGTGTGGGAGTGTGTTTCTTTCAAACTGAGTATCTTTACATCGTTTGCGTATCTTTACTATTCCAATTGTGTATCTTTTCATTTCTCGTTTGAGTATCTTTGTGTAAGGCTTCTGATGCGAGTTTCTATTGTATTTGAGAGTTTTGCAAGTGTGGGAGTGTGTTTCTTTCAAACTGAGTATCTTTACATCGTTTGCGTATCTTTACTATTCCAATTGTGTATCTTTACATCGTTTGCGTATCTTTACTATTCCAATTGTGTATCTTTACATCGTTTGCGTATCTTTACTATTCCAATTGTGTATCTTTTCATTTCTCGTTTGAGTATCTTTCTGTAAGGCTTTCCGATGCGAGTTTCTATTGAATTTGAGAGTTTTGCAAGTGTGGGAGTGTGTTTCTTTCAATCTGAGTATCTTTACATCGTTTGCGTATCTTTACTATTCCAATTGTGTATCTTTTCATTTCTCGTTTGAGTATCTTTCTGTAAGGCTTCTGATGCGAGTTTCTATTGTATTTGAGAGTTTTGCAAGTGTGGGAGTGTGTTTCTTTCAAACTGAGTTTCTTTACATCGTTTGCGTATCTTTACTATTCCAATTGTGTATCTTTACATCGTTTGCGTATCTTTACTATTCCAATTGTGGATCTGTTCATTTCTTGTTTGAGTATCTTTCTGTAAGGCTTTCTGATGCGAGTTTCTATTGTATTTGAGAGTTTTGCAAGTGTGGGAGTGTGTTTCTTTCAAACTGAGTATCTTTACATCGTTTGCGTATCTTTACTATTCCAATTGTGTATCTTTACATCGTTTGCGTATCTTTACTATTCCAATTGTGTATCTTTTCATTTCTTGTTTGAGTATCTTTCTGTAAGGCTTTCTGATGCGAGTTTCTATTGTATTTGAGAGTTTTGCAAGTGTGGGAGTGTGTTTCTTTTAAACTGAGTATCTTTACATCGTTTGCGTATCTTTACTATTCCAATTGTGTATCTTTTCATTTCTCGTTTGAGTATGTTTGTGTAAGGCTTCTGATGCGAGTTTCTATTGTATTTGAGAGTTTTGCAAGTGTGGGAGTGTGTTTCTTTCAAACTGAGTATCTTTACATCGTTTGCGTATCTTTACTATTCCAATTGTGTATCTTTACATCGTTTGCGTATCTTTACTATTCCAATTGTGTATCTTTTCATTTCTTGTTTGAGTATCTTTCTGTAAGGCTTTCTGATGCGAGTTTCTATTGTATTTGAGAGTTTTGCAAGTGTGGGAGTGTGTTTCTTTCAAACTGAGTATCTTTACATCGTTTGCGTATCTTTACTATTCCAATTGTGTATCTTTTCATTTCTCGTTTGAGTATCTTTGTGTAAGGCTTCTGATGCGAGTTTCTATTGTATTTGAGAGTTTTGCAAGTGTGGGAGTGTGTTTCTTTCAAACTGAGTATCTTTACATCGTTTGCGTATCTTTACTATTCCAATTGTGTATCTTTACATCGTTTGCGTATCTTTACTATTCCAATTGTGTATCTTTACATCGTTTGCGTATCTTTACTATTCCAATTGTGTATCTTTTCATTTCTCGTTTGAGTATCTTTCTGTAAGGCTTTCCGATGCGAGTTTCTATTGAATTTGAGAGTTTTGCAAGTGTGGGAGTGTGTTTCTTTCAATATGAGTATCTTTACATCGTTTGCGTATCTTTACTATTCCAATTGTGTATCTTTTCATTTCTCGTTTGAGTATCTTTCTGTAAGGCTTCTGATGCGAGTTTCTATTGTATTTGAGAGTTTTGCAAGTGTGGGAGTGTGTTTCTTTCAAACTGAGTTTCTTTACATCGTTTGCGTATCTTTACTATTCCAATTGTGTATCTTTACATCGTTTGCGTATCTTTACTATTCCAATTGTGGATCTTTTCATTTCTTGTTTGAGTATCTTTCTGTAAGGCTTTCTGATGCGAGTTTCTATTGTATTTGAGAGTTTTGCAAGTGTGGGAGTGTGTTTCTTTCAAACTGAGTATCTTTACATCGTTTGCGTATCTTTACTATTCCAATTGTGTATCATTACATCGTTTGCGTATCTTTACTATTCCAATTGTGTATCTTTTCATTTCTTGTTTGAGTATCTTTCTGTAAGGCTTTCTGATGCGAGTTTCTATTGTATTTGAGAGTTTTGCAAGTGTGGGAGTGTGTTTCTTTTAAACTGAGTATCTTTACATCGTTTGCGTATCTTTACTATTCCAATTGTGTATCTTTTCATTTCTCGTTTGAGTATCTTTCTGTAAGGCTTTCCGATGCGAGTTTCTATTGAATTTGAGAGTTGTGCAAGTGTGGGAGTGTGTTTCCTTCAAACTGAGTATCTTTACATCGTTTGCGTATCTTTACTATTCCAATTGTGTATCTTTACATCGTTTGCGTATCTTTACTATTCCAATTGTGTATCTTTTCATTTCTTGTTTGAGTATCTTTCTGTAAGGCTTTCTGATGCGAGTTTCTATTGTATTTGAGAGTTTTGCAAGTGTGGGAGTGTGTTTCTTTCAAACTGAGTATCTTTACATCGTTTGCGTATCTTTACTATTCCAATTGTGTATCTTTTCATTTCTCGTTTGAGTATCTTTGTGTAAGGCTTCTGATGCGAGTTTCTATTGTATTTGAGAGTTTTGCAAGTGTGGGAGTGTGTTTCTTTCAAACTGAGTATCTTTACATCGTTTGCGTATCTTTACTATTCCAATTGTGTATCTTTACATCGTTTGCGTATCTTTACTATTCCAATTGTGTATCTTTACATCGTTTGCGTATCTTTACTATTCCAATTGTGTATCTTTTCATTTCTTGTTTGAGTATCTTTCTGTAAGGCTTTCTGATGCGAGTTTCTATTGTATTTGAGAGTTTTGCAAGTGTGGGAGTGTGTTTCTTTTAAACTGAGTATCTTTACATCGTTTGCGTATCTTTACTATTCCAATTGTGTATCTTTTCATTTCTCGTTTGAGTATCTTTCTGTAAGGCTTTCCGATGCGAGTTTCTATTGAATTTGAGAGTTGTGCAAGTGTGGGAGTGTGTTTCTTTCAAACTGAGTATCTTTACATCGTTTGCGTATCTTTACTATTCCAATTGTGTATCTTTACATCGTTTGCGTATCTTTACTATTCCAATTGTGTATCTTTTCATTTCTTGTTTGAGTATCTTTCTGTAAGGCTTTCTGATGCGAGTTTCTATTGTATTTGAGAGTTTTGCAAGTGTGGGAGTGTGTTTCTTTCAAACTGAGTATCTTTACATCGTTTGCGTATCTTTACTATTCCAATTGTGTATCTTTTCATTTCTCGTTTGAGTATCTTTGTGTAAGGCTTCTGATGCGAGTTTCTATTGTATTTGAGAGTTTTGCAAGTGTGGGAGTGTGTTTCTTTCAAACTGAGTATCTTTACATCGTTTGCGTATCTTTACTATTCCAATTGTGTATCTTTACATCGTTTGCGTATCTTTACTATTCCAATTGTGTATCTTTACATCGTTTGCGTATCTTTACTATTCCAATTGTGTATCTTTTCATTTCTCGTTTGAGTATCTTTCTGTAAGGCTTTCCGATGCGAGTTTCTATTGAATTTGAGAGTTTTGCAAGTGTGGGAGTGTGTTTCTTTCAATCTGAGTATCTTTACATCGTTTGCGTATCTTTACTATTCCAATTGTGTATCTTTTCATTTCTCGTTTGAGTATCTTTCTGTAAGGCTTCTGATGCGAGTTTCTATTGTATTTGAGAGTTTTGCAAGTGTGGGAGTGTGTTTCTTTCAAACTGAGTTTCTTTACATCGTTTGCGTATCTTTACTATTCCAATTGTGTATCTTTACATCGTTTGCGTATCTTTACTATTCCAATTGTGGATCTTTTCATTTCTTGTTTGAGTATCTTTCTGTAAGGCTTTCTGATGCGAGTTTCTATTGTATTTGAGAGTTTTGCAAGTGTGGGAGTGTGTTTCTTTCAAACTGAGTATCTTTACATCGTTTGCGTATCTTTACTATTCCAATTGTGTATCTTTACATCGTTTGCGTATCTTTACTATTCCAATTGTGTATCTTTTCATTTCTTGTTTGAGTATCTTTCTGTAAGGCTTTCTGATGCGAGTTTCTATTGTATTTGAGAGTTTTGCAAGTGTGGGAGTGTGTTTCTTTTAAACTGAGTATCTTTACATCGTTTGCGTATCTTTACTATTCCAATTGTGTATGTTTTCATTTCTCGTTTGAGTATGTTTGTGTAAGGCTTCTGATGCGAGTTTCTATTGTATTTGAGAGTTTTGCAAGTGTGGGAGTGTGTTTCTTTCAAACTGAGTATCTTTACATCGTTTGCGTATCTTTACTATTCCAATTGTGTATCTTTACATCGTTTGCGTATCTTTACTATTCCAATTGTGTATCTTTTCATTTCTCGTTTGAGTATCTTTCTGTAAGGCTTTCCGATGCGAGTTTCTATTGAATTTGAGAGTTGTGCAAGTGTGGGAGTGTGTTTCCTTCAAACTGAGTATCTTTACATCGTTTGCGTATCTTTACTATTCCAATTGTGTATCTTTACATCGTTTGCGTATCTTTACTATTCCAATTGTGTATCTTTTCATTTCTCGTTTAAGTATCTTTCTGTAAGGCTTCTGATGCGAGTTTCTATTGTATTTGAGAGTTTTGCAAGTGTGGGAGTGTGTTTCTTTCAAACTGAGTATCTTTACATCGTTTGCGTATCTTTACTATTCCAATTGTGTATCTTTTCATTTCTTGTTTGAGTATCTTTCTGTAAGGCTTTCTGATGCGAGTTTCTATTGTATTTGAGAGTTTTGCAAGTGTGGGAGTGTGTTTCTTTCAAACTGAGTATCTTTACATCGTTTGCGTATCTTTACTATTCCAATTGTGTATCTTTACATCGTTTGCGTATCTTTACTATTCCAATTGTGTATCTTTTCATTTCTTGTTTGAGTATCTTTCTGTAAGGCTTTCTGATGCGAGTTTCTATTGTATTTGAGAGTTTTGCAAGTGTGGGAGTGTGTTTCTTTTAAACTGAGTATCTTTACATCGTTTGCGTATCTTTACTATTCCAATTGTGTATCTTTTCATTTCTCGTTTGAGTATCTTTGTGTAAGGCTTCTGATGCGAGTTTCTATTGTATTTGAGAGTTTTGCAAGTGTGGGAGTGTGTTTCTTTCAAACTGAGTATCTTTACATCGTTTGCGTATCTTTACTATTCCAATTGTGTATCTTTACATCGTTTGCGTATCTTTACTATTCCAATTGCGTATCTTTTCATTTCTCGTTTGAGTATCTTTCTGTAAGGCTTTCTGATGCGAGTTTCTATTGAATTTGAGAGTTTTGCAACTGTGGGAGTGTGTTTCTTTCAAACTGAGTATCTTTACATCGTTTGCGTATCTTTACTATTCCAATTGTGTATCTTTTCATTTCTCGTTTGAGTATCTTTCTGTAAGGCTTCTGATGCGAGTTTCTATTGTATTTGAGAGTTTTGCAAGTGTGGGAGTGTGTTTCTTTCAAACTGAGTATCTTTACATCATTTGCGTATCTTTACTATTCCAATTGTGTATCTTTATATCGTTTGCGTATCTTTACTCTTCCAATTGTGTATCTTTTCATTTCTCGTTTGAGTATCTTTCTGTACGGCTTCTGATGCGAGTTTCTATTGTATTTGAGAGTTTTGCAAGTGTGGGAGTGTGTTTCTTTCAAACTGAGTATCTTTACATCGTTTGCGTATCTTTACTATTCCAATTGTGTATCTTTACATCGTTTGCGTATCTTTACTATTCCAATTGTGTATCTTTTCATTTCTCGTTTGAGTATCTTTCTGTAAGGCTTCTGATGCGAGTTTCTATTGTATTTGAGACTTTTGCAAGTGTGGGAGTGTGTTTCTTTCAAACTGAGTATCTTTACATCATTTGCGTATCTTTACTATTCCAATTGTGTATCTTTATATCGTTTGCGTATCTTTACTATTCCAATTGTGTATCTTTTCATTTCTCGTTTGAGTATCTTTCTGTACGGCTTCTGATGCGAGTTTCTATTGTATTTGAGAGTTTTGCAAGTGTGGGAGTGTGTTTCTTTCAAACTGAGTATCTTTACATCGTTTGCGTATCTTTACTATTCCAATTGTGTATCTTTTCATTTCTCGTTTGAGTATCTTTGTGTAAGGCTTCTGATGCGAGTTTCTATTGTATTTGAGAGTTTTGCAAGTGTGGGAGTGTGTTTCTTTCAAACTGAGTATCTTTACATCGTTTGCGTATCTTTACTATTCCAATTGTGTATCTTTACATCGTTTGCGTATCTTTACTATTCCAATTGTGTATCTTTACATCGTTTGCGTATCTTTACTATTCCAATTGTGTATCTTTTCATTTCTCGTTTGAGTATCTTTCTGTAAGGCTTTCCGATGCGAGTTTCTATTGAATTTGAGAGTTTTGCAAGTGTGGGAGTGTGTTTCTTTCAATCTGAGTATCTTTACATCGTTTGCGTATCTTTACTATTCCAATTGTGTATCTTTTCATTTCTCGTTTGAGTATCTTTCTGTAAGGCTTCTGATGCGAGTTTCTATTGTATTTGAGAGTTTTGCAAGTGTGGGAGTGTGTTTCTTTCAAACTGAGTTTCTTTACATCGTTTGCGTATCTTTACTATTCCAATTGTGTATCTTTACATCGTTTGCGTATCTTTACTATTCCAATTGTGGATCTTTTCATTTCTTGTTTGAGTATCTTTCTGTAAGGCTTTCTGATGCGAGTTTCTATTGTATTTGAGAGTTTTGCAAGTGTGGGAGTGTGTTTCTTTCAAACTGAGTATCTTTACATCGTTTGCGTATCTTTACTATTCCAATTGTGTATCTTTACATCGTTTGCGTATCTTTACTATTCCAATTGTGTATCTTTTCATTTCTTGTTTGAGTATCTTTCTGTAAGGCTTTCTGATGCGAGTTTCTATTGTATTTGAGAGTTTTGCAAGTGTGGGAGTGTGTTTCTTTTAAACTGAGTATCTTTACATCGTTTGCGTATCTTTACTATTCCAATTGTGTATCTTTTCATTTCTCGTTTGAGTATCTTTGTGTAAGGCTTCTGATGCGAGTTTCTATTGTATTTGAGAGTTTTGCAAGTGTGGGAGTGTGTTTCTTTCAAACTGAGTATCTTTACATCGTTTGCGTATCTTTACTATTCCAATTGTGTATCTTTACATCGTTTGCGTATCTTTACTATTCCAATTGCGTATCTTTTCATTTCTCGTTTGAGTATCTTTCTGTAAGGCTTTCTGATGCGAGTTTCTATTGAATTTGAGAGTTTTGCAACTGTGGGAGTGTGTTTCTTTCAAACTGAGTATCTTTACATCGTTTGCGTATCTTTACTATTCCAATTGTGTATCTTTTCATTTCTCGTTTGAGTATCTTTCTGTAAGGCTTCTGATGCGAGTTTCTATTGTATTTGAGAGTTTTGCAAGTGTGGGAGTGTGTTTCTTTCAAACTGAGTATCTTTACATCATTTGCGTATCTTTACTATTCCAATTGTGTATCTTTATATCGTTTGCGTATCTTTACTCTTCCAATTGTGTATCTTTTCATTTCTCGTTTGAGTATCTTTCTGTACGGCTTCTGATGCGAGTTTCTATTGTATTTGAGAGTTTTGCAAGTGTGGGAGTGTGTTTCTTTCAAACTGAGTATCTTTACATCGTTTGCGTATCTTTACTATTCCAATTGTGTATCTTTACATCGTTTGCGTATCTTTACTATTCCAATTGTGTATCTTTTCATTTCTCGTTTGAGTATCTTTCTGTAAGGCTTCTGATGCGAGTTTCTATTGTATTTGAGAGTTTTGCAAGTGTGGGAGTGTGTTTCTTTCAAACTGAGTATCTTTACATCATTTGCGTATCTTTACTATTCCAATTGTGTATCTTTATATCGTTTGCGTATCTTTACTATTCCAATTGTGTATCTTTTCATTTCTCGTTTGAGTATCTTTCTGTACGGCTTCTGATGCGAGTTTCTATTGTATTTGAGAGTTTTGCAAGTGTGGGAGTGTGTTTCTTTCAAACTGAGTATCTTTACATCGTTTGCGTATCTTTACTATTCCAATTGTGTATCTTTTCATTTCTCGTTTGAGTATCTTTGTGTAAGGCTTCTGATGCGAGTTTCTATTGTATTTGAGCGTTTTGCAAGTGTGGGAGTGTGTTTCTTTCAAACTGAGTATCTTTACATCGTTTGCGTATCTTTACTATTCCAATTGTGTATCTTTACATCGTTTGCGTATCTTTACTATTCCAATTGTGTATCTTTACATCGTTTGCGTATCTTTACTATTCCAATTGTGTATCTTTTCATTTCTCGTTTGAGTATCTTTCTGTAAGGCTTTCCGATGCGAGTTTCTATTGAATTTGAGAGTTTTGCAAGTGTGGGAGTGTGTTTCTTTCAATCTGAGTATCTTTACATCGTTTGCGTATCTTTACTATTCCAATTGTGTATCTTTTCATTTCTCGTTTGAGTATCTTTCTGTAAGGCTTCTGATGCGAGTTTCTATTGTATTTGAGAGTTTTGCAAGTGTGGGAGTGTGTTTCTTTCAAACTGAGTTTCTTTACATCGTTTGCGTATCTTTACTATTCCAATTGTGTATCTTTACATCGTTTGCGTATCTTTACTATTCCAATTGTGGATCTTTTCATTTCTTGTTTGAGTATCTTTCTGTAAGGCTTCTGATGCGAGTTTCTATTGTATTTGAGAGTTTTGCAAGTGTGGGAGTGTGTTTCTTTCAAACTGAGTATCTTTACATCGTTTGCGTATCTTTACTATTCCAATTGTGTATCTTTACATCGTTTGCGTATCTTTACTATTCCAATTGTGTATCTTTTCATTTCTTGTTTGAGTATCTTTCTGTAAGGCTTTCTGATGCGAGTTTCTATTGTATTTGAGAGTTTTGCAAGTGTGGGAGTGTGTTTCTTTTAAACTGAGTATCTTTACATCGTTTGCGTATCTTTACTATTCCAATTGTGTATCTTTTCATTTCTCGTTTGAGTATCTTTGTGTAAGGCTTCTGATGCGAGTTTCTATTGTATTTGAGAGTTTTGCAAGTGTGGGAGTGTGTTTCTTTCAAACTGAGTATCTTTACATCGTTTGCGTATCTTTACTATTCCAATTGTGTATCTTTACATCGTTTGCGTATCTTTACTATTCCAATTGTGTATCTTTTCATTTCTCGTTTGAGTATCTTTCTGTAAGGCTTTCCGATGCGAGTTTCTATTGAATTTGAGAGTTGTGCAAGTGTGGGAGTGTGTTTCCTTCAAACTGAGTATCTTTACATCGTTTGCGTATCTTTACTATTCCAATTGTGTATCTTTACATCGTTTGCGTATCTTTACTATTCCAATTGTGTATCTTTTCATTTCTTGTTTGAGTATCTTTCTGTAAGGCTTTCTGATGCGAGTTTCTATTGTATTTGAGAGTTTTGCAAGTGTGGGAGTGTGTTTCTTTCAAACTGAGTATCTTTACATCGTTTGCGTATCTTTACTATTCCAATTGTGTATCTTTACATCGTTTGCGTATCTTTACTATTCCTATTGTGTATCTTTTCATTTCTCGTTTGAGTATCTTTCTGTAAGTCTTTCTGATGCGAGTTTCTATTGAATTTGAGAGTTTTGCAAGTGTGGGAGTGTGTTTCCTTCAAACTGAGTATCTTTACATCGTTTGCGTATGTTTACTATTCCAATTGTGTATCTTTACATCGTTTGCGTATCTTTACTATTCCAATTGTGTATCTTTTCATTTCTCGTTTAAGTATCTTTCTGTAAGGCTTCTGATGCGAGTTTCTATTGTATTTGAGAGTTTTGCAAGTGTGGGAGTGTGTTTCTTTCAAACTGAGTATCTTTACATCGTTTGCGTATCTTTACTATTCCAATTGTGTATCTTTTCATTTCTTGTTTGAGTATCTTTCTGTAAGGCTTTCTGATGCGAGTTTCTATTGTATTTGAGAGTTTTGCAAGTGTGGGAGTGTGTTTCTTTCAATCTGAGTATCTTTACATCGTTTGCGTATCTTTACTATTCCAATTGTGTATCTTTACATCGTTTGCGTATCTTTACTATTCCAATTGTGTATCTTTTCATTTCACGTTTGAGTATCTTTCTGTAAGGCTTTCTGATGCGAGTTTCTATTGAATTTGAGAGTTTTGCAACTGTGGGAGTGTGTTTCTTTCAAACTGAGTATCTTTACATAGTTTGCGTATCTTTACTATTCCAATTGTGTATCTTTACATCGTTTGCGTATCTTTACTATTCCAATTGTGTATCTTTTCATTTCTCGTTTGAGTATCTTTCTGTAAGGCTTTCTGATGCGAGTTTCTATTGAATTTGAGAGTTGTGCAAGTGTGGGAGTGTGTTTCCTTCAAACTGAGTATCTTTACATCGTTTGCGTATCTTTACTATTCCAATTGTGTATCTTTTCATTTCTCGTTTGAGTATCTTTGTGTAAGGCTTCTGATGCGAGTTTCTATTGTATTTGAGAGTTTTGCAAGTGTGGGAGTGTGTTTCTTTCAAACTGAGTATCTTTACATCGTTTGCGTATCTTTACTATTCCAATTGTGTATCTTTTCATTTCTCGTTTGAGTATCTTTCTGTAAGGCTTCTGATGCGAGTTTCTATTGTATTTGAGAGTTTTGCAAGTGTGGGAGTGTGTTTCTTTCAAACTGAGTATCTTTACATCGTTTGCGTATCTTTACTATTCCAATTGTGTATCTTTTCATTTCTCGTTTGAGTATCTTTCTGTAAGGCTTCTGATGCGAGTTTCTATTGAATTTGAGAGTTTTGCAAGTGTGGGAGTGTGTTTCTTTCAATCTGAGTATCTTTACATCGTTTGCGTATCTTTACTATTCCAATTGTGTA
Source organism: Argentina anserina (assembly GCF_933775445.1). Lineage (NCBI taxonomy): Eukaryota > Viridiplantae > Streptophyta > Magnoliopsida > Rosales > Rosaceae > Argentina > Argentina anserina. The sequence continues at coordinate 480,222 of NW_026089464.1, forward strand.
TCTTTTCATTTCTCGTTTGAGTATCTTTCTGTAAGGCTTCTGATGCGAGTTTCTATTGTATTTGAGAGTTTTGCAAGTGTGGGAGTGTGTTTCTTTCAAACTGAGTATCTTTACATCGTTTGCGTATCTTTACTATTCCAATTGTGTATCTTTACATCGTTTGCGTATCTTTACTATTCCAATTGTGTATCTTTTCATTTCTCGTTTGAGTATCTTTCTGTAAGGCTTTCTGATGCGAGTTTCTATTGAATTTGAGAGTTTTGCAACTGTGGGAGTGTGTTTCTTTCAAACTGAGTATCTTTACATCGTTTGCGTATCTTTACTATTCCAATTGTGTATCTTTACATCGTTTGCGTATCTTTACTATTCCAATTGTGTATCTTTTCATTTCTCGTTTGAGTATCTTTCTGTAAGGCTTCTGATGCGAGTTTCTATTGTATTTGAGAGTTTTGCAAGTGTGGGAGTGTGTTTCTTTCAAACTGAGTATCTTTACATCATTTGCGTATCTTTACTATTCCAATTGTGTATCTTTATATCGTTTGCGTATCTTTACTATTCCAATTGTGTATCTTTTCATTTCTCGTTTGAGTATCTTTCTGTACGGCTTCTGATGCGAGTTTCTATTGTATTTGAGAGTTTTGCAAGTGTGGGAGTGTGTTCCTTTCAAACTGAGTATCTTTACATCGTTTGCGTATCTTTACTATTCCAATTGTGTATCTTTTCATTTCTCGTTTGAGTATCTTTGTGTAAGGCTTCTGATGCGAGTTTCTATTGTATTTGAGAGTTTTGCAAGTGTGGGAGTGTGTTTCTTTCAAACTGAGTATCTTTACATCGTTTGCGTATCTTTACTATTCCAATTGTGTATCTTTACATCGTTTGCGTATCTTTACTATTCCAATTGTGTATCTTTACATCGTTTGCGTATCTTTACTATTCCAATTGTGTATCTTTTCATTTCTCGTTTGAGTATCTTTCTGTAAGGCTTTCCGATGCGAGTTTCTATTGAATTTGAGAGTTTTGCAAGTGTGGGAGTGTGTTTCTTTCAATCTGAGTATCTTTACATCGTTTGCGTATCTTTACTATTCCAATTGTGTATCTTTTCATTTCTCGTTTGAGTATCTTTCTGTAAGGCTTCTGATGCGAGTTTCTATTGTATTTGTGAGTTTTGCAAGTGTGGGAGTGTGTTTCTTTCAAACTGAGTTTCTTTACATCGTTTGCGTATCTTTACTATTCCAATTGTGTATCTTTACATCGTTTGCGTATCTTTACTATTCCAATTGTGGATCTTTTCATTTCTTGTTTGAGTATCTTTCTGTAAGGCTTTCTGATGCGAGTTTCTATTGTATTTGAGAGTTTTGCAAGTGTGGGAGTGTGTTTGTTTCAAACTGAGTATCTTTACATCGTTTGCGTATCTTTACTATTCCAATTGTGTATCTTTACATCGTTTGCGTATCTTTACTATTCCAATTGTGTATCTTTTCATTTCTTGTTTGAGTATCTTTCTGTAAGGCTTTCTGATGCGAGTTTCTATTGTATTTGAGAGTTTTGCAAGTGTGGGAGTGTGTTTCTTTTAAACTGAGTATCTTTACATCGTTTGCGTATCTTTACTATTCCAATTGTGTATCTTTTCATTTCTCGTTTGAGTATCTTTGTGTAAGGCTTCTGATGCGAGTTTCTATTGTATTTGAGAGTTTTGCAAGTGTGGGAGTGTGTTTCTTTCAAACTGAGTATCTTTACATCGTTTGCGTATCTTTACTATTCCAATTGTGTATCTTTACATCGTTTGCGTATCTTTACTATTCCAATTGTGTATCTTTTCATTTCTCGTTTGAGTATCTTTCTGTAAGGCTTTCCGATGCGAGTTTCTATTGAATTTGAGAGTTGTGCAAGTGTGGGAGTGTGTTTCCTTCAAACTGAGTATCTTTACATCGTTTGCGTATCTTTACTATTCCAATTGTGTATCTTTACATCGTTTGCGTATCTTTACTATTCCAATTGTGTATCTTTTCATTTCTTGTTTGAGTATCTTTCTGTAAGGCTTTCTGATGCGAGTTTCTATTGTATTTGAGAGTTTTGCAAGTGTGGGAGTGTGTTTCTTTCAAACTGAGTATCTTTACATCGTTTGCGTATCTTTACTATTCCAATTGTGTATCTTTTCATTTCTCGTTTGAGTATCTTTGTGTAAGGCTTCTGATGCGAGTTTCTATTGTATTTGAGAGTTTTGCAAGTGTGGGAGTGTGTTTCTTTCAAACTGAGTATCTTTACATCGTTTGCGTATCTTTACTATTCCAATTGTGTATCTTTACATCGTTTGCGTATCTTTACTATTCCTATTGTGTATCTTTTCATTTCTCGTTTGAGTATCTTTCTGTAAGGCTTTCTGATGCGAGTTTCTATTGAATTTGAGAGTTTTGCAAGTGTGGGAGTGTGTTTCCTTCAAACTGAGTGTCTTTACATCGTTTGCGTATGTTTACTATTCCAATTGTGTATCTTTACATCGTTTGCGTATCTTTACTATTCCAATTGTGTATCTTTTCATTTCTCGTTTAAGTATCTTTCTGTAAGGCTTCTGATGCGAGTTTCTATTGTATTTGAGAGTTTTGCAAGTGTGGGAGTGTGTTTCTTTCAAACTGAGTATCTTTACATCGTTTGCGTATCTTTACTATTCCAATTGTGTATCTTTTCATTTCTTGTTTGAGTATCTTTCTGTAAGGCTTTCTGATGCGAGTTTCTATTGTATTTGAGAGTTTTGCAAGTGTGGGAGTGTGTTTCTTTCAATCTGAGTATCTTTAGATCGTTTGCGTATCTTTACTATTCCAATTGTGTATCTTTACATCGTTTGCGTATCTTTACTATTCCAATTGTGTATCTTTTCATTTCACGTTTGAGTATCTTTCTGTAAGGCTTTCTGATGCGAGTTTCTATTGAATTTGAGAGTTTTGCAACTGTGGGAGTGTGTTTCTTTCAAACTGAGTATCTTTACATCGTTTGCGTATCTTTACTATTCCAATTGTGTATCTTTACATCGTTTGCGTATCTTTACTATTCCAATTGTGTATCTTTTCATTTCTCGTTTGAGTATCTTTCTGTAAGGCTTTCTGATGCGAGTTTCTATTGAATTTGAGAGTTGTGCAAGTGTGGGAGTGTGTTTCCTTCAAACTGAGTATCTTTACATCGTTTGCGTATCTTTACTATTCCAATTGTGTATCTTTTCATTTCTCGTTTGAGTATCTTTGTGTAAGGCTTCTGATGCGAGTTTCTATTGTATTTGAGAGTTTTGCAAGTGTGGGAGTGTGTTTCTTTCAAACTGAGTATCTTTACATCGTTTGCGTATCTTTACTATTCCAATTGTGTATCTTTTCATTTCTCGTTTGAGTATCTTTCTGTAAGGCTTCTGATGCGAGTTTCTATTGTATTTGAGAGTTTTGCAAGTGTGGGAGTGTGTTTCTTTCAAACTGAGTATCTTTACATCGTTTGCGTATCTTTACTATTCCAATTGTGTATCTTTTCATTTCTCGTTTGAGTATCTTTCTGTAAGGCTTCTGATGCGAGTTTCTATTGAATTTGAGAGTTTTGCAAGTGTGGGAGTGTGTTTCTTTCAATCTGAGTATCTTTACATCGTTTGCGTATCTTTACTATTCCAATTGTGTATCTTTTCATTTCTCGTTTGAGTATCTTTCTGTAAGGCTTCTGATGCGAGTTTCTATTGTATTTGAGAGTTTTGCAAGTGTGGGAGTGTGTTTCTTTCAAACTGAGTATCTTTACATCGTTTGCGTATCTTTACTATTGCAATTGTGTATCTTTACATCGTTTGCGTATCTTTACTATTCCAATTGTGTATCTTTACATCGTTTGCGTATCTTTACTATTCCAATTGTGTATCTTTTGATTTCTCGTTTGAGTATCTTTCTGTAAGGCTTTCCGATGCGAGTTTCTATTGAATTTGAGAGTTTTGCAAGTGTGGGAGTGTGTTTCTTTCAATCTGAGTATCTTTACATCGTTTGCGTATCTTTACTATTCCAATTGTGTATCTTTTCATTTCTCGTTTGAGTATCTTTCTGTAAGGCTTCTGATGCGAGTTTCTATTGTATTTGAGAGTTTTGCAAGTGTGGGAGTGTGTTTCTTTCAAACTGAGTTTCTTTACATCGTTTGCGTATCTTTACTATTCCAATTGTGTATCTTTACATCGTTTGCGTATCTTTACTATTCCAATTGTGGATCTTTTCATTTCTTGTTTGAGTATCTTTCTGTCAGGCTTTCTGATGCGAGTTTCTATTGTATTTGAGAGTTTTGCAAGTGTGGGAGTGTGTTTCTTTCAAACTGAGTATCTTTACATCGTTTGCGTATCTTTACTATTCCAATTGTGTATCTTTACATCGTTTGCGTATCTTTACTATTCCAATTGTGTATCTTTTCATTTCTTGTTTGAGTATCTTTCTGTAAGGCTTTCTGATGCGAGTTTCTATTGTATTGGAGAGTTTTGCAAGTGTGGGAGTGTGTTTCTTTAAAACTGAGTATCTTTACATCGTTTGCGTATCTTTACTATTCCAATTTTGTATCTTTTCATTTCTCGTTTGAGTATCTTTGTGTAAGGCTTCTGATGCGAGTTTCTATTGTATTTGAGAGTTTTGCAAGTGTGGGAGTGTGTTTCTTTCAAACTGAGTATCTTTACATCGTTTGCGTATCTTTACTATTCCAATTGTGTATCTTTACATCGTTTGCGTATCTTTACTATTCCAATTGTGTATCTTTTCATTTCTCGTTTGAGTATCTTTCTGTAAGGCTTTCCGATGCGAGTTTCTATTGAATTTGAGAGTTGTGCAAGTGTGGGAGTGTGTTTCCTTCAAACTGAGTATCTTTACATCGTTTGCGTATCTTTACTATTCCAATTGTGTATCTTTACATCGTTTGCGTATCTTTACTATTCCAATTGTGTATCTTTTCATTTCTTGTTTGAGTATCTTTCTGTAAGTCTTTCTGATGCGAGTTTCTATTGTATTTGAGAGTTTTGCAAGTGTGGGAGTGTGTTTCTTTCAAACTGAGTATCTTTACATCGTTTGCGTATCTTTACTATTCCAATTGTGTATCTTTTCATTTCTCGTTTGAGTATCTTTGTGTAAGGCTTCTGATGCGAGTTTCTATTGTATTTGAGAGTTTTGCAAGTGTGGGAGTGTGTTTCTTTCAAACTGAGTATCTTTACATCGTTTGCGTATCTTTACTATTCCAATTGTGTATCTTTACATCGTTTGCGTATCTTTACTATTCCAATTGTGTATCTTTTCATTTCTCGTTTGAGTATCTTTCTGTAAGGCTTTCTGATGCGAGTTTCTATTGAATTTGAGAGTTTTGCAAGTGTGGGAGTGTGTTTCCTTCAAACTGAGTATCTTTACATCGTTTGCGTATGTTTACTATTCCAATTGTGTATCTTTACATCGTTTGCGTATCTTTACTATTCCAATTGTGTATCTTTTCATTTCTCGTTTAAGTATCTTTCTGTAAGGCTTCTGATGCGAGTTTCTATTGTATTTGAGAGTTTTGCAAGTGTGGGAGTGTGTTTCTTTCAAACTGAGTATCTTTACATCGTTTGCGTATCTTTACTATTCCAATTGTGTATCTTTTCATTTCTTGTTTGAGTATCTTTCTGTAAGGCTTTCTGATGCGAGTTTCTATTGTATTTGAGAGTTTTGCAAGTGTGGGAGTGTGTTTCTTTCAATCTGAGTATCTTTACATCGTTTGCGTATCTTTACTATTCCAATTGTGTATCTTTACATCGTTTGCGTATCTTTACTATTCCAATTGTGTATCTTTTCATTTCTTGTTTGAGTATCTTTCTGTAAGGCTTTCTGATGCGAGTTTCTATTGAATTTGAGAGTTTTGCAACTGTGGGAGTGTGTTTCTTTCAAACTGAGTATCTTTACATCGTTTGCGTATCTTTACTATTCCAATTGTGTATCTTTACATCGTTTGCGTATCTTTACTATTCCAATTGTGTATCTTTACATCGTTTGCGTATCTTTACTATTCCAATTGTGTATCTTTACATCGTTTGCGTATCTTTACTATTCCAATTGTGTATCTTTTCATTTCTCGTTTGAGTATCTTTCTGTAAGGCTTTCCGATGCGAGTTTCTATTGAATTTGAGAGTTTTGCAAGTGTGGGAGTGTGTTTCTTTCAATCTGAGTATCTTTACATCGTTTGCGTATCTTTACTATTCCAATTGTGTATCTTTTCATTTCTCGTTTGAGTATCTTTCTGTAAGGCTTCTGATGCGAGTTTCTATTGTATTTGAGAGTTTTGCAAGTGTGGGAGTGTGTTTCTTTCAAACTGAGTTTCTTTACATCGTTTGCGTATCTTTACTATTCCAATTGTGTATCTTTACATCGTTTGCGTATCTTTACTATTCCAATTGTGGATCTTTTCATTTCTTGTTTGAGTATCTTTCTGTAAGGCTTTCTGATGCGAGTTTCTATTGTATTTGAGAGTTTTGCAAGTGTGGGAGTGTGTTTGTTTCAAACTGAGTATCTTTACATCGTTTGCGTATCTTTACTATTCCAATTGTGTATCTTTACATCGTTTGCGTATCTTTACTATTCCAATTGTGTATCTTTTCATTTCTTGTTTGAGTATCTTTCTGTAAGGCTTTCTGATGCGAGTTTCTATTGTATTTGAGAGTTTTGCAAGTGTGGGAGTGTGTTTCTTTTAAACTGAGTATCTTTACATCGTTTGCGTATCTTTACTATTCCAATTGTGTATCTTTTCATTTCTCGTTTGAGTATCTTTGTGTAAGGCTTCTGATGCGAGTTTCTATTGTATTTGAGAGTTTTGCAAGTGTGGGAGTGTGTTTCTTTCAAACTGAGTATCTTTACATCGTTTGCGTATCTTTACTATTCCAATTGTGTATCTTTACATCGTTTGCGTATCTTTACTATTCCAATTGTGTATCTTTTCATTTCTCGTTTGAGTATCTTTCTGTAAGGCTTTCCGATGCGAGTTTCTATTGAATTTGAGAGTTGTGCAAGTGTGGGAGTGTGTTTCCTTCAAACTGAGTATCTTTACATCGTTTGCGTATCTTTACTATTCCAATTGTGTATCTTTACATCGTTTGCGTATCTTTACTATTCCAATTGTGTATCTTTTCATTTCTTGTTTGAGTATCTTTCTGTAAGGCTTTCTGATGCGAGTTTCTATTGTATTTGAGAGTTTTGCAAGTGTGGGAGTGTGTTTCTTTCAAACTGAGTATCTTTACATCGTTTGCGTATCTTTACTATTCCAATTGTGTATCTTTTCATTTCTCGTTTGAGTATCTTTGTGTAAGGCTTCTGATGCGAGTTTCTATTGTATTTGAGAGTTTTGCAAGTGTGGGAGTGTGTTTCTTTCAAACTGAGTATCTTTACATCGTTTGCGTATCTTTACTATTCCAATTGTGTATCTTTACATCGTTTGCGTATCTTTACTATTCCTATTGTGTATCTTTTCATTTCTCGTTTGAGTATCTTTCTGTAAGGCTTTCTGATGCGAGTTTCTATTGAATTTGAGAGTTTTGCAAGTGTGGGAGTGTGTTTCCTTCAAACTGAGTGTCTTTACATCGTTTGCGTATGTTTACTATTCCAATTGTGTATCTTTACATCGTTTGCGTATCTTTACTATTCCAATTGTGTATCTTTTCATTTCTCGTTTAAGTATCTTTCTGTAAGGCTTCTGATGCGAGTTTCTATTGTATTTGAGAGTTTTGCAAGTGTGGGAGTGTGTTTCTTTCAAACTGAGTATCTTTACATCGTTTGCGTATCTTTACTATTCCAATTGTGTATCTTTTCATTTCTTGTTTGAGTATCTTTCTGTAAGGCTTTCTGATGCGAGTTTCTATTGTATTTGAGAGTTTTGCAAGTGTGGGAGTGTGTTTCTTTCAATCTGAGTATCTTTAGATCGTTTGCGTATCTTTACTATTCCAATTGTGTATCTTTACATCGTTTGCGTATCTTTACTATTCCAATTGTGTATCTTTTCATTTCACGTTTGAGTATCTTTCTGTAAGGCTTTCTGATGCGAGTTTCTATTGAATTTGAGAGTTTTGCAACTGTGGGAGTGTGTTTCTTTCAAACTGAGTATCTTTACATCGTTTGCGTATCTTTACTATTCCAATTGTGTATCTTTACATCGTTTGCGTATCTTTACTATTCCAATTGTGTATCTTTTCATTTCTCGTTTGAGTATCTTTCTGTAAGGCTTTCTGATGCGAGTTTCTATTGAATTTGAGAGTTGTGCAAGTGTGGGAGTGTGTTTCCTTCAAACTGAGTATCTTTACATCGTTTGCGTATCTTTACTATTCCAATTGTGTATCTTTTCATTTCTCGTTTGAGTATCTTTGTGTAAGGCTTCTGATGCGAGTTTCTATTGTATTTGAGAGTTTTGCAAGTGTGGGAGTGTGTTTCTTTCAAACTGAGTATCTTTACATCGTTTGCGTATCTTTACTATTCCAATTGTGTATCTTTTCATTTCTCGTTTGAGTATCTTTCTGTAAGGCTTCTGATGCGAGTTTCTATTGTATTTGAGAGTTTTGCAAGTGTGGGAGTGTGTTTCTTTCAAACTGAGTATCTTTACATCGTTTGCGTATCTTTACTATTCCAATTGTGTATCTTTTCATTTCTCGTTTGAGTATCTTTCTGTAAGGCTTCTGATGCGAGTTTCTATTGAATTTGAGAGTTTTGCAAGTGTGGGAGTGTGTTTCTTTCAATCTGAGTATCTTTACATCGTTTGCGTATCTTTACTATTCCAATTGTGTATCTTTTCATTTCTCGTTTGAGTATCTTTCTGTAAGGCTTCTGATGCGAGTTTCTATTGTATTTGAGAGTTTTGCAAGTGTGGGAGTGTGTTTCTTTCAAACTGAGTATCTTTACATCGTTTGCGTATCTTTACTATTGCAATTGTGTATCTTTACATCGTTTGCGTATCTTTACTATTCCAATTGTGTATCTTTACATCGTTTGCGTATCTTTACTATTCCAATTGTGTATCTTTTGATTTCTCGTTTGAGTATCTTTCTGTAAGGCTTTCCGATGCGAGTTTCTATTGAATTTGAGAGTTTTGCAAGTGTGGGAGTGTGTTTCTTTCAATCTGAGTATCTTTACATCGTTTGCGTATCTTTACTATTCCAATTGTGTATCTTTTCATTTCTCGTTTGAGTATCTTTCTGTAAGGCTTCTGATGCGAGTTTCTATTGTATTTGAGAGTTTTGCAAGTGTGGGAGTGTGTTTCTTTCAAACTGAGTTTCTTTACATCGTTTGCGTATCTTTACTATTCCAATTGTGTATCTTTACATCGTTTGCGTATCTTTACTATTCCAATTGTGGATCTTTTCATTTCTTGTTTGAGTATCTTTCTGTCAGGCTTTCTGATGCGAGTTTCTATTGTATTTGAGAGTTTTGCAAGTGTGGGAGTGTGTTTCTTTCAAACTGAGTATCTTTACATCGTTTGCGTATCTTTACTATTCCAATTGTGTATCTTTACATCGTTTGCGTATCTTTACTATTCCAATTGTGTATCTTTTCATTTCTTGTTTGAGTATCTTTCTGTAAGGCTTTCTGATGCGAGTTTCTATTGTATTGGAGAGTTTTGCAAGTGTGGGAGTGTGTTTCTTTTAAACTGAGTATCTTTACATCGTTTGCGTATCTTTACTATTCCAATTTTGTATCTTTTCATTTCTCGTTTGAGTATCTTTGTGTAAGGCTTCTGATGCGAGTTTCTATTGTATTTGAGAGTTTTGCAAGTGTGGGAGTGTGTTTCTTTCAAACTGAGTATCTTTACATCGTTTGCGTATCTTTACTATTCCAATTGTGTATCTTTACATCGTTTGCGTATCTTTACTATTCCAATTGTGTATCTTTTCATTTCTCGTTTGAGTATCTTTCTGTAAGGCTTTCCGATGCGAGTTTCTATTGAATTTGAGAGTTGTGCAAGTGTGGGAGTGTGTTTCCTTCAAACTGAGTATCTTTACATCGTTTGCGTATCTTTACTATTCCAATTGTGTATCTTTACATCGTTTGCGTATCTTTACTATTCCAATTGTGTATCTTTTCATTTCTTGTTTGAGTATCTTTCTGTAAGTCTTTCTGATGCGAGTTTCTATTGTATTTGAGAGTTTTGCAAGTGTGGGAGTGTGTTTCTTTCAAACTGAGTATCTTTACATCGTTTGCGTATCTTTACTATTCCAATTGTGTATCTTTTCATTTCTCGTTTGAGTATCTTTGTGTAAGGCTTCTGATGCGAGTTTCTATTGTATTTGAGAGTTTTGCAAGTGTGGGAGTGTGTTTCTTTCAAACTGAGTATCTTTACATCGTTTGCGTATCTTTACTATTCCAATTGTGTATCTTTACATCGTTTGCGTATCTTTACTATTCCTATTGTGTATCTTTTCATTTCTCGTTTGAGTATCTTTCTGTAAGGCTTTCTGATGCGAGTTTCTATTGAATTTGAGAGTTTTGCAAGTGTGGGAGTGTGTTTCCTTCAAACTGAGTATCTTTACATCGTTTGCGTATGTTTACTATTCCAATTGTGTATCTTTACATCGTTTGCGTATCTTTACTATTCCAATTGTGTATCTTTTCATTTCTCGTTTAAGTATCTTTCTGTAAGGCTTCTGATGCGAGTTTCTATTGTATTTGAGAGTTTTGCAAGTGTGGGAGTGTGTTTCTTTCAAACTGAGTATCTTTACATCGTTTGCGTATCTTTACTATTCCAATTGTGTATCTTTTCATTTCTTGTTTGAGTATCTTTCTGTAAGGCTTTCTGATGCGAGTTTCTATTGTATTTGAGAGTTTTGCAAGTGTGGGAGTGTGTTTCTTTCAATCTGAGTATCTTTACATCGTTTGCGTATCTTTACTATTCCAATTGTGTATCTTTACATCGTTTGCGTATCTTTACTATTCCAATTGTGTATCTTTTCATTTCTTGTTTGAGTATCTTTCTGTAAGGCTTTCTGATGCGAGTTTCTATTGAATTTGAGAGTTTTGCAACTGTGGGAGTGTGTTTCTTTCAAACTGAGTATCTTTACATCGTTTGCGTATCTTTACTATTCCAATTGTGTATCTTTACATCGTTTGCGTATCTTTACTATTCCAATTGTGTATCTTTTCATTTCTCGTTTGAGTATCTTTCTGTAAGGCTTTCTGATGCGAGTTTCTATTGAATTTGAGAGTTGTGCAAGTGTGGGAGTGTGTTTCCTTCAAACTGAGTATCTTTACATCGTTTGCGTATGTTTACTATTCCAATTGTGTATCTTTACATCGTTTGCGTATCTTTACTATTCCAATTGTGTATCTTTTCATTTCTCGTTTAAGTATCTTTCTGTAAGGCTTCTGATGCGAGTTTCTATTGTATTTGAGAGTTTTGCAAGTGTGGGAGTGTGTTTCTTTCAAACTGAGTATCTTTACATCGTTTGCGTATCTTTACTATTCCAATTGTGTATCTTTTCATTTCTTGTTTGAGTATCTTTCTGTAAGGCTTTCTGATGCGAGTTTCTATTGTATTTGAGAGTTTTGCAAGTGTGGGAGTGTGTTTCTTTCAATCTGAGTATCTTTACATCGTTTGCGTATCTTTACTATTCCAATTGTGTATCTTTACATCGTTTGCGTATCTTTACTATTCCAATTGTGTATCTTTTCATTTCACGTTTGAGTATCTTTCTGTAAGGCTTTCTGATGCGAGTTTCTATTGAATTTGAGAGTTTTGCAACTGTGGGAGTGTGTTTCTTTCAAACTGAGTATCTTTACATCGTTTGCGTATCTTTACTATTCCAATTGTGTATCTTTACATCGTTTGCGTATCTTTACTATTCCAATTGTGTATCTTTTCATTTCTCGTTTGAGTATCTTTCTGTAAGGCTTTCTGATGCGAGTTTCTATTGAATTTGAGAGTTGTGCAAGTGTGGGAGTGTGTTTCCTTCAAACTGAGTATCTTTACATCGTTTGCGTATCTTTACTATTCCAATTGTGTATCTTTTCATTTCTCGTTTGAGTATCTTTGTGTAAGGCTTCTGATGCGAGTTTCTATTGTATTTGAGAGTTTTGCAAGTGTGGGAGTGTGTTTCTTTCAAACTGAGTATCTTTACATCGTTTGCGTATCTTTACTATTCCAATTGTGTATCTTTTCATTTCTCGTTTGAGTATCTTTCTGTAAGGCTTCTGATGCGAGTTTCTATTGTATTTGAGAGTTTTGCAAGTGTGGGAGTGTGTTTCTTTCAAACTGAGTATCTTTACATCGTTTCGTATCTTTACTATTCCAATTGTGTATCTTTTCATTTCTCGTTTGAGTATCTTTCTGTAAGGCTTCTGATGCGAGTTTCTATTGAATTTGAGAGTTTTGCAAGTGTGGGAGTGTGTTTCTTTCAATCTGAGTATCTTTACATCGTTTGCGTATCTTTACTATTCCAATTGTGTATCTTTTCATTTCTCGTTTGAGTATCTTTCTGTAAGGCTTCTGATGCGAGTTTCTATTGTATTTGAGAGTTTTGCAAGTGTGGGAGTGTGTTTCTTTCAAACTGAGTATCTTTACATCGTTTGCGTATCTTTACTATTGCAATTGTGTATCTTTACATCGTTTGCGTATCTTTACTATTCCAATTGTGTATCTTTACATCGTTTGCGTATCTTTACTATTCCAATTGTGTATCTTTTGATTTCTCGTTTGAGTATCTTTCTGTAAGGCTTTCCGATGCGAGTTTCTATTGAATTTGAGAGTTTTGCAAGTGTGGGAGTGTGTTTCTTTCAATCTGAGTATCTTTACATCGTTTGCGTATCTTTACTATTCCAATTGTGTATCTTTTCATTTCTCGTTTGAGTATCTTTCTGTAAGGCTTCTGATGCGAGTTTCTATTGTATTTGAGAGTTTTGCAAGTGTGGGAGTGTGTTTCTTTCAAACTGAGTTTCTTTACATCGTTTGCGTATCTTTACTATTCCAATTGTGTATCTTTACATCGTTTGCGTATCTTTACTATTCCAATTGTGGATCTTTTCATTTCTTGTTTGAGTATCTTTCTGTCAGGCTTTCTGATGCGAGTTTCTATTGTATTTGAGAGTTTTGCAAGTGTGGGAGTGTGTTTCTTTCAAACTGAGTATCTTTACATCGTTTGCGTATCTTTACTATTCCAATTGTGTATCTTTACATCGTTTGCGTATCTTTACTATTCCAATTGTGTATCTTTTCATTTCTTGTTTGAGTATCTTTCTGTAAGGCTTTCTGATGCGAGTTTCTATTGTATTGGAGAGTTTTGCAAGTGTGGGAGTGTGTTTCTTTTAAACTGAGTATCTTTACATCGTTTGCGTATCTTTACTATTCCAATTTTGTATCTTTACATCGTTTGCGTATCTTTACTATTCCAATTGTGTATCTTTTCATTTCTCGTTTGAGTATCTTTCTGTAAGGCTTTCTGATGCGAGTTTCTATTGAATTTGAGAGTTGTGCAAGTGTGGGAGTGTGTTTCCTTCAAACTGAGTATCTTTACATCGTTTGCGTATGTTTACTATTCCAATTGTGTATCTTTACATCGTTTGCGTATCTTTACTATTCCAATTGTGTATCTTTTCATTTCTCGTTTAAGTATCTTTCTGTAAGGCTTCTGATGCGAGTTTCTATTGTATTTGAGAGTTTTGCAAGTGTGGGAGTGTGTTTCTTTCAAACTGAGTATCTTTACATCGTTTGCGTATCTTTACTATTCCAATTGTGTATCTTTTCATTTCTTGTTTGAGTATCTTTCTGTAAGGCTTTCTGATGCGAGTTTCTATTGTATTTGAGAGTTTTGCAAGTGTGGGAGTGTGTTTCTTTCAATCTGAGTATCTTTACATCGTTTGCGTATCTTTACTATTCCAATTGTGTATCTTTACATCGTTTGCGTATCTTTACTATTCCAATTGTGTATCTTTTCATTTCACGTTTGAGTATCTTTCTGTAAGGCTTTCTGATGCGAGTTTCTATTGAATTTGAGAGTTTTGCAACTGTGGGAGTGTGTTTCTTTCAAACTGAGTATCTTTACATCGTTTGCGTATCTTTACTATTCCAATTGTGTATCTTTACATCGTTTGCGTATCTTTACTATTCCAATTGTGTATCTTTTCATTTCTCGTTTGAGTATCTTTCTGTAAGGCTTTCTGATGCGAGTTTCTATTGAATTTGAGAGTTGTGCAAGTGTGGGAGTGTGTTTCCTTCAAACTGAGTATCTTTACATCGTTTGCGTATCTTTACTATTCCAATTGTGTATCTTTTCATTTCTCGTTTGAGTATCTTTGTGTAAGGCTTCTGATGCGAGTTTCTATTGTATTTGAGAGTTTTGCAAGTGTGGGAGTGTGTTTCTTTCAAACTGAGTATCTTTACATCGTTTGCGTATCTTTACTATTCCAATTGTGTATCTTTTCATTTCTCGTTTGAGTATCTTTCTGTAAGGCTTCTGATGCGAGTTTCTATTGTATTTGAGAGTTTTGCAAGTGTGGGAGTGTGTTTCTTTCAAACTGAGTATCTTTACATCGTTTGCGTATCTTTACTATTCCAATTGTGTATCTTTTCATTTCTCGTTTGAGTATCTTTCTGTAAGGCTTCTGATGCGAGTTTCTATTGAATTTGAGAGTTTTGCAAGTGTGGGAGTGTGTTTCTTTCAATCTGAGTATCTTTACATCGTTTGCGTATCTTTACTATTCCAATTGTGTATCTTTTCATTTCTCGTTTGAGTATCTTTCTGTAAGGCTTCTGATGCGAGTTTCTATTGTATTTGAGAGTTTTGCAAGTGTGGGAGTGTGTTTCTTTCAAACTGAGTATCTTTACATCGTTTGCGTATCTTTACTATTGCAATTGTGTATCTTTACATCGTTTGCGTATCTTTACTATTCCAATTGTGTATCTTTACATCGTTTGCGTATCTTTACTATTCCAATTGTGTATCTTTTGATTTCTCGTTTGAGTATCTTTCTGTAAGGCTTTCCGATGCGAGTTTCTATTGAATTTGAGAGTTTTGCAAGTGTGGGAGTGTGTTTCTTTCAATCTGAGTATCTTTACATCGTTTGCGTATCTTTACTATTCCAATTGTGTATCTTTTCATTTCTCGTTTGAGTATCTTTCTGTAAGGCTTCTGATGCGAGTTTCTATTGTATTTGAGAGTTTTGCAAGTGTGGGAGTGTGTTTCTTTCAAACTGAGTTTCTTTACATCGTTTGCGTATCTTTACTATTCCAATTGTGTATCTTTACATCGTTTGCGTATCTTTACTATTCCAATTGTGGATCTTTTCATTTCTTGTTTGAGTATCTTTCTGTCAGGCTTTCTGATGCGAGTTTCTATTGTATTTGAGAGTTTTGCAAGTGTGGGAGTGTGTTTCTTTCAAACTGAGTATCTTTACATCGTTTGCGTATCTTTACTATTCCAATTGTGTATCTTTACATCGTTTGCGTATCTTTACTATTCCAATTGTGTATCTTTTCATTTCTTGTTTGAGTATCTTTCTGTAAGGCTTTCTGATGCGAGTTTCTATTGTATTGGAGAGTTTTGCAAGTGTGGGAGTGTGTTTCTTTTAAACTGAGTATCTTTACATCGTTTGCGTATCTTTACTATTCCAATTTTGTATCTTTTCATTTCTCGTTTGAGTATCTTTGTGTAAGGCTTCTGATGCGAGTTTCTATTGTATTTGAGAGTTTTGCAAGTGTGGGAGTGTGTTTCTTTCAAACTGAGTATCTTTACATCGTTTGCGTATCTTTACTATTCCAATTGTGTATCTTTACATCGTTTGCGTATCTTTACTATTCCAATTGTGTATCTTTTCATTTCTCGTTTGAGTATCTTTCTGTAAGGCTTTCCGATGCGAGTTTCTATTGAATTTGAGAGTTGTGCAAGTGTGGGAGTGTGTTTCCTTCAAACTGAGTATCTTTACATCGTTTGCGTATCTTTACTATTCCAATTGTGTATCTTTACATCGTTTGCGTATCTTTACTATTCCAATTGTGTATCTTTTCATTTCTTGTTTGAGTATCTTTCTGTAAGGCTTTCTGATGCGAGTTTCTATTGTATTTGAGAGTTTTGCAAGTGTGGGAGTGTGTTTCTTTCAAACTGAGTATCTTTACATCGTTTGCGTATCTTTACTATTCCAATTGTGTATCTTTTCATTTCTCGTTTGAGTATCTTTGTGTAAGGCTTCTGATGCGAGTTTCTATTGTATTTGAGAGTTTTGCAAGTGTGGGAGTGTGTTTCTTTCAAACTGAGTATCTTTACATCGTTTGCGTATCTTTACTATTCCAATTGTGTATCTTTACATCGTTTGCGTATCTTTACTATTCCTATTGTGTATCTTTTCATTTCTCGTTTGAGTATCTTTCTGTAAGGCTTTCTGATGCGAGTTTCTATTGAATTTGAGAGTTTTGCAAGTGTGGGAGTGTGTTTCCTTCAAACTGAGTATCTTTACATCGTTTGCGTATGTTTACTATTCCAATTGTGTATCTTTACATCGTTTGCGTATCTTTACTATTCCAATTGTGTATCTTTTCATTTCTCGTTTAAGTATCTTTCTGTAAGGCTTCTGATGCGAGTTTCTATTGTATTTGAGAGTTTTGCAAGTGTGGGAGTGTGTTTCTTTCAAACTGAGTATCTTTACATCGTTTGCGTATCTTTACTATTCCAATTGTGTATCTTTTCATTTCTTGTTTGAGTATCTTTCTGTAAGGCTTTCTGATGCGAGTTTCTATTGTATTTGAGAGTTTTGCAAGTGTGGGAGTGTGTTTCGTTCAATCTGAGTATCTTTACATCGTTTGCGTATCTTTACTATTCCAATTGTGTATCTTTACATCGTTTGCGTATCTTTACTATTCCAATTGTGTATCTTTTCATTTCTTGTTTGAGTATCTTTCTGTAAGGCTTTCTGATGCGAGTTTCTATTGAATTTGAGAGTTTTGCAACTGTGGGAGTGTGTTTCTTTCAAACTGAGTATCTTTACATCGTTTGCGTATCTTTACTATTCCAATTGTGTATCTTTACATCGTTTGCGTATCTTTACTATTCCAATTGTGTATCTTTTCATTTCTCGTTTGAGTATCTTTCTGTAAGGCTTTCTGATGCGAGTTTCTATTGAATTTGAGAGTTGTGCAAGTGTGGGAGTGTGTTTCCTTCAAACTGAGTATCTTTACATCGTTTGCGTATGTTTACTATTCCAATTGTGTATCTTTACATCGTTTGCGTATCTTTACTATTCCAATTGTGTATCTTTTCATTTCTCGTTTAAGTATCTTTCTGTAAGGCTTCTGATGCGAGTTTCTATTGTATTTGAGAGTTTTGCAAGTGTGGGAGTGTGTTTCTTTCAAACTGAGTATCTTTACATCGTTTGCGTATCTTTACTATTCCAATTGTGTATCTTTTCATTTCTTGTTTGAGTATCTTTCTGTAAGGCTTTCTGATGCGAGTTTCTATTGTATTTGAGAGTTTTGCAAGTGTGGGAGTGTGTTTCTTTCAATCTGAGTATCTTTACATCGTTTGCGTATCTTTACTATTCCAATTGTGTATCTTTACATCGTTTGCGTATCTTTACTATTCCAATTGTGTATCTTTTCATTTCACGTTTGAGTATCTTTCTGTAAGGCTTTCTGATGCGAGTTTCTATTGAATTTGAGAGTTTTGCAACTGTGGGAGTGTGTTTCTTTCAAACTGAGTATCTTTACATCGTTTGCGTATCTTTACTATTCCAATTGTGTATCTTTACATCGTTTGCGTATCTTTACTATTCCAATTGTGTATCTTTTCATTTCACGTTTGAGTATCTTTCTGTAAGGCTTTCTGATGCGAGTTTCTATTGAATTTGAGAGTTTTGCAAGTGTGGGAGTGTGTTTCTTTCAATCTGAGTATCTTTACATCGTTTGCGTATCTTTACTATTCCAATTGTGTATCTTTTCATTTCTCGTTTGAGTATCTTTCTGTAAGGCTTCTGATGCGAGTTTCTATTGTATTTGAGAGTTTTGCAAGTGTGGGAGTGTGTTTCTTTCAAACTGAGTTTCTTTACATCGTTTGCGTATCTTTACTATTCCAATTGTGTATCTTTACATCGTTTGCGTATCTTTACTATTCCAATTGTGGATCTTTTCATTTCTTGTTTGAGTATCTTTCTGTCAGGCTTTCTGATGCGAGTTTCTATTGTATTTGAGAGTTTTGCAAGTGTGGGAGTGTGTTTCTTTCAAACTGAGTATCTTTACATCGTTTGCGTATCTTTACTATTCCAATTGTGTATCTTTACATCGTTTGCGTATCTTTACTATTCCAATTGTGTATCTTTTCATTTCTTGTTTGAGTATCTTTCTGTAAGGCTTTCTGATGCGAGTTTCTATTGTATTGGAGAGTTTTGCAAGTGTGGGAGTGTGTTTCTTTTAAACTGAGTATCTTTACATCGTTTGCGTATCTTTACTATTCCAATTTTGTATCTTTTCATTTCTCGTTTGAGTATCTTTGTGTAAGGCTTCTGATGCGAGTTTCTATTGTATTTGAGAGTTTTGCAAGTGTGGGAGTGTGTTTCTTTCAAACTGAGTATCTTTACATCGTTTGCGTATCTTTACTATTCCAATTGTGTATCTTTACATCGTTTGCGTATCTTTACTATTCCAATTGTGTATCTTTTCATTTCTCGTTTGAGTATCTTTCTGTAAGGCTTTCCGATGCGAGTTTCTATTGAATTTGAGAGTTGTGCAAGTGTGGGAGTGTGTTTCCTTCAAACTGAGTATCTTTACATCGTTTGCGTATCTTTACTATTCCAATTGTGTATCTTTACATCGTTTGCGTATCTTTACTATTCCAATTGTGTATCTTTTCATTTCTTGTTTGAGTATCTTTCTGTAAGGCTTTCTGATGCGAGTTTCTATTGTATTTGAGAGTTTTGCAAGTGTGGGAGTGTGTTTCTTTCAAACTGAGTATCTTTACATCGTTTGCGTATCTTTACTATTCCAATTGTGTATCTTTTCATTTCTCGTTTGAGTATCTTTGTGTAAGGCTTCTGATGCGAGTTTCTATTGTATTTGAGAGTTTTGCAAGTGTGGGAGTGTGTTTCTTTCAAACTGAGTATCTTTACATCGTTTGCGTATCTTTACTATTCCAATTGTGTATCTTTACATCGTTTGCGTATCTTTACTATTCCTATTGTGTATCTTTTCATTTCTCGTTTGTGTTTCTTTCTGTTAGGCTTTCTGATGCGAGTTTCTATTGAATTTGAGAGTTTTGCAAGTGTGGGAGTGTGTTTCCTTCAAACTGAGTATCTTTACATCGTTTGCGTATGTTTACTATTCCAATTGTGTATCTTTACATCGTTTGCGTATCTTTACTATTCCAATTGTGTATCTTTTCATTTCTCGTTTAAGTATCTTTCTGTAAGGCTTCTGATGCGAGTTTCTATTGTATTTGAGAGTTTTGCAAGTGTGGGAGTGTGTTTCTTTCAAACTGAGTATCTTTACATCGTTTGCGTATCTTTACTATTCCAATTGTGTATCTTTTCATTTCTTGTTTGAGTATCTTTCTGTAAGGCTTTCTGATGCGAGTTTCTATTGTATTTGAGAGTTTTGCAAGTGTGGGAGTGTGTTTCGTTCAATCTGAGTATCTTTACATCGTTTGCGTATCTTTACTATTCCAATTGTGTATCTTTACATCGTTTGCGTATCTTTACTATTCCAATTGTGTATCTTTTCATTTCTTGTTTGAGTATCTTTCTGTAAGGCTTTCTGATGCGAGTTTCTATTGAATTTGAGAGTTTTGCAACTGTGGGAGTGTGTTTCTTTCAAACTGAGTATCTTTACATCGTTTGCGTATCTTTACTATTCCAATTGTGTATCTTTACATCGTTTGCGTATCTTTACTATTCCAATTGTGTATCTTTTCATTTCTCGTTTGAGTATCTTTCTGTAAGGCTTTCTGATGCGAGTTTCTATTGAATTTGAGAGTTGTGCAAGTGTGGGAGTGTGTTTCCTTCAAACTGAGTATCTTTACATCGTTTGCGTATGTTTACTATTCCAATTGTGTATCTTTACATCGTTTGCGTATCTTTACTATTCCAATTGTGTATCTTTTCATTTCTCGTTTAAGTATCTTTCTGTAAGGCTTCTGATGCGAGTTTCTATTGTATTTGAGAGTTTTGCAAGTGTGGGAGTGTGTTTCTTTCAAACTGAGTATCTTTACATCGTTTGCGTATCTTTACTATTCCAATTGTGTATCTTTTCATTTCTTGTTTGAGTATCTTTCTGTAAGGCTTTCTGATGCGAGTTTCTATTGTATTTGAGAGTTTTGCAAGTGTGGGAGTGTGTTTCTTTCAATCTGAGTATCTTTACATCGTTTGCGTATCTTTACTATTCCAATTGTGTATCTTTACATCGTTTGCGTATCTTTACTATTCCAATTGTGTATCTTTTCATTTCACGTTTGAGTATCTTTCTGTAAGGCTTTCTGATGCGAGTTTCTATTGAATTTGAGAGTTTTGCAACTGTGGGAGTGTGTTTCTTTCAAACTGAGTATCTTTACATCGTTTGCGTATCTTTACTATTCCAATTGTGTATCTTTACATCGTTTGCGTATCTTTACTATTCCAATTGTGTATCTTTTCATTTCTCGTTTGAGTATCTTTCTGTAAGGCTTTCTCATGCGAGTTTCTATTGAATTTGAGAGTTGTGCAAGTGTGGGAGTGTGTTTCCTTCAAACTGAGTATCTTTACATCGTTTGCGTATCTTTACTATTCCAATTGTGTATCTTTTCATTTCTCGTTTGAGTATCTTTCTGTAAGGCTTCTGATGCGAGTTTCTATTGTATTTGAGAGTTTTGCAAGTGTGGGAGTGTGTTTCTTTCAAACTGAGTATCTTTACATCGTTTGCGTATCTTTACTATTCCAATTGTGTATCTTTTCATTTCTCGTTTGAGTATCTTTCTGTAAGGCTTCTGATGCGAGTTTCTATTGTATTTGAGAGTTTTGCAAGTGTGGGAGTGTGTTTCTTTCAAACTGAGTATCTTTACATCGTTTGCGTATCTTTACTATTGCAATTGTGTATCTTTACATCGTTTGCGTATCTTTACTATTCCAATTGTGTATCTTTACATCGTTTGCGTATCTTTACTATTCCAATTGTGTATCTTTTGATTTCTCGTTTGAGTATCTTTCTGTAAGGCTTTCCGATGCGAGTTTCTATTGAATTTGAGAGTTTTGCAAGTGTGGGAGTGTGTTTCTTTCAATCTGAGTATCTTTACATCGTTTGCGTATCTTTACTATTCCAATTGTGTATCTTTTCATTTCTCGTTTGAGTATCTTTCTGTAAGGCTTCTGATGCGAGTTTCTATTGTATTTGAGAGTTTTGCAAGTGTGGGAGTGTGTTTCTTTCAAACTGAGTTTCTTTACATCGTTTGCGTATCTTTACTATTCCAATTGTGTATCTTTACATCGTTTGCGTATCTTTACTATTCCAATTGTGGATCTTTTCATTTCTTGTTTGAGTATCTTTCTGTCAGGCTTTCTGATGCGAGTTTCTATTGTATTTGAGAGTTTTGCAAGTGTGGGAGTGTGTTTCTTTCAAACTGAGTATCTTTACATCGTTTGCGTATCTTTACTATTCCAATTGTGTATCTTTACATCGTTTGCGTATCTTTACTATTCCAATTGTGTATCTTTTCATTTCTTGTTTGAGTATCTTTCTGTAAGGCTTTCTGATGCGAGTTTCTATTGTATTGGAGAGTTTTGCAAGTGTGGGAGTGTGTTTCTTTTAAACTGAGTATCTTTACATCGTTTGCGTATCTTTACTATTCCAATTTTGTATCTTTTCATTTCTCGTTTGAGTATCTTTGTGTAAGGCTTCTGATGCGAGTTTCTATTGTATTTGAGAGTTTTGCAAGTGTGGGAGTGTGTTTCTTTCAAACTGAGTATCTTTACATCGTTTGCGTATCTTTACTATTCCAATTGTGTATCTTTACATCGTTTGCGTATCTTTACTATTCCAATTGTGTATCTTTTCATTTCTCGTTTGAGTATCTTTCTGTAAGGCTTTCCGATGCGAGTTTCTATTGAATTTGAGAGTTGTGCAAGTGTGGGAGTGTGTTTCCTTCAAACTGAGTATCTTTACATCGTTTGCGTATCTTTACTATTCCAATTGTGTATCTTTACATCGTTTGCGTATCTTTACTATTCCAATTGTGTATCTTTTCATTTCTTGTTTGAGTATCTTTCTGTAAGGCTTTCTGATGCGAGTTTCTATTGTATTTGAGAGTTTTGCAAGTGTGGGAGTGTGTTTCTTTCAAACTGAGTATCTTTACATCGTTTGCGTATCTTTACTATTCCAATTGTGTATCTTTTCATTTCTTGTTTGAGTATCTTTCTGTAAGGCTTTCTGATGCGAGTTTCTATTGTATTGGAGAGTTTTGCAAGTGTGGGAGTGTGTTTCTTTTAAACTGAGTATCTTTACATCGTTTGCGTATCTTTACTATTCCAATTTTGTATCTTTTCATTTCTCGTTTGAGTATCTTTGTGTAAGGCTTCTGATGCGAGTTTCTATTGTATTTGAGAGTTTTGCAAGTGTGGGAGTGTGTTTCTTTCAAACTGAGTATCTTTACATCGTTTGCGTATCTTTACTATTCCAATTGTGTATCTTTACATCGTTTGCGTATCTTTACTATTCCTATTGTGTATCTTTTCATTTCTCGTTTGAGTATCTTTCTGTAAGGCTTTCTGATGCGAGTTTCTATTGAATTTGAGAGTTTTGCAAGTGTGGGAGTGTGTTTCCTTCAAACTGAGTATCTTTACATCGTTTGCGTATGTTTACTATTCCAATTGTGTATCTTTACATCGTTTGCGTATCTTTACTATTCCAATTGTGTATCTTTTCATTTCTCGTTTAAGTATCTTTCTGTAAGGCTTCTGATGCGAGTTTCTATTGTATTTGAGAGTTTTGCAAGTGTGGGAGTGTGTTTCTTTCAAACTGAGTATCTTTACATCGTTTGCGTATCTTTACTATTCCAATTGTGTATCTTTTCATTTCTTGTTTGAGTATCTTTCTGTAAGGCTTTCTGATGCGAGTTTCTATTGTATTTGAGAGTTTTGCAAGTGTGGGAGTGTGTTTCTTTCAATCTGAGTATCTTTACATCGTTTGCGTATCTTTACTATTCCAATTGTGTATCTTTACATCGTTTGCGTATCTTTACTATTCCAATTGTGTATCTTTTCATTTCTTGTTTGAGTATCTTTCTGTAAGGCTTTCTGATGCGAGTTTCTATTGAATTTGAGAGTTTTGCAACTGTGGGAGTGTGTTTCTTTCAAACTGAGTATCTTTACATCGTTTGCGTATCTTTACTATTCCAATTGTGTATCTTTACATCGTTTGCGTATCTTTACTATTCCAATTGTGTATCTTTTCATTTCTCGTTTGAGTATCTTTCTGTAAGGCTTTCTGATGCGAGTTTCTATTGAATTTGAGAGTTGTGCAAGTGTGGGAGTGTGTTTCCTTCAAACTGAGTATCTTTACATCGTTTGCGTATGTTTACTATTCCAATTGTGTATCTTTACATCGTTTGCGTATCTTTACTATTCCAATTGTGTATCTTTTCATTTCTCGTTTAAGTATCTTTCTGTAAGGCTTCTGATGCGAGTTTCTATTGTATTTGAGAGTTTTGCAAGTGTGGGAGTGTGTTTCTTTCAAACTGAGTATCTTTACATCGTTTGCGTATCTTTACTATTCCAATTGTGTATCTTTTCATTTCTTGTTTGAGTATCTTTCTGTAAGGCTTTCTGATGCGAGTTTCTATTGTATTTGAGAGTTTTGCAAGTGTGGGAGTGTGTTTCTTTCAATCTGAGTATCTTTACATCGTTTGCGTATCTTTACTATTCCAATTGTGTATCTTTACATCGTTTGCGTATCTTTACTATTCCAATTGTGTATCTTTTCATTTCACGTTTGAGTATCTTTCTGTAAGGCTTTCTGATGCGAGTTTCTATTGAATTTGAGAGTTTTGCAACTGTGGGAGTGTGTTTCTTTCAAACTGAGTATCTTTACATCGTTTGCGTATCTTTACTATTCCAATTGTGTATCTTTACATCGTTTGCGTATCTTTACTATTCCAATTGTGTATCTTTTCATTTCTCGTTTGAGTATCTTTCTGTAAGGCTTTCTCATGCGAGTTTCTATTGAATTTGAGAGTTGTGCAAGTGTGGGAGTGTGTTTCCTTCAAACTGAGTATCTTTACATCGTTTGCGTATCTTTACTATTCCAATTGTGTATCTTTTCATTTCTCGTTTGAGTATCTTTGTGTAAGGCTTCTGATGCGAGTTTCTATTGTATTTGAGAGTTTTGCAAGTGTGGGAGTGTGTTTCTTTCAAACTGAGTATCTTTACATCGTTTGCGTATCTTTACTATTCCAATTGTGTATCTTTTCATTTCTCGTTTGAGTATCTTTCTGTAAGGCTTCTGATGCGAGTTTCTATTGTATTTGAGAGTTTTGCAAGTGTGGGAGTGTGTTTCTTTCAAACTGAGTATCTTTACATCGTTTGCGTATCTTTACTATTCCAATTGTGTATCTTTTCATTTCTCGTTTGAGTATCTTTCTGTAAGGCTTCTGATGCGAGTTTCTATTGAATTTGAGAGTTTTGCAAGTGTGGGAGTGTGTTTCTTTCAATCTGAGTATCTTTACATCGTTTGCGTATCTTTACTATTCCAATTGTGTATCTTTTCATTTCTCGTTTGAGTATCTTTCTGTAAGGCTTCTGATGCGAGTTTCTATTGTATTTGAGAGTTTTGCAAGTGTGGGAGTGTGTTTCTTTCAAACTGAGTATCTTTACATCGTTTGCGTATCTTTACTATTGCAATTGTGTATCTTTACATCGTTTGCGTATCTTTACTATTCCAATTGTGTATCTTTACATCGTTTGCGTATCTTTACTATTCCAATTGTGTATCTTTTGATTTCTCGTTTGAGTATCTTTCTGTAAGGCTTTCCGATGCGAGTTTCTATTGAATTTGAGAGTTTTGCAAGTGTGGGAGTGTGTTTCTTTCAATCTGAGTATCTTTACATCGTTTGCGTATCTTTACTATTCCAATTGTGTATCTTTTCATTTCTCGTTTGAGTATCTTTCTGTAAGGCTTCTGATGCGAGTTTCTATTGTATTTGAGAGTTTTGCAAGTGTGGGAGTGTGTTTCTTTCAAACTGAGTTTCTTTACATCGTTTGCGTATCTTTACTATTCCAATTGTGTATCTTTACATCGTTTGCGTATCTTTACTATTCCAATTGTGGATCTTTTCATTTCTTGTTTGAGTATCTTTCTGTCAGGCTTTCTGATGCGAGTTTCTATTGTATTTGAGAGTTTTGCAAGTGTGGGAGTGTGTTTCTTTCAAACTGAGTATCTTTACATCGTTTGCGTATCTTTACTATTCCAATTGTGTATCTTTACATCGTTTGCGTATCTTTACTATTCCAATTGTGTATCTTTTCATTTCTTGTTTGAGTATCTTTCTGTAAGGCTTTCTGATGCGAGTTTCTATTGTATTGGAGAGTTTTGCAAGTGTGGGAGTGTGTTTCTTTTAAACTGAGTATCTTTACATCGTTTGCGTATCTTTACTATTCCAATTTTGTATCTTTTCATTTCTCGTTTGAGTATCTTTGTGTAAGGCTTCTGATGCGAGTTTCTATTGTATTTGAGAGTTTTGCAAGTGTGGGAGTGTGTTTCTTTCAATCTGAGTATCTTTACATCGTTTGCGTATCTTTACTATTCCAATTGTGTATCTTTTCATTTCTCGTTTGAGTATCTTTCTGTAAGGCTTCTGATGCGAGTTTCTATTGTATTTGAGAGTTTTGCAAGTGTGGGAGTGTGTTTCTTTCAAACTGAGTATCTTTACATCGTTTGCGTATCTTTACTATTCCAATTGTGTATCTTTACATCGTTTGCGTATCTTTACTATTCCAATTGTGTATCTTTTCATTTCTCGTTTGAGTATCTTTCTGTAAGGCTTTCCGATGCGAGTTTCTATTGAATTTGAGAGTTGTGCAAGTGTGGGAGTGTGTTTCCTTCAAACTGAGTATCTTTACATCGTTTGCGTATCTTTACTATTCCAATTGTGTATCTTTACATCGTTTGCGTATCTTTACTATTCCAATTGTGTATCTTTTCATTTCTTGTTTGAGTATCTTTCTGTAAGGCTTTCTGATGCGAGTTTCTATTGTATTTGAGAGTTTTGCAAGTGTGGGAGTGTGTTTCTTTCAAACTGAGTATCTTTACATCGTTTGCGTATCTTTACTATTCCAATTGTGTATCTTTTCATTTCTCGTTTGAGTATCTTTGTGTAAGGCTTCTGATGCGAGTTTCTATTGTATTTGAGAGTTTTGCAAGTGTGGGAGTGTGTTTCTTTCAAACTGAGTATCTTTACATCGTTTGCGTATCTTTACTATTCCAATTGTGTATCTTTACATCGTTTGCGTATCTTTACTATTCCTATTGTGTATCTTTTCATTTCTCGTTTGAGTATCTTTCTGTAAGGCTTTCTGATGCGAGTTTCTATTGAATTTGAGAGTTTTGCAAGTGTGGGAGTGTGTTTCCTTCAAACTGAGTATCTTTACATCGTTTGCGTATGTTTACTATTCCAATTGTGTATCTTTACATCGTTTGCGTATCTTTACTATTCCAATTGTGTATCTTTTCATTTCTCGTTTAAGTATCTTTCTGTAAGGCTTCTGATGCGAGTTTCTATTGTATTTGAGAGTTTTGCAAGTGTGGGAGTGTGTTTCTTTCAAACTGAGTATCTTTACATCGTTTGCGTATCTTTACTATTCCAATTGTGTATCTTTTCATTTCTTGTTTGAGTATCTTTCTGTAAGGCTTTCTGATGCGAGTTTCTATTGTATTTGAGAGTTTTGCAAGTGTGGGAGTGTGTTTCTTTCAATCTGAGTATCTTTACATCGTTTGCGTATCTTTACTATTCCAATTGTGTATCTTTACATCGTTTGCGTATCTTTACTATTCCAATTGTGTATCTTTTCATTTCTTGTTTGAGTATCTTTCTGTAAGGCTTTCTGATGCGAGTTTCTATTGAATTTGAGAGTTTTGCAACTGTGGGAGTGTGTTTCTTTCAAACTGAGTATCTTTACATTGTTTGCGTATCTTTACTATTCCAATTGTGTATCTTTACATCGTTTGCGTATCTTTACTATTCCAATTGTGTATCTTTTCATTTCTCGTTTGAGTATCTTTCTGTAAGGCTTTCTGATGCGAGTTTCTATTGAATTTGAGAGTTGTGCAAGTGTGGGAGTGTGTTTCCTTCAAACTGAGTATCTTTACATCGTTTGCGTATCTTTACTATTCCAATTGTGTATCTTTTCATTTCTCGTTTGAGTATCTTTGTGTAAGGCTTCTGATGCGAGTTTCTATTGTATTTGAGAGTTTTGCAAGTGTGGGAGTGTGTTTCTTTCAAACTGAGTATCTTTACATCGTTTGCGTATCTTTACTATTCCAATTGTGTATCTTTTCATTTCTCGTTTGAGTATCTTTCTGTAAGGCTTCTGATGCGAGTTTCTATTGTATTTGAGAGTTTTGCAAGTGTGGGAGTGTGTTTCTTTCAAACTGAGTATCTTTACATCGTTTGCGTATCTTTACTATTCCAATTGTGTATCTTTTCATTTCTCGTTTGAGTATCTTTCTGTAAGGCTTCTGATGCGAGTTTCTATTGAATTTGAGAGTTTTGCAAGTGTGGGAGTGTGTTTCTTTCAATCTGAGTATCTTTACATCGTTTGCGTATCTTTACTATTCCAATTGTGTATCTTTTCATTTCTCGTTTGAGTATCTTTCTGTAAGGCTTCTGATGCGAGTTTCTATTGTATTTGAGAGTTTTGCAAGTGTGGGAGTGTGTTTCTTTCAAACTGAGTTTCTTTACATCGTTTGCGTATCTTTACTATTCCAATTGTGTATCTTTACATCGTTAGCGTATCTTTACTATTCCAATTGTGTATCTTTTCATTTCACGTTTGAGTATCTTTCTGTAAGGCTTTCTGATGCGAGTTTCCATTGAATTTGAGAGTTTTGCAACTGTGGGAGTGTGTTTCTTTCAAACTGAGTATCTTTACATCGTTTGCGAATCTTTACTATTCCAATTGTGTATCTTTTCATTTCTCGTTTGAGTATCTTTCTGTAAGGCTTCTGATGCGAGTTTCTATTGTATTTGAGAGTTTTGCAAGTGTGGGAGTGTGTTTCTTTCAAACTGAGTATCTTTACATCGTTTGCGTATCTTTACTATTCCAATTGTGTATCTTTACATCGTTTGCGTATCTTTACTATTCCAATTGTGGATCTTTTCATTTCTTGTTTGACTATCTTTCTGTAAGGCTTTCTGATGCGAGTTTCTATTGTATTTGAGAGTTTTGCAAGTGTGGGAGTGTGTTTCTTTCAAACTGAGTATCTTTACATCGTTTGCGTATCTTTACTATTCCAATTGTGTATCTTTACATCGTTTGCGTATCTTTACTATTCCAATTGTGTATCTTTTCATTTCTTGTTTGAGTATCTTTCTGTAAGGCTTTCTGATGCGAGTTTCTATTGTATTTGAGAGTTTTGCAAGTGTGGGAGTGTGTTTCTTTCAAACTGAGTATCTTTACATCGTTTGCGTATCTTTACTATTCCAATTGTGTATCTTTTCATTTCTCGTTTGAGTATCTTTGTGTAAGGCTTCTGATGCGAGTTTCTATTGTATTTGAGAGTTTTGCAAGTGTGGGAGTGTGTTTCTTTCAAACTGAGTATCTTTACATCGTTTGCGTATCTTTACTATTCCAATTGTGTATCTTTACATCGTTTGCGTATCTTTACTATTCAAATTGTGTATCTTTTCATTTCTCGTTTGAGTATCTTTCTGTAAGGCTTTCCGATGCGAGTTTCTATTGAATTTGAGTGTTGTGCAAGTGTGGGAGTGTGTTTCCTTCAAACTGAGTATCTTTACATCATTTGCGTATCTTTACTATTCCAATTGTGTATCTTTACATCGTTTGCGTATCTTTACTATTCCAATTATGTATCTTTTCATTTCTTGTTTGAGTATCTTTCTGTAAGGCTTTCTGATGCGAGTTTCTATTGTATTTGAGAGTTTTGCAAGTGTGGGAGTGTGTTTCTTTCAAACTGAGTATCTTTACATCGTTTGCGTATCTTTACTATTCCAATTGTGTATCTTTACATCGTTTGCGTATCTTTACTATTCCAATTGTGTATCTTTTCATTTCTTGTTTGAGTATCTTTCTGTAAGGCTTTCTGATGCGAGTTTCTATTGTATTTGAGAGTTTTGCAAGTGTGGGAGTGTGTTTCTTTCAAACTGAGTATCTTTACATCGTTTGCGTATCTTTACTATTCCAATTGTGTATCTTTACATCGTTTGCGTATCTTTACTATTCCAATTGTGTATCTTTTCATTTCTTGTTTGAGTATCTTTCTGTAAGGCTTTCTGATGCGAGTTTCTATTGTATTTGAGAGTTTTGCAAGTGTGGGAGTGTGTTTCTTTCAAACTGAGTATCTTTACATCGTTTGCGTATCTTTACTATTCCAATTGTGTATCTTTTCATTTCTCGTTTGAGTATCTTTGTGTAAGGCTTCTGATGCGAGTTTCTATTGTATTTGAGAGTTTTGCAAGTGTGGGAGTGTGTTTCTTTCAAATTGAGTATCTTTACATCGTTTGCGTATCTTTACTATTCCAATTGTGTATCTTTACATCGTTTGCGTAACTTTACTATTCCAATTGTGTATCTTTACATCGTTTGCGTATCTTTACTATTCCAATTGTGTATCTTTTCATTTCTCGTTTGAGTATCTTTCTGTAAGGCTTTCCGATGCGAGTTTCTATTGAATTTGAGAGTTGTGCAAGTGTGGGAGTGTGTTTCCTTCAAACTGAGTATCTTTACATCGTTTGCGTATCTTTACTATTCCAATTGTGTATCTTTACATCGTTTGCGTATCTTTACTATTCCAATTGTGTATCTTTTCATTTCTTGTTTGAGTATCTTTCTGTAAGGCTTTCTGATGCGAGTTTCTATTGTATTTGAGAGTTTTGCAAGTGTGGGAGTGTGTTTCTTTCAAACTGAGTATCTTTACATCGTTTGCGTATCTTTACTATTCCAATTGTGTATCTTTTCATTTCTTGTTTGAGTATCTTTCTGTAAGGCTTTCTGATGCGAGTTTCTATTGTATTTGAGAGTTTTGCAAGTGTGGGAGTGTGTTTCTTTCAAACTGAGTATCTTTACATCGTTTGCGTATGTTTACTATTCCAATTGTGTATCTTTACATCGTTTGCGTATTTTTACTATTCCAATTGTGTATCTTTTCATTTCTCGTTTGAGTATCTTTCTGTAAGGCTTCTGATGCGAGTTTCTATTGTATTTGAGAGTTTTGCAAGTGTGGGAGTGTGTTTCTTTCAAACTGAGTATCTTTACATCGTTTGCGTATCTTTACTATTCCAATTGTGTATCTTTACATCGTTTGCGTATCTTTACTATTCCAATTGTGGATCTTTTCATTTCTTGTTTGAGTATCTTTCTGTAAGGCTTTCTGATGCGAGTTTCTATTGTATTTGAGAGTTTTGCAAGTGTGGGAGTGTGTTTCTTTCAAACTGAGTATCTTTACATCGTTTGCGTATCTTGACTATTCCAATTGTGTATCTTTACATCGTTTGCGTATCTTTACTATTCCAATTGTGTATCTTTTCATTTCTTGTTTGAGTATCTTTCTGTAAGGCTTTCTGATGCGAGTTTCTATTGTATTTGAGAGTTTTGCAAGTGTGGGAGTGTGTTTCTTTCAAACTGAGTATCTTTACATCGTTTGCGTATCTTTACTATTCCAATTGTATATCTTTACATCGTTTGCGTATCTTTACTATTCCAATTGTGTATCTTTTCATTTCTTGTTTGAGTATCTTTCTGTAAGGCTTTCTGATGCGAGTTTCTATTGTATTTGAGAGTTTTGCAAGTGTGGGAGTGTGTTTCTTTCAAACTGAGTATCTTTACATCGTTTGCGTATCTTTACTATTCCAATTGTGTATCTTTTCATTTCTCGTTTGAATATCTTTGTGTAAGGCTTCTGATGCGAGTTTCTATTGTATTTGAGAGTTTTGCAAGTGTGGGAGTGTGTTTCTTTCAAACTGAGTATCTTTACATCGTTTGCGTATCTTTACTATTCCAATTGTGTATCTTTACATCGTTTGCGTATCTTTACTATTCCAATTGTGTATCTTTACATCGTTTGCGTATCTTTACTATTCCAATTGTGTATCTTTACATCGTTTGCGTATCTTTACTATTCCAATTGTGTATCTTTTCATTTCTCGTTTGAGTATCTTTCTGTAAGGCTTTCTGATGCGAGTTTCTATTGAATTTGAGAGTTGTGCAAGTGTGGGAGTGTGTTTCTTTCAAACTGAGTATCTTTACATCGTTTGCGTATCTTTACTATTCCAATTGTGTATCTTTACATCGTTTGCGTATCTTTACTATTCCAATTGTGTATCTTTTCATTTCTCGTTTGAGTATCTTTCTGTAAGGCTTTCTGATGCGAGTTTCTATTGAATTTGAGAGTTGTGCAAGTGTGGGAGTGTGTTTCCTTCAAACTGAGTATCTTTACATCGTTTGCGTATCTTTACTATTCCAATTGTGTATCTTTACATCGTTTGCGTATCTTTACTATTCCAATTGTGTATCTTTTCATTTCTCGTTTGAGTATCTTTCTGTAAGGCTTTCTGATGCGAGTTTCTATTGAATTTGAGAGTTGTGCAAGTGTGGGAGTGTGTTTCTTTCAAACTGAGTATCTTTACATCGTTTGCGTATCTTTACTATTCCAATTGTGTATCTTTACATCGTTTGCGTATCTTTACTATTCCAATTGTGTATCTTTTCATTTCTCGTTTGAGTATCTTTCTGTAAGGCTTTCTGATGCGAGTTTCTATTGAATTTGAGAGTTTTGCAAGTGTGGGAGTGTGTTTCTTTCAAACTGAGTATCTTTACATCGTTTGCGTATCTTTACTATTCCAATTGTGTATCTTTACATCGTTTGCGTATCTTTACTATTCCAATTGTGTATCTTTTCATTTCTCGTTTGAGTATCTTTCTGTAAGGCTTTCCGATGCGAGTTTCTATTGAATTTGAGAGTTGTGCAAGTGTGGGAGTGTGTTTCCTTCAAACTGAGTATCTTTACATCGTTTGCGTATCTTTACTATTCCAATTGTGTATCTTTACATCGTTTGCGTATCTTTACTATTCCAATTGTGTATCTTTTCATTTCTTGTTTGAGTATCTTTCTGTAAGGCTTTCTGATGCGAGTTTCTATTGTATTTGAGAGTTTTGCAAGTGTGGGAGTGTGTTTCTTTCAAACTGAGTATCTTTACATCGTTTGCGTATCTTTACTATTCCAATTGTGTATCTTTTCATTTCTCGTTTGAGTATCTTTGTGTAAGGCTTCTGATGCGAGTTTCTATTGTATTTGAGAGTTTTGCAAGTGTGGGAGTGTGTTTCTTTCAAACTGAGTATCTTTACATCGTTTGCGTATCTTTACTATTCCAATTGTGTATCTTTTCATTTCTCGTTTGAGTATCTTTCTGTAAGGCTTTCTGATGCGAGTTTCTATTGAATTTGAGAGTTGTGCAAGTGTGGGAGTGTGTTTCTTTCAAACTGAGTATCTTTACATCGTTTGCGTATCTTTACTATTCCAATTGTGTATCTTTACATCGTTTGCGTATCTTTACTATTCCAATTGTGTATCTTTACATCGTTTGCGTATCTTTACTATTCCAATTGTGTATCTTTTCATTTCTCGTTTGAGTATCTTTCTGTAAGGCTTTCTGATGCGAGTTTCTATTGAATTTGAGAGTTGTGCAAGTGTGGGAGTGTGTTTCTTTCAAACTGAGTATCTTTACATCGTTTGCGTATCTTTACTATTCCAATTGTGTATCTTTACATCGTTTGCGTATCTTTACTATTCCAATTGTGTATCTTTACATCGTTTGCGTATCTTTACTATTCCAATTGTGTATCTTTTCATTTCTCGTTTGAGTATCTTTCTGTAAGGCTTTCTGATGCGAGTTTCTATTGAATTTGAGAGTTGTGCAAGTGTGGGAGTGTGTTTCCTTCAAACTGAGTATCTTTACATCGTTTGCGTATCTTTACTATTCCAATTGTGTATCTTTTCATTTCTCGTTTGAGTATCTTTGTGTAAGGCTTCTGATGCGAGTTTCTATTGTATTTGAGAGTTTTGCAAGTGTGGGAGTGTGTTTCTTTCAAACTGAGTATCTTTACATCGTTTGCGTATCTTTACTATTCCAATTGTGTATCTTTACATCGTTTGCGTATCTTTACTATTCCAATTGTGTATCTTTTCATTTCTCGTTTGAGTATCTTTCTGTAAGGCTTCTGATGCGAGTTTCTATTGTATTTGAGAGTTTTGCAAGTGTGGGAGTGTGTTTCTTTCAAACTGAGTATCTTTACATCGTTTGCGTATCGTTACTATTCCAATTGTGTATCTTTTCATTTCTTGTTTGAGTATCTTTCTGTAAGGCTTTCTGTTGCGAGTTTCTATTGTATTTGAGAGTTTTGCAAGTGTGGGAGTGTGTTTCTTTCAATCTGAGTATCTTTACATCGTTTGCGTATCTTTACTATTCCAATTGTGTATCTTTACATCGTTTGCGTATCTTTACTATTCCAATTGTGGATCTTTTCATTTCTTGTTTGAGTATCTTTCTGTAAGGCTTTCTGATGCGAGTTTCTATTGTATTTGAGAGTTTTGCAAGTGTGGGAGTGTGTTTCTTTCAAACTGAGTATCTTTACATCGTTTGCGTATCTTTACTATTCCAATTGTGTATCTTTACATCGTTTGCGTATCTTTACTATTCCAATTGTGTATCTTTTCATTTCTCGTTTGAGTATCTTTCTGTAAGGCTTCTGATGCGAGTTTCTATTGTATTTGAGAGTTTTGCAAGTGTGGGAGTGTGTTTCTTTCAAACTGAGTATCTTTACATCGTTTGCGTATCTTTACTATTCCAATTGTGTATCTTTACATCGTTTGCGTATCTTTACTATTCCAATTGTGTATCTTTTCATTTCTTGTTTGAGTATCTTTCTGTAAGGCTTTCTGATGCGAGTTTCTATTGTATTTGAGAGTTTTGCAAGTGTGGGAGTGTGTTTCTTTCAAACTGAGTATCTTTACATCGTTTGCGTATCTTTACTATTCCAATTGTGTATCTTTTCATTTCTCGTTTGAGTATCTTTGTGTAAGGCTTCTGATGCGAGTTTCTATTGTATTTGAGAGTTTTGCAAGTGTGGGAGTGTGTTTCTTTCAAACTGAGTATCTTTACATCGTTTGCGTATCTTTACTATTCCAATTGTGTATCTTTACATCGTTTGCGTATCTTTACTATTCCAATTGTGTATCTTTTCATTTTTCGTTTGAGTATCTTTCTGTAAGGCTTTCCGATGCGAGTTTCTATTGAATTTGAGAGTTGTGCAAGTGTGGGAGTGTGTTTCCTTCAAACTGAGTATCTTTACATCATTTGCGTATCTTTACTATTCCAATTGTGTATCTTTACATCGTTTGCGTATCTTTACTATTCCAATTGTGTATCTTTTCATTTCTTGTTTGAGTATCTTTCTGTAAGGCTTTCTGATGCGAGTTTCTATTGTATTTGAGAGTTTTGCAAGTGTGGGAGTGTGTTTCTTTCAAACTGAGTATCTTTACATCGTTTGCGTATCTTTACTATTCCAATTGTGTATCTTTACATCGTTTGCGTATCTTTACTATTCCAATTGTGTATCTTTTCATTTCTTGTTTGAGTATCTTTCTGTAAGGCTTTCTGTTGCGAGTTTCTATTGTATTTGAGAGTTTTGCAAGTGTGGGAGTGTGTTTCTTTCAATCTGAGTATCTTTACATCGTTTGCGTATCTTTACTATTCCAATTGTGTATCTTTACATCGTTAGCGTATCTTTACTATTCCAATTGTGTATCTTTTCATTTCACGTTTGAGTATCTTTCTGTAAGGCTTTCTGATGCGAGTTTCTATTGAATTTGAGAGTTTTGCAACTGTGGGAGTGTGTTTCTTTCAAACTGAGTATCTTTACATCGTTTGCGAATCTTTACTATTCCAATTGTGTATCTTTTCATTTCTCGTTTGAGTATCTTTCTGTAAGGCTTCTGATGCGAGTTTCTATTGTATTTGAGAGTTTTGCAAGTGTGGGAGTGTGTTTCTTTCAAACTGAGTATCTTTATATCGTTTGCGTATCTTTACTATTCCAATTGTGTATCTTTACATCGTTTGCGTATCTTTACTATTCCAATTGTGGATCTTTTCATTTCTTGTTTGAGTATCTTTCTGTAAGGCTTTCTGATGCGAGTTTCTATTGTATTTGAGAGTTTTGCAAGTGTGGGAGTGTGTTTCTTTCAAACTGAGTATCTTTACATCGTTTGCGTATCTTTACTATTCCAATTGTGTATCTTTACATCGTTTGCGTATCTTTACTATTCCAATTGTGTATCTTTTCATTTCTTGTTTGAGTATCTTTCTGTAAGGCTTTCTGATGCGAGTTTCTATTGTATTTGAGAGTTTTGCAAGTGTGGGAGTGTGTTTCTTTCAAACTGAGTATCTTTACATCGTTTGCGTATCTTTACTATTCCAATTGTGTATCTTTTCATTTCTCGTTTGAGTATCTTTGTGTAAGGCTTCTGATGCGAGTTTCTATTGTATTTGAGAGTTTTGCAAGTGTGGGAGTGTGTTTCTTTCAAACTGAGTATCTTTACATCGTTTGCGTATCTTTACTATTCCAATTGTGTATCTTTACATCGTTTGCGTATCTTTACTATTCAAATTGTGTATCTTTTCATTTCTCGTTTGAGTATCTTTCTGTAAGGCTTTCCGATGCGAGTTTCTATTGAATTTGAGAGTTGTGCAAGTGTGGGAGTGTGTTTCCTTCAAACTGAGTATCTTTACATCATTTGCGTATCTTTACTATTCCAATTGTGTATCTTTACATCGTTTGCGTATCTTTACTATTCCAATTGTGTATCTTTTCATTTCTTGTTTGAGTATCTTTCTGTAAGGCTTTCTGATGCGAGTTTCTATTGTATTTGAGAGTTTTGCAAGTGTGGGAGTGTGTTTCTTTCAAACTGAGTATCTTTACATCGTTTGCGTATCTTTACTATTCCAATTGTGTATCTTTACATCGTTTGCGTATCTTTACTATTCCAATTGTGTATCTTTTCATTTCTTGTTTGAGTATCTTTCTGTAAGGCTTTCTGATGCGAGTTTCTATTGTATTTGAGAGTTTTGCAAGTGTGGGAGTGTGTTTCTTTCAAACTGAGTATCTTTACATCGTTTGCGTATCTTTACTATTCCAATTGTGTATCTTTACATCGTTTGCGTATCTTTACTATTCCAATTGTGTATCTTTTCATTTCTTGTTTGAGTATCTTTCTGTAAGGCTTTCTGATGCGAGTTTCTATTGTATTTGAGAGTTTTGCAAGTGTGGGAGTGTGTTTCTTTCAAACTGAGTATCTTTACATCGTTTGCGTATCTTTACTATTCCAATTGTGTATCTTTTCATTTCTCGTTTGAGTATCTTTGTGTAAGGCTTCTGATGCGAGTTTCTATTGTATTTGAGAGTTTTGCAAGTGTGGGAGTGTGTTTCTTTCAAACTGAGTATCTTTACATCGTTTGCGTATCTTTACTATTCCAATTGTGTATCTTTACATCGTTTGCGTATCTTTACTATTCTAATTGTGTATCTTTACATCGTTTGCGTATCTTTACTATTCCAATTATGTATCTTTTCATTTCTCGTTTGAGTATCTTTCTGTAAGGCTTTCCGATGCGAGTTTCTATTGAATTTGAGAGTTGTGCAAGTGTGGGAGTGTGTTTCCTTCAAACTGAGTATCTTTACATCGTTTGCGTATCTTTACTATTCCAATTGTGTATCTTTACATCGTTTGCGTATCTTTACTATTCCAATTGTGTATCTTTTCATTTCTTGTTTGAGTATCTTTCTGTAAGGCTTTCTGATGCGAGTTTCTATTGTATTTGAGAGTTTTGCAAGTGTGGGAGTGTGTTTATTTCAAACTGAGTATCTTTACATCGTTTGCGTATCTTTACTATTCCAATTGTGTATCTTTTCATTTCTTGTTTGAGTATCTTTCTGTAAGGCTTTCTGATGCGAGTTTCTATTGTATTTGAGAGTTTTGCAAGTGTGGGAGTGTGTTTCTTTCAAACTGAGTATCTTTACATCGTTTGCGTATCTTTACTATTCCAATTGTGTATCTTTTCATTTCTCGTTTGAGTATCTTTGTGTAAGGCTTCTGATGCGAGTTTCTATTGTATTTGAGAGTTTTGCAAGTGTGGGAGTGTGTTTCTTTGAAACTGAGTATCTTTACATCGTTTGCGTATCTTTACTATTCCAATTGTGTATCTTTTCATTTCTCGTTTGAGTATCTTTCTGTAAGGCTTTCTGATGCGAGTTTCTATTGTATTTGAGAGTTTTGCAAGTGTGGGAGTGTGTTTCTTTCAATCTGAGTATCTTTACATCGTTTGCGTATCTTTACTATTCCAATTGTGTATCTTTACATCGTTTGCATATCTTTACTATTCCAATTGTGTATCTTTTCATTTCTCAAACTGAGTATCTTTCTGTAAGGCTTTCTGATGCGAGTTTCTATTGTATTTGAGAGTTTTGCAAGTGTGGGAGTGTGTTTCTTTCAAACTGAGTATCTTTACATCGTTTGCGTATCTTTACTATTCCAATTGTGTATCTTTACATCGTTTGCGTATCTTTACTATTCCTATTGTGTATCTTTTCATTTCTCGTTTGAGTATCTTTCTGTAAGGCTTTCTGATGCGAGTTTCTATTGAATTTGAGAGTTTTGCAAGTGTGGGAGTGTGTTTCCTTCAAACTGAGTATCTTTACATCGTTTGCGTATGTTTACTATTCCAATTGTGTATCTTTACATCGTTTGCGTATCTTTACTATTCCAATTGTGTATCTTTTCATTTCTCGTTTGAGTATCTTTCTGTAAGGCTTCTGATTCGAGTTTCTATTGTATTTGAGAGTTTTGCAAGTGTGGGAGTGTGTTTCTTTCAAACTGAGTATCTTTACATCATTTGCGTATCTTTACTATTCCAATTGTGTATCTTTTCATTTCTCGTTTGAGTATCTTTGTGTAAGGCTTCTGATGCGAGTTTCTATTGTATTTGAGAGTTTTGCAAGTGTGGGAGTGTGTTTCTTTCAAACTGAGTATCTTTACATCGTTTGCGTATCTTTACTATTCCAATTGTGTATCTTTACATCGTTTGCGTATCTTTACTATTCCAATTGTGTATCTTTTCATTTCTCGTTTGAGTATCTTTCTGTAAGGCTTTCTGATGCGAGTTTCTATTGTATTTGAGAGTTTTGCAAGTGTGGGAGTGTGTTTCTTTCAATCTGAGTATCTTTACATCGTTTGCGTATCTTTACTATTCCAATTGTGTATCTTTACATCGTTTGCGTATCTTTACTATTCCAATTGTGTATCTTTTCATTTCTCAAACTGAGTATCTTTCTGTAAGGCTTTCTGATGCGAGTTTCTATTGTATTTGAGAGTTTTGCAAGTGTGGGAGTGTGTTTCTTTCAATCTGAGTATCTTTACATCGTTTGCGTATCTTTACTATTCCAATTGTGTATCTTTACATCATTTGCGTATCTTTACTATGCCAATTGTGTATCTTTTCATTTCACGTTTGAGTATCTTTCTGTAAGGCTTTCTGATGCGAGTTTCTATTGTATTTGAGAGTTTTGCAAGTGTGGGAGTGTGTTTCTTTCAAACTGAGTATCTTTACATCGTTTGCGTATCTTTACTATTCCAATTGTGTATCTTTACATCGTTTGCGTATCTTTACTATTACAATTGTGTATCTCTTCATTTCTTGTTTGAGTATCTTTCTGTAAGGCTTTCTGATGCGAGTTTCTATTGTATTTGAGAGTTTTGCAAGTGTGGGAGTGTGTTTCTTTCAATCTGAGTATCTTTACATCGTTTGCGTATCTTTACTATTCCAATTGTGTATCTTTTCATTTCACGTTTGAGTATCTTTCTGTAAGGCTTTCTGATGCGAGTTTCTATTGAATTTGAGAGTTTTCCAACTGTGGGAGTGTGTTTCTTTCAAACTGAGTATCTTTACATCGTTTGCGTATCTTTACTATTCCAATTGTGTATCTTTACATCGTTTGCGTATCTTTACTATTCCAATTGTGTATCTTTTCATTTCTCGTTTGAGTATCTTTCTGTAAGGCTTCTGATGCGAGTTTCTATTGTATTTGAGAGTTTTGCAAGTGTGGGAGTGTGTTTCTTTCAAACTGAGTATCTTTACATCGTTTGCGTATCTTTACTATTCCAATTGTGTATCTTTACATCGTTTGCGTATCTTTACTATTCCAATTGTGTATCTTTTCATTTCTCAAACTGAGTATCTTTCTGTAAGGCTTTCTGATGCGAGTTTCTATTGTATTTGAGAGTTTTGCAAGTGTGGGAGTGTGTTTCTTTCAATCTGAGTATCTTTACATCGTTTGCGTATCTTTACTATTCCAATTGTGTATCTTTACATCGTTTGCGTATCTTTACTATTCCAATTGTGTATCTTTTCATTTCTCGTTTGAGTATCTTTCTGTAAGGCTTTCTGATGCGAGTTTCTATTGTATTTGAGAGTTTTGCAAGTGTGGGAGTGTGTTTCTTTCAAACTGAGTATCTTTACATCGTTTGCGTATCTTTACTATTCCAATTGTGTATCTTTACATCGTTTGCGTATCTTTACTATTACAATTGTGTATCTCTTCATTTCTTGTTTGAGTATCTTTCTGTAAGGCTTTCTGATGCGAGTTTCTATTGTATTTGAGAGTTTTGCAAGTGTGGGAGTGTGTTTCTTTCAAACTGAGTATCTTTACATCGTTTGCGTATCTTTACTATTACAATTGTGTATCTCTTCATTTCTTGTTTGAGTATCTTTCTGTAAGGCTTTCTGATGCGAGTTTCTATTGTATTTGAGAGTTTTGCAAGTGTGGGAGTGTGTTTCTTTCAAACTGAGTATCTTTACATCGTTTGCGTATCTTTACTATTCCAATTGTGTATCTTTTCATTTCTTGTTTGAGTATCTTTCTGTAAGGCTTTCTGATGCGAGTTTCTATTGTATTTGAGAGTTTTGCAAGTGTGGGAGTGTGTTTCTTTCAATCTGAGTATCTTTACATCGTTTGCGTATCTTTACTATTCCAATTGTGTATCTTTTCATTTCACGTTTGAGTATCTTTCTGTAAGGCTTTCTGATGCGAGTTTCTATTGAATTTGAGAGTTTTGCAACTGTGGGAGTGTGTTTCTTTCAAACTGAGTATCTTTACATCGTTTGCGTATCTTTACTATTCCAATTGTGTATCTTTACATCGTTTGCGTATCTTTACTATTCCAATTGTGTATCTTTTCATTTCTCGTTTGAGTATCTTTCTGTAAGGCTTTCTGATGCGAGTTTCTATTGTATTTGAGAGTTTTGCAAGTGTGGGAGTGTGTTTCTTTCAAACTGAGTATCTTTACATCGTTTGCGTATCTTTACTATTCCAATTGTGTATCTTTACATCGTTTGCGTATCTTTACTATTACAATTGTGTATCTCTTCATTTCTTGTTTGAGTATCTTTCTGTAAGGCTTTCTGATGCGAGTTTCTATTGTATTTGAGAGTTTTGCAAGTGTGGGAGTGTGTTTCTTTCAAACTGAGTATCTTTACATCGTTTGCGTATCTTTACTATTACAATTGTGTATCTCTTCATTTCTTGTTTGAGTATCTTTCTGTAAGGCTTTCTGATGCGAGTTTCTATTGTATTTGAGAGTTTTGCAAGTGTGGGAGTGTGTTTCTTTCAAACTGAGTATCTTTACATCGTTTGCGTATCTTTACTATTCCAATTGTGTATCTTTTCATTTCTTGTTTGAGTATCTTTCTGTAAGGCTTTCTGATGCGAGTTTCTATTGTATTTGAGAGTTTTGCAAGTGTGGGAGTGTGTTTCTTTCAATCTGAGTATCTTTACATCGTTTGCGTATCTTTACTATTCCAATTGTGTATCTTTTCATTTCACGTTTGAGTATCTTTCTGTAAGGCTTTCTGATGCGAGTTTCTATTGAATTTGAGAGTTTTGCAACTGTGGGAGTGTGTTTCTTTCAAACTGAGTATCTTTACATCGTTTGCGTATCTTTACTATTCCAATTGTGTATCTTTACATCGTTTGCGTATCTTTACTATTCCAATTGTGTATCTTTTCATTTCTCGTTTGAGTATCTTTCTGTAAGGCTTCTGATGCGAGTTTCTATTGTATTTGAGAGTTTTGCAAGTGTGGGAGTGTGTTTCTTTCAAACTGAGTATCTTTACATCGTTTGCGTATCTTTACTATTCCAATTGTGTATCTTTACATCGTTTGCGTATCTTTACTATTCCAATTGTGTATCTTTTCATTTCTCGTTTGAGTATCTTTCTGTAAGGCTTCTGATGCGAGTTTCTATTGTATTTGAGAGTTTTGCAAGTGTGGGAGTGTGTTTCTTTCAAACTGAGTATCTTTACATCGTTTGCGTATCTTTACTATTCCAATTGTGTATCTTTACATCGTTTGCGTATCTTTACTATTCCAATTGTGTATCTTTTCATTTCTCGTTTGAGTATCTTTCTGTAAGGCTTTCCGATGCGAGTTTCTATTGAATTTGAGAGTTGTGCAAGTGTGGGAGTGTGTTTCCTTCAAACTGAGTATCTTTACATCGTTTGCGTATGTTTACTATTCCAATTGTGTATCTTTACATCGTTTGCGTATCTTTACTATTCCAATTGTGTATCTTTTCATTTCTCGTTTGAGTATCTTTCTGTAAGCCTTCTGATGCGAGTTTCTATTGTATTTGAGAGTTTTGCAAGTGTGGGAGTGTGTTTCTTTCAAACTGAGTATCTTTACATCGTTTGCGTATCTTTACTATTCCAATTGTGTATCTTTTCATTTCTTGTTTGAGTATCTTTCTATAAGGCTTTCTGATGCGAGTTTCTATTGTATTTGAGAGTTTTGCAAGTGTGGGAGTGTGTTTCTTTCAAACTGAGTATCTTTACATCGTTTGCGTATCTTTACTATTCCAATTGTGTATCTTTTCATTTCTCGTTTGAGTATCTTTGTGTAAGGCTTCTGATGCGAGTTTCTATTGTATTTGAGAGTTTTGCAAGTGTGGGAGTGTGTTTCTTTCAAACTGAGTATCTTTACATCGTTTGCGTATCTTTACTATTCCAATTGTGTATCTTTACATCGTTTGCGTATCTTCACTATTCCAATTGTGTATCTTTTCATTTCTCGTTTGAGTATCTTTCTGTAAGGCTTTCTGATGCGAGTTTCTATTGAATTTGAGAGTTGTGCAAGTGTGGGAGTGTGTTTCCTTCAAACTGAGTATCTTTACATCGTTTGCGTATCTTTACTATTCCAATTGTGTATCTTTACATCGTTTGCGTATCTTTACTATTCCAATTGTGTATCTTTTCATTTCTCAAACTGAGTATCTTTCTGTAAGGCTTTCTGATGCGAGTTTCTATTGTATTTGAGAGTTTTGCAAGTGTGGGAGTGTGTTTCTTTCAAACTGAGTATCTTTACATCGTTTGCGTATCTTTACTATTCCAATTGTGTATCTTTTCATTTCTCGTTTGAGTATCTTTGTGTAAGGCTTCTGATGCGAGTTTCTATTGTATTTGAGAGTTTTGCAAGTGTGGGAGTGTGTTTCTTTCAAACTGAGTATCTTTACATCGTTTGCGTATCTTTACTATTCCAATTGTGTATCTTTACATCGTTTGCGTATCTTTACTATTCCAATTGTGTATCTTTTCATTTCTCGTTTGAGTATCTTTCTGTAAGGCTTTCTGATGCGAGTTTCTATTGTATTTGAGAGTTTTGCAAGTGTGGGAGTGTGTTTCTTTCAATCTGAGTATCTTTACATCGTTTGCGTATCTTTACTATTCCAATTGTGTATCTTTTCATTTCTCAAACTGAGTATCTTTCTGTAAGGCTTTCTGATGCGAGTTTCTATTGTATTTGAGAGTTTTGCAAGTGTGGGAGTGTGTTTCTTTCAAACTGAGTATCTTTACATCGTTTGCGTATCTTTACTATTCCAATTGTGTATCTTTTCATTTCTTGTTTGAGTATCTTTCTGTAAGGCTTTCTGATGCGAGTTTCTATTGTATTTGAGAGTTTTGCAAGTGTGGGAGTGTGTTTCTTTCAATCTGAGTATCTTTACATCGTTTGC
The DNA here is from genome assembly GCF_933775445.1 of Argentina anserina. NCBI lineage: Eukaryota > Viridiplantae > Streptophyta > Magnoliopsida > Rosales > Rosaceae > Argentina > Argentina anserina. The sequence continues at coordinate 523,488 of NW_026089464.1, forward strand.
GTATCTTTACTATTCCAATTGTGTATCTTTTCATTTCACGTTTGAGTATCTTTCTGTAAGGCTTTCTGATGCGAGTTTCTATTGAATTTGAGAGTTTTGCAACTGTGGGAGTGTGTTTCTTTCAAACTGAGTATCTTTACATCGTTTGCGTATCTTTACTATTCCAATTGTGTATCTTTACATCGTTTGCGTATCTTTACTATTCCAATTGTGTATCTTTTCATTTCTCGTTTGAGTATCTTTCTGTAAGGCTTTCTGATGCGAGTTTCTATTGTATTTGAGAGTTTTGCAAGTGTGGGAGTGTGTTTCTTTCAAACTGAGTATCTTTACATCGTTTGCGTATCTTTACTATTCCAATTGTGTATCTTTTCATTTCTCGTTTGAGTATCTTTGTGTAAGGCTTCTGATGCGAGTTTCTATTGTATTTGAGAGTTTTGCAAGTGTGGGAGTGTGTTTCTTTGAAACTGAGTATCTTTACATCGTTTGCGTATCTTTACTATTCCAATTGTGTATCTTTTCATTTCTCGTTTGAGTATCTTTCTGTAAGGCTTTCTGATGCGAGTTTCTATTGTATTTGAGAGTTTTGCAAGTGTGGGAGTGTGTTTCTTTCAATCTGAGTATCTTTACATCGTTTGCGTATCTTTACTATTCCAATTGTGTATCTTTACATCGTTTGCATATCTTTACTATTCCAATTGTGTATCTTTTCATTTCTCAAACTGAGTATCTTTCTGTAAGGCTTTCTGATGCGAGTTTCTATTGTATTTGAGAGTTTTGCAAGTGTGGGAGTGTGTTTCTTTCAAACTGAGTATCTTTACATCGTTTGCGTATCTTTACTATTCCAATTGTGTATCTTTACATCGTTTGCGTATCTTTACTATTCCAATTGTGTATCTTTTCATTTCTCGTTTGAGTATCTTTCTGTAAGGCTTCTGATGCGAGTTTCTATTGTATTTGAGAGTTTTGCAAGTGTGGGAGTGTGTTTCTTTCAATCTGAGTATCTTTACATCGTTTGCGTATCTTTACTATTCCAATTGTGTATCTTTACATCGTTTGCGTATCTTTACTATTCCAATTGTGTATCTTTTCATTTCTCAAACTGAGTATCTTTCTGTAAGGCTTTCTGATGCGAGTTTCTATTGTATTTGAGAGTTTTGCAAGTGTGGGAGTGTGTTTCTTTCAATCTGAGTATCTTTACATCGTTTGCGTATCTTTACTATTCCAATTGTGTATCTTTACATCGTTTGCGTATCTTTACTATTCCAATTGTGTATCTTTTCATTTCTCGTTTGAGTATCTTTCTGTAAGGCTTTCTGATGCGAGTTTCTATTGTATTTGAGAGTTTTGCAAGTGTGGGAGTGTGTTTCTTTCAAACTGAGTATCTTTACATCGTTTGCGTATCTTTACTATTCCAATTGTGTATCTTTACATCGTTTGCGTATCTTTACTATTACAATTGTGTATCTCTTCATTTCTTGTTTGAGTATCTTTCTGTAAGGCTTTCTGATGCGAGTTTCTATTGTATTTGAGAGTTTTGCAAGTGTGGGAGTGTGTTTCTTTCAAACTGAGTATCTTTACATCGTTTGCGTATCTTTACTATTACAATTGTGTATCTCTTCATTTCTTGTTTGAGTATCTTTCTGTAAGGCTTTCTGATGCGAGTTTCTATTGTATTTGAGAGTTTTGCAAGTGTGGGAGTGTGTTTCTTTCAAACTGAGTATCTTTACATCGTTTGCGTATCTTTACTATTCCAATTGTGTATCTTTTCATTTCTTGTTTGAGTATCTTTCTGTAAGGCTTTCTGATGCGAGTTTCTATTGTATTTGAGAGTTTTGCAAGTGTGGGAGTGTGTTTCTTTCAATCTGAGTATCTTTACATCGTTTGCGTATCTTTACTATTCCAATTGTGTATCTTTTCATTTCACGTTTGAGTATCTTTCTGTAAGGCTTTCTGATGCGAGTTTCTATTGAATTTGAGAGTTTTGCAACTGTGGGAGTGTGTTTCTTTCAAACTGAGTATCTTTACATCGTTTGCGTATCTTTACTATTCCAATTGTGTATCTTTACATCGTTTGCGTATCTTTACTATTCCAATTGTGTATCTTTTCATTTCTCGTTTGAGTATCTTTCTGTAAGGCTTCTGATGCGAGTTTCTATTGTATTTGAGAGTTTTGCAAGTGTGGGAGTGTGTTTCTTTCAAACTGAGTATCTTTACATCGTTTGCGTATCTTTACTATTCCAATTGTGTATCTTTACATCGTTTGCGTATCTTTACTATTCCAATTGTGTATCTTTTCATTTCTCGTTTGAGTATCTTTCTGTAAGGCTTCTGATGCGAGTTTCTATTGTATTTGAGAGTTTTGCAAGTGTGGGAGTGTGTTTCTTTCAAACTGAGTATCTTTACATCGTTTGCGTATCTTTACTATTCCAATTGTGTATCTTTACATCGTTTGCGTATCTTTACTATTCCAATTGTGTATCTTTTCATTTCTCGTTTGAGTATCTTTCTGTAAGGCTTTCCGATGCGAGTTTCTATTGAATTTGAGAGTTGTGCAAGTGTGGGAGTGTGTTTCCTTCAAACTGAGTATCTTTACATCGTTTGCGTATGTTTACTATTCCAATTGTGTATCTTTACATCGTTTGCGTATCTTTACTATTCCAATTGTGTATCTTTTCATTTCTCGTTTGAGTATCTTTCTGTAAGCCTTCTGATGCGAGTTTCTATTGTATTTGAGAGTTTTGCAAGTGTGGGAGTGTGTTTCTTTCAAACTGAGTATCTTTACATCGTTTGCGTATCTTTACTATTCCAATTGTGTATCTTTTCATTTCTTGTTTGAGTATCTTTCTATAAGGCTTTCTGATGCGAGTTTCTATTGTATTTGAGAGTTTTGCAAGTGTGGGAGTGTGTTTCTTTCAAACTGAGTATCTTTACATCGTTTGCGTATCTTTACTATTCCAATTGTGTATCTTTTCATTTCTCGTTTGAGTATCTTTGTGTAAGGCTTCTGATGCGAGTTTCTATTGTATTTGAGAGTTTTGCAAGTGTGGGAGTGTGTTTCTTTCAAACTGAGTATCTTTACATCGTTTGCGTATCTTTACTATTCCAATTGTGTATCTTTACATCGTTTGCGTATCTTCACTATTCCAATTGTGTATCTTTTCATGTCTCGTTTGAGTATCTTTCTGTAAGGCTTTCTGATGCGAGTTTCTATTGAATTTGAGAGTTGTGCAAGTGTGGGAGTGTGTTTCCTTCAAACTGAGTATCTTTACATCGTTTGCGTATCTTTACTATTCCAATTGTGTATCTTTACATCGTTTGCGTATCTTTACTATTCCAATTGTGTATCTTTTCATTTCTCAAACTGAGTATCTTTCTGTAAGGCTTTCTGATGCGAGTTTCTATTGTATTTGAGAGTTTTGCAAGTGTGGGAGTGTGTTTCTTTCAAACTGAGTATCTTTACATCGTTTGCGTATCTTTACTATTCCAATTGTGTATCTTTTCATTTCTCGTTTGAGTATCTTTGTGTAAGGCTTCTGATGCGAGTTTCTATTGTATTTGAGAGTTTTGCAAGTGTGGGAGTGTGTTTCTTTCAAACTGAGTATCTTTACATCGTTTGCGTATCTTTACTATTCCAATTGTGTATCTTTACATCGTTTGCGTATCTTTACTATTCCAATTGTGTATCTTTTCATTTCTCGTTTGAGTATCTTTCTGTAAGGCTTTCTGATGCGAGTTTCTATTGTATTTGAGAGTTTTGCAAGTGTGGGAGTGTGTTTCTTTCAATCTGAGTATCTTTACATCGTTTGCGTATCTTTACTATTCCAATTGTGTATCTTTTCATTTCTCAAACTGAGTATCTTTCTGTAAGGCTTTCTGATGCGAGTTTCTATTGTATTTGAGAGTTTTGCAAGTGTGGGAGTGTGTTTCTTTCAATCTGAGTATCTTTACATCGTTTGCGTATCTTTACTATTCCAATTGTGTATCTTTACATCGTTTGCGTATCTTTACTATTCCAATTGTGTATCTTTTCATTTCACGTTTGAGTATCTTTCTGTAAGGCTTTCTGATGCGAGTTTCTATTGTATTTGAGAGTTTTGCAAGTGTGGGAGTGTGTTTCTTTCAAACTGAGTATCTTTACATCGTTTGCGTATCTTTACTATTCCAATTGTGTATCTTTACATCGTTTGCGAATCTTTACTATTACAATTGTGTATCTCTTCATTTCTTGTTTGAGTATCTTTCTGTAAGGCTTTCTGATGCGAGTTTCTATTGTATTTGAGAGTTTTGCAAGTGTGGGAGTGTGTTTCTTTCAAACTGAGTATCTTTACATCGTTTGCGTATCTTTACTATTCCAATTGTGTATCTTTTCATTTCACGTTTGAGTATCTTTCTGTAAGGCTTTCTGATGCGAGTTTCTATTGAATTTGAGAGTTTTGCAACTGTGGGAGTGTGTTTCTTTCAAACTGAGTATCTTTACATCGTTTGCGTATCTTTACTATTCCAATTGTGTATCTTTTCATTTCTCGTTTGAGTATCTTTCTGTAAGGCTTCTGATGCGAGTTTCTATTGTATTTGAGAGTTTTGCAAGTGTGGGAGTGTGTTTCTTTCAAACTGAGTATCTTTACATCGTTTGCGTATCTTTACTATTCCAATTGTGTATCTTTTCATTTCTCGTTTGAGTATCTTTCTGTAAGGCTTCTGATGCGAGTTTCTATTGTATTTGAGAGTTTTGCAAGTGTGGGAGTGTGTTTCTTTCAAACTGAGTATCTTTACATCGTTTGCGTATCTTTACTATTCCAATTGTGTATCTTTACATCGTTTGCGTATCTTTACTATTCCAATTGTGTATCTTTTCATTTCTCGTTTGAGTATCTTTCTGTAAGGCTTTCTGATGCGAGTTTCTATTGTATTTGAGAGTTTTGCAAGTGTGGGAGTGTGTTTCTTTCAAACTGAATATCTTTACATCGTTTGCGTATCTTTACTATTCCAATTGTGTATCTTTTCATTTCTCGTTTGAGTATCTTTCTGTAAGGCTTCTGATACGAGTTTCTATTGTATTTGAGAGTTTTGCAAGTGTGGGAGTGTGTTTCTTTCAAACTGAGTATCTTTACATCGTTTGCGTATCTTTACTATTCCAATTGTGTATCTTTACATCGTTTGCGTATCTTTACTATTCCAATTGTGTATCTTTTCATTTCTCGTTTGAGTATCTTTCTGTAAGGCTTTCTGATGCGAGTTTCTATTGTATTTGAGAGTTTTGCAAGTGTGGGAGTGTGTTTCTTTCAATCTGAGTATCTTTACATCGTTTGCGTATCTTTACTATTCCAATTGTGTATCTTTACATCGTTTGCGTATCTTTACTATTCCAATTGTGTATCTTTTCATTTCACGTTTGAGTATCTTTCTGTAAGGCTTTCTGATGCGAGTTTCTATTGTATTTGAGAGTTTTGCAAGTGTGGGAGTGTGTTTCTTTCAAACTGAGTATCTTTACATCGTTTGCGTATCTTTACTATTCCAATTGTGTATCTTTTCATTTCTTGTTTGAGTATCTTTTTGTAAGTCTTTCTGATGCGAGTTTCTATTGTATTTGAGAGTTTTGCCAGTGTGGGAGTGTGTTTCTTTCAAACTGAGTATCTTTACATCGTTTGCGTATCTTTACTATTCCAATTGTGTATCTTTTCATTTCTTGTTTGAGTATCTTTCTGTAAGGCTTTCTGATGCGAGTTTCTATTGTATTTGAGAGTTTTGCAAGTGTGGGAGTGTGTTTCTTTCAATCTGAGTATCTTTACATCGTTTGCGTATCTTTACTATTCCAATTGTGTATCTTTTCATTTCTCAAACTGAGTATCTTTCTGTAAGGCTTTCTGATGCGAGTTTCTATTGTATTTGAGAGTTTTGCAAGTGTGGGAGTGTGTTTCTTTCAATCTGAGTATCTTTACATCGTTTGCGTATCTTTACTATTCCAATTGTGTATCTTTACATCGTTTGCGTATCTTTACTATTCCAATTGTGTATCTTTTCATTTCACGTTTGAGTATCTTTCTGTAAGGCTTTCTGATGCGAGTTTCTATTGTATTTGAGAGTTTTGCAAGTGTGGGAGTGTGTTTCTTTCAAACTGAGTATCTTTACATCGTTTGCGTATATTTACTATTCCAATTGTGTATCTTTTCATTTCTCGTTTGAGTATCTTTCTGTAAGGCTTCTGATGCGAGTTTCTATTGTATTTGAGAGTTTTGCAAGTGTGGGAGTGTGTTTCTTTCAAACTGAGTATCTTTACATCGTTTGCGTATCTTTACTATTCCAATTGTGTATCTTTACATCGTTTGCGTATCTTTACTATTCCAATTGTGGATCTTTACATTGCTTGTTTGAGTATCTTTCTGTAAGTCTTTCTGATGCGAGTTTCTATTGTATTTGAGAGTTTTGCCAGTGTGGGAGTGTGTTTCTTTCAAACTGAGTATCTTTACATCGTTTGCGTATCTTTACTATTCCAATTGTGTATCTTTTCATTTCTTGTTTGAGTATCTTTCTGTAAGGCTTTCTGATGCGAGTTTCTATTGTATTTGAGAGTTTTGCAAGTGTGGGAGTGTGTTTCTTTCAAACTGAGTATCTTTACATCGTTTGCGTATCTTTACTATTCCAATTGTGTATCTTTACATCGTTTGCGTATCTTTACTATTCCAATTGTGTATCTTTTCATTTCTCGTTTGAGTATCTTTCTGTAAGGCTTCTGATGCGAGTTTCTATTGTATTTGAGAGTTTTGCAAGTGTGGGAGTGTGTTTCTTTCAAACTGAGTATCTTTACATCGTTTGCGTATCTTTACTATTCCAATTGTGTATCTTTACATCGTTTGCGTATCTTTACTATTCCAATTGTGTATCTTTTCCTTTCTCGTTTGAGTATCTTTCTGTAAGGCTTTCTGATGCGAGTTTCTATTGTATTTGAGAGTTTTGCAAGTGTGGGAGTGTGTTTCTTTCAAACTGAATATCTTTACATCGTTTGCGTATCTTTACTATTCCAATTGTGTATCTTTTCATTTCTCGTTTGAGTATCTTTCTGTAAGGCTTCTGATTCGAGTTTCTATTGTATTTGAGAGTTTTGCAAGTGTGGGAGTGTGTTTCTTTCAATCTGAGTATCTTTACATCGTTTGCGTATCTTTACTATTCCAATTGTGTATCTTTTCATTTCTCGTTTGAGTATCTTTCTGTAAGGCTTCTGATGCGAGTTTCTATTGTATTTGAGAGTTTTGCAAGTGTGGGAGTGTGTTTCTTTCAAACTGAGTATCTTTACATCGTTTGCGTATCTTTACTATTCCAATTGTGTATCTTTACATCGTTTGCGTATCTTTCTGTAAGGCTTTCTGATGCGAGTTTCTATTGTATTTGAGAGTTTTGCAAGTGTGGGAGTGTGTTTCTTTCAAACTGAGTATCTTTACATCGTTTGCGTATCTTTACTATTCCAATTGTGTATCTTTTCATTTCTCGTTTGAGTATCTTTCTGTAAGGCTTCTGATGCGAGTTTTTATTGAATTTGAGAGTTTTGCAAGTGTGGGAGTGTGTTTCTTTCAAACTGAGTATCTTTATATCGTTTGCGTATCTTTACTATTCCAATTGTGTATCTTTACATCGTTTGCGTATCTTTACTATTCCAATTGTGTATCTTTACTATTCCAATTGTGTATCTTTACTATTCCAATTGTGTATCTTTACATCGTTTGCGTATATTTACTATTCCAATTGTGTATCTTTTCATTTCTCGTTTGAGTATCTTTCTGTAAGGCTTCTGATGCGAGTTTCTATCGTATTTGAGAGTTTTGCAAGTGTGGGAGTGTGTTTCTTTCAAACTGAGTATCTTTACATCGTTTGCGTATCTTTACTATTCCAATTGTGTATCTTTACATCGTTTGCGTATCTTTACTATTCCAATTGTGTATCTTTTCATTTCTCGTTTGAGTATCTTTCTGTAAGGCTTTCTGATGCGAGTTTCTATTGTATTTGAGAGTTTTATAAGTGTGGGAGTGTGTTTCTTTCAAACTGAATATCTTTACATCGTTTGCGTATCTTTACTATTCCAATTGTGTATCTTTTCATTTCTCGTTTGAGTATCTTTCTGTAAGGCTTCTGATACGAGTTTCTATTGTATTTGAGAGTTTTGCAAGTGTGGGAGTGTGTTTCTTTCAAACTGAGTATCTTTACATCGTTTGCGTATCTTTACTATTCCAATTGTGTATCTTTACATCGTTTGCGTATCTTTACTATTCCAATTGTGTATCTTTTCATTTCTCGTTTGAGTATCTTTCTGTAAGGCTTTCTGATGCGAGTTTCTATTGTATTTGAGAGTTTTGCAAGTGTGGGAGTGTGTTTCTTTCAATCTGAGTATCTTTACATCGTTTGCGTATCTTTACTATTCCAATTGTGTATCTTTACATCGTTTGCGTATCTTTACTATTCCAATTGTGTATCTTTTCATTTCACGTTTGAGTATCTTTCTGTAAGGCTTTCTGATGCGAGTTTCTATTGTATTTGAGAGTTTTGCAAGTGTGGGAGTGTGTTTCTTTCAAACTGAGTATCTTTACATCGTTTGCGTATCTTTACTATTCCAATTGTGTATCTTTTCATTTCTTGTTTGAGTATCTTTTTGTAAGTCTTTCTGATGCGAGTTTCTATTGTATTTGAGAGTTTTGCTAGTGTGGGAGTGTGTTTCTTTCAAACTGAGTATCTTTACATCGTTTGCGTATCTTTACTATTCCAATTGTGTATCTTTTCATTTCTTGTTTGAGTATCTTTCTGTAAGGCTTTCTGATGCGAGTTTCTATTGTATTTGAGAGTTTTGCAAGTGTGGGAGTGTGTTTCTTTCAATCTGAGTATCTTTACATCGTTTGCGTATCTTTACTATTCCAATTGTGTATCTTTTCATTTCTCAAACTGAGTATCTTTCTGTAAGGCTTTCTGATGCGAGTTTCTATTGTATTTGAGAGTTTTGCAAGTGTGGGAGTGTGTTTCTTTCAATCTGAGTATCTTTACATCGTTTGCGTATCTTTACTATTCCAATTGTGTATCTTTACATCGTTTGCGTATCTTTACTATTCCAATTGTGTATCTTTTCATTTCACGTTTGAGTATCTTTCTGTAAGGCTTTCTGATGCGAGTTTCTATTGTATTTGAGAGTTTTGCAAGTGTGGGAGTGTGTTTCTTTCAAACTGAGTATCTTTACATCGTTTGCGTATATTTACTATTCCAATTGTGTATCTTTTCATTTCTCGTTTGAGTATCTTTCTGTAAGGCTTCTGATGCGAGTTTCTATCGTATTTGAGAGTTTTGCAAGTGTGGGAGTGTGTTTCTTTCAAACTGAGTATCTTTACATCGTTTGCGTATCTTTACTATTCCAATTGTGTATCTTTACATCGTTTGCGTATCTTTACTATTCCAATTGTGGATCTTTTCATTGCTTGTTTGAGTATCTTTCTGTAAGTCTTTCTGATGCGAGTTTCTATTGTATTTGAGAGTTTTGCCAGTGTGGGAGTGTGTTTCTTTCAAACTGAGTATCTTTACATCGTTTGCGTATCTTTACTATTCCAATTGTGTATCTTTTCATTTCTTGTTTGAGTATCTTTCTGTAAGGCTTTCTGATGCGAGTTTCTATTGTATTTGAGAGTTTTGCAAGTGTGGGAGTGTGTTTCTTTCAAACTGAGTATCTTTACATCGTTTGCGTATCTTTACTATTCCAATTGTGTATCTTTACATCGTTTGCGTATCTTTACTATTCCAATTGTGTATCTTTTCATTTCTCGTTTGAGTATCTTTCTGTAAGGCTTCTGATGCGAGTTTCTATTGTATTTGAGAGTTTTGCAAGTGTGGGAGTGTGTTTCTTTCAAACTGAGTATCTTTACATCGTTTGCGTATCTTTACTATTCCAATTGTGTATCTTTACATCGTTTGCGTATCTTTACTATTCCAATTGTGTATCTTTTCCTTTCTCGTTTGAGTATCTTTCTGTAAGGCTTTCTGATGCGAGTTTCTATTGTATTTGAGAGTTTTGCAAGTGTGGGAGTGTGTTTCTTTCAAACTGAATATCTTTACATCGTTTGCGTATCTTTACTATTCCAATTGTGTATCTTTTCATTTCTCGTTTGAGTATCTTTCTGTAAGGCTTCTGATTCGAGTTTCTATTGTATTTGAGAGTTTTGCAAGTGTGGGAGTGTGTTTCTTTCAATCTGAGTATCTTTACATCGTTTGCGTATCTTTACTATTCCAATTGTGTATCTTTTCATTTCTCGTTTGAGTATCTTTCTGTAAGGCTTCTGATGCGAGTTTCTATTGTATTTGAGAGTTTTGCAAGTGTGGGAGTGTGTTTCTTTCAAACTGAGTATCTTTACATCGTTTGCGTATCTTTACTATTCCAATTGTGTATCTTTACATCGTTTGCGTATCTTTCTGTAAGGCTTTCTGATGCGAGTTTCTATTGTATTTGAGAGTTTTGCAAGTGTGGGAGTGTGTTTCTTTCAAACTGAGTATCTTTACATCGTTTGCGTATCTTTACTATTCCAATTGTGTATCTTTTCATTTCTCGTTTGAGTATCTTTCTGTAAGGCTTCTGATGCGAGTTTTTATTGAATTTGAGAGTTTTGCAAGTGTGGGAGTGTGTTTCTTTCAAACTGAGTATCTTTACATCGTTTGCGTATCTTTACTATTCCAATTGTGTATCTTTACATCGTTTGCGTATCTTTACTATTCCAATTGTGTATCTTTACTATTCCAATTGTGTATCTTTACTATTCCAATTGTGTATCTTTACATCGTTTGCGTATCTTTACTATTCCAATTGTGTATCTTTTCATTTCTCGTTTGAGTATCTTTCTGTAAGGCTTTCTGATGCGAGTTTCTATTGTATTTGAGAGTTTTGCAAGTGTGGGAGTGTGTTTCTTTCAAACTGAATATCTTTACATCGTTTGCGTATCTTTACTATTCCAATTGTGTATCTTTTCATTTCTCGTTTGAGTATCTTTCTGTAAGGCTTCTGATACGAGTTTCTATTGTATTTGAGAGTTTTGCAAGTGTGGGAGTGTGTTTCTTTCAAACTGAGTATCTTTACATCGTTTGCGTATCTTTACTATTCCAATTGTGTATCTTTACATCGTTTGCGTATCTTTACTATTCCAATTGTGTATCTTTTCATTTCTCGTTTGAGTATCTTTCTGTAAGGCTTTCTGATGCGAGTTTCTATTGTATTTGAGAGTTTTGCAAGTGTGGGAGTGTGTTTCTTTCAAACTGAGTATCTTTACATCGTTTGCGTATCTTTACTATTCCAATTGTGTATCTTTTCATTTCTCGTTTGAGTATCTTTCTGTAAGGCTTCTGATTCGAGTTTCTATTGTATTTGAGAGTTTTGCAAGTGTGGGAGTGTGTTTCTTTCAATCTGAGTATCTTTACATCGTTTGCGTATCTTTACTATTCCAATTGTGTATCTTTTCATTTCTCGTTTGAGTATCTTTCTGTAAGGCTTCTGATGCGAGTTTCTATTGTATTTGAGAGTTTTGCAAGTGTGGGAGTGTGTTTCTTTCAAACTGAGTATCTTTACATCGTTTGCGTATCTTTACTATTCCAATTGTGTATCTTTACATCGTTTGCGTATCTTTACTATTCCAATTGTGGATCTTTTCATTGCTTGTTTGAGTATCTTTCTGTAAGTCTTTCTGATGCGAGTTTCTATTGTATTTGAGAGTTTTGCCAGTGTGGGAGTGTGTTTCTTTCAAACTGAGTATCTTTACATCGTTTGCGTATCTTTACTATTCCAATTGTGTATCTTTTCATTTCTCGTTTGAGTATCTTTCTGTAAGGCTTCTGATGCGAGTTTTTATTGAATTTGAGAGTTTTGCAAGTGTGGGAGTGTGTTTCTTTCAAACTGAGTATCTTTATATCGTTTGCGTATCTTTACTATTCCAATTGTGTATCTTTACATCGTTTGCGTATCTTTACTATTCCAATTGTGTATCTTTACTATTCCAATTGTGTATCTTTACTATTCCAATTGTGTATCTTTACATCGTTTGCGTATATTTACTATTCCAATTGTGTATCTTTTCATTTCTCGTTTGAGTATCTTTCTGTAAGGCTTCTGATGCGAGTTTCTATCGTATTTGAGAGTTTTGCAAGTGTGGGAGTGTGTTTCTTTCAAACTGAGTATCTTTACATCGTTTGCGTATCTTTACTATTCCAATTGTGTATCTTTACATCGTTTGCGTATCTTTACTATTCCAATTGTGTATCTTTTCATTTCTCGTTTGAGTATCTTTCTGTAAGGCTTTCTGATGCGAGTTTCTATTGTATTTGAGAGTTTTGCAAGTGTGGGAGTGTGTTTCTTTCAATCTGAGTATCTTTACATCGTTTGCGTATCTTTACTATTCCAATTGTGTATCTTTTCATTTCTCAAACTGAGTATCTTTCTGTAAGGCTTTCTGATGCGAGTTTCTATTGTATTTGAGAGTTTTGCAAGTGTGGGAGTGTGTTTCTTTCAATCTGAGTATCTTTACATCGTTTGCGTATCTTTACTATTCCAATTGTGTATCTTTACATCGTTTGCGTATCTTTACTATTCCAATTGTGTATCTTTTCATTTCTCGTTTGAGTATCTTTCTGTAAGGCTTTCTGATGCGAGTTTCTATTGTATTTGAGAGTTTTGCAAGTGTGGGAGTGTGTTTCTTTCAAACTGAGTATCTTTACATCGTTTGCGTATCTTTACTATTCCAATTGTGTATCTTTACATCGTTTGCGAATCTTTACTATTACAATTGTGTATCTCTTCATTTCTTGTTTGAGTATCTTTCTGTAAGGCTTTCTGATGCGAGTTTCTATTGTATTTGAGAGTTTTGCAAGTGTGGGAGTGTGTTTCTTTCAAACTGAGTATCTTTACATCGTTTGCGTATCTTTACTATTCCAATTGTGTATCTTTTCATTTCACGTTTGAGTATCTTTCTGTAAGGCTTTCTGATGCGAGTTTCTATTGAATTTGAGAGTTTTGCAACTGTGGGAGTGTGTTTCTTTCAAACTGAGTATCTTTACATCGTTTGCGTATCTTTACTATTCCAATTGTGTATCTTTTCATTTCTCGTTTGAGTATCTTTCTGTAAGGCTTCTGATGCGAGTTTCTATTGTATTTGAGAGTTTTGCAAGTGTGGGAGTGTGTTTCTTTCAAACTGAGTATCTTTACATCGTTTGCGTATCTTTACTATTCCAATTGTGTATCTTTTCATTTCTCGTTTGAGTATCTTTCTGTAAGGCTTCTGATGCGAGTTTCTATTGTATTTGAGAGTTTTGCAAGTGTGGGAGTGTGTTTCTTTCAAACTGAGTATCTTTACATCGTTTGCGTATCTTTACTATTCCAATTGTGTATCTTTACATCGTTTGCGTATCTTTACTATTCCAATTGTGTATCTTTTCATTTCTCGTTTGAGTATCTTTCTGTAAGGCTTTCTGATGCGAGTTTCTATTGTATTTGAGAGTTTTGCAAGTGTGGGAGTGTGTTTCTTTCAAACTGAATATCTTTACATCGTTTGCGTATCTTTACTATTCCAATTGTGTATCTTTTCATTTCTCGTTTGAGTATCTTTCTGTAAGGCTTCTGATACGAGTTTCTATTGTATTTGAGAGTTTTGCAAGTGTGGGAGTGTGTTTCTTTCAAACTGAGTATCTTTACATCGTTTGCGTATCTTTACTATTCCAATTGTGTATCTTTACATCGTTTGCGTATCTTTACTATTCCAATTGTGTATCTTTTCATTTCTCGTTTGAGTATCTTTCTGTAAGGCTTTCTGATGCGAGTTTCTATTGTATTTGAGAGTTTTGCAAGTGTGGGAGTGTGTTTCTTTCAATCTGAGTATCTTTACATCGTTTGCGTATCTTTACTATTCCAATTGTGTATCTTTACATCGTTTGCGTATCTTTACTATTCCAATTGTGTATCTTTTCATTTCACGTTTGAGTATCTTTCTGTAAGGCTTTCTGATGCGAGTTTCTATTGTATTTGAGAGTTTTGCAAGTGTGGGAGTGTGTTTCTTTCAAACTGAGTATCTTTACATCGTTTGCGTATCTTTACTATTCCAATTGTGTACATTTTCATTTCTTGTTTGAGTATCTTTTTGTAAGTCTTTCTGATGCGAGTTTCTATTGTATTTGAGAGTTTTGCCAGTGTGGGAGTGTGTTTCTTTCAAACTGAGTATCTTTACATCGTTTGCGTATCTTTACTATTCCAATTGTGTATCTTTTCATTTCTTGTTTGAGTATCTTTCTGTAAGGCTTTCTGATGCGAGTTTCTATTGTATTTGAGAGTTTTGCAAGTGTGGGAGTGTGTTTCTTTCAATCTGAGTATCTTTACATCGTTTGCGTATCTTTACTATTCCAATTGTGTATCTTTTCATTTCTCAAACTGAGTATCTTTCTGTAAGGCTTTCTGATGCGAGTTTCTATTGTATTTGAGAGTTTTGCAAGTGTGGGAGTGTGTTTCTTTCAATCTGAGTATCTTTACATCGTTTGCGTATCTTTACTATTCCAATTGTGTATCTTTACATCGTTTGCGTATCTTTACTATTCCAATTGTGTATCTTTTCATTTCTCGTTTGAGTATCTTTCTGTAAGGCTTTCTGATGCGAGTTTCTATTGTATTTGAGAGTTTTGCAAGTGTGGGAGTGTGTTTCTTTCAAACTGAGTATCTTTACATCGTTTGCGTATATTTACTATTCCAATTGTGTATCTTTTCATTTCTCGTTTGAGTATCTTTCTGTAAGGCTTCTGATGCGAGTTTCTATCGTATTTGAGAGTTTTGCAAGTGTGGGAGTGTGTTTCTTTCAAACTGAGTATCTTTACATCGTTTGCGTATCTTTACTATTCCAATTGTGTATCTTTACATCGTTTGCGTATCTTTACTATTCCAATTGTGGATCTTTACATTGCTTGTTTGAGTATCTTTCTGTAAGTCTTTCTGATGCGAGTTTCTATTGTATTTGAGAGTTTTGCCAGTGTGGGAGTGTGTTTCTTTCAAACTGAGTATCTTTACATCGTTTGCGTATCTTTACTATTCCAATTGTGTATCTTTTCATTTCTTGTTTGAGTATCTTTCTGTAAGGCTTTCTGATGGGAGTTTCTATTGTATTTGAGAGTTTTGCAAGTGTGGGAGTGTGTTTCTTTCAAACTGAGTATCTTTACATCGTTTGCGTATCTTTACTATTCCAATTGTGTATCTTTACATCGTTTGCGTATCTTTACTATTCCAATTGTGTATCTTTTCATTTCTCGTTTGAGTATCTTTCTGTAAGGCTTCTGATGCGAGTTTCTATTGTATTTGAGAGTTTTGCAAGTGTGGGAGTGTGTTTCTTTCAAACTGAGTATCTTTACATCGTTTGCGTATCTTTACTATTCCAATTGTGTATCTTTACATCGTTTGCGTATCTTTACTATTCCAATTGTGTATCTTTTCCTTTCTCGTTTGAGTATCTTTCTGTAAGGCTTTCTGATGCGAGTTTCTATTGTATTTGAGAGTTTTGCAAGTGTGGGAGTGTGTTTCTTTCAAACTGAATATCTTTACATCGTTTGCGTATCTTTACTATTCCAATTGTGTATCTTTTCATTTCTCGTTTGAGTATCTTTCTGTAAGGCTTCTGATTCGAGTTTCTATTGTATTTGAGAGTTTTGCAAGTGTGGGAGTGTGTTTCTTTCAATCTGAGTATCTTTACATCGTTTGCGTATCTTTACTATTCCAATTGTGTATCTTTTCATTTCTCGTTTGAGTATCTTTCTGTAAGGCTTCTGATGCGAGTTTCTATTGTATTTGAGAGTTTTGCAAGTGTGGGAGTGTGTTTCTTTCAAACTGAGTATCTTTACATCGTTTGCGTATCTTTACTATTCCAATTGTGTATCTTTACATCGTTTGCGTATCTTTCTGTAAGGCTTTCTGATGCGAGTTTCTATTGTATTTGAGAGTTTTGCAAGTGTGGGAGTGTGTTTCTTTCAAACTGAGTATCTTTACATCGTTTGCGTATCTTTACTATTCCAATTGTGTATCTTTTCATTTCTCGTTTGAGTATCTTTCTGTAAGGCTTTCTGATGCGAGTTTCTATTGAATTTGAGAGTTTTGCAACTGTGGGAGTGTGTTTCTTTCAAACTGAGTATCTTTACATCGTTTGCGTATCTTTACTATTCCAATTGTGTATCTTTTCATTTCACGTTTGAGTATCTTTCTGTAAGGCTTTCTGATGCGAGTTTCTATTGAATTTGAGAGTTTTGCAACTGTGGGAGTGTGTTTCTTTCAAACTGAGTATCTTTACATCGTTTGCGTATCTTTACTATTCCAATTGTGTATCTTTTCATTTCTCGTTTGAGTATCTTTCTGTAAGGCTTCTGATGCGAGTTTCTATTGTATTTGAGAGTTTTGCAAGTGTGGGAGTGTGTTTCTTTCAAACTGAGTATCTTTACATCGTTTGCGTATCTTTACTATTCCAATTGTGTATCTTTTCATTTCTCGTTTGAGTATCTTTCTGTAAGGCTTCTGATGCGAGTTTCTATTGTATTTGAGAGTTTTGCAAGTGTGGGAGTGTGTTTCTTTCAAACTGAGTATCTTTACATCGTTTGCGTATCTTTACTATTCCAATTGTGTATCTTTACATCGTTTGCGTATCTTTACTATTCCAATTGTGTATCTTTTCATTTCTCGTTTGAGTATCTTTCTGTAAGGCTTTCTGATGCGAGTTTCTATTGTATTTGAGAGTTTTGCAAGTGTGGGAGTGTGTTTCTTTCAAACTGAATATCTTTACATCGTTTGCGTATCTTTACTATTCCAATTGTGTATCTTTTCATTTCACGTTTGAGTATCTTTCTGTAAGGCTTTCTGATGCGAGTTTCTATTGAATTTGAGAGTTTTGCAACTGTGGGAGTGTGTTTCTTTCAAACTGAGTATCTTTACATCGTTTGCGTATCTTTACTATTCCAATTGTGTATCTTTTCATTTCTCGTTTGAGTATCTTTCTGTAAGGCTTCTGATTCGAGTTTCTATTGTATTTGAGAGTTTTGCAAGTGTGGGAGTGTGTTTCTTTCAAACTGAGTATCTTTACATCGTTTGCGTATCTTTACTATTCCAATTGTGTATCTTTACATCGTTTGCGTATCTTTCTGTAAGGCTTTCTGATGCGAGTTTCTATTGTATTTGAGAGTTTTGCAAGTGTGGGAGTGTGTTTCTTTCAAACTGAGTATCTTTACATCGTTTGCGTATCTTTACTATTCCAATTGTGTATCTTTTCATTTCTCGTTTGAGTATCTTTCTGTAAGGCTTTCTGATGCGAGTTTCTATTGAATTTGAGAGTTTTGCAACTGTGGGAGTGTGTTTCTTTCAAACTGAGTATCTTTACATCGTTTGCGTATCTTTACTATTCCAATTGTGTATCTTTTCATTTCACGTTTGAGTATCTTTCTGTAAGGCTTTCTGATGCGAGTTTCTATTGAATTTGAGAGTTTTGCAACTGTGGGAGTGTGTTTCTTTCAAACTGAGTATCTTTACATCGTTTGCGTATCTTTACTATTCCAATTGTGTATCTTTTCATTTCTCGTTTGAGTATCTTTCTGTAAGGCTTCTGATGCGAGTTTCTATTGTATTTGAGAGTTTTGCAAGTGTGGGAGTGTGTTTCTTTCAAACTGAGTATCTTTACATCGTTTGCGTATCTTTACTATTCCAATTGTGTATCTTTTCATTTCTCGTTTGAGTATCTTTCTGTAAGGCTTCTGATGCGAGTTTCTATTGTATTTGAGAGTTTTGCAAGTGTGGGAGTGTGTTTCTTTCAAACTGAGTATCTTTACATCGTTTGCGTATCTTTACTATTCCAATTGTGTATCTTTACATCGTTTGCGTATCTTTACTATTCCAATTGTGTATCTTTTCATTTCTCGTTTGAGTATCTTTCTGTAAGGCTTTCTGATGCGAGTTTCTATTGTATTTGAGAGTTTTGCAAGTGTGGGAGTGTGTTTCTTTCAAACTGAATATCTTTACATCGTTTGCGTATCTTTACTATTCCAATTGTGTATCTTTTCATTTCTCGTTTGAGTATCTTTCTGTAAGGCTTCTGATACGAGTTTCTATTGTATTTGAGAGTTTTGCAAGTGTGGGAGTGTGTTTCTTTCAAACTGAGTATCTTTACATCGTTTGCGTATCTTTACTATTCCAATTGTGTATCTTTACATCGTTTGCGTATCTTTACTATTCCAATTGTGTATCTTTTCATTTCTCGTTTGAGTATCTTTCTGTAAGGCTTTCTGATGCGAGTTTCTATTGTATTTGAGAGTTTTGCAAGTGTGGGAGTGTGTTTCTTTCAATCTGAGTATCTTTACATCGTTTGCGTATCTTTACTATTCCAATTGTGTATCTTTACATCGTTTGCGTATCTTTACTATTCCAATTGTGTATCTTTTCATTTCACGTTTGAGTATCTTTCTGTAAGGCTTTCTGATGCGAGTTTCTATTGTATTTGAGAGTTTTGCAAGTGTGGGAGTGTGTTTCTTTCAAACTGAGTATCTTTACATCGTTTGCGTATCTTTACTATTCCAATTGTGTATCTTTTCATTTCTTGTTTGAGTATCTTTTTGTAAGTCTTTCTGATGCGAGTTTCTATTGTATTTGAGAGTTTTGCCAGTGTGGGAGTGTGTTTCTTTCAAACTGAGTATCTTTACATCGTTTGCGTATCTTTACTATTCCAATTGTGTATCTTTTCATTTCTTGTTTGAGTATCTTTCTGTAAGGCTTTCTGATGCGAGTTTCTATTGTATTTGAGAGTTTTGCAAGTGTGGGAGTGTGTTTCTTTCAATCTGAGTATCTTTACATCGTTTGCGTATCTTTACTATTCCAATTGTGTATCTTTTCATTTCTCAAACTGAGTATCTTTCTGTAAGGCTTTCTGATGCGAGTTTCTATTGTATTTGAGAGTTTTGCAAGTGTGGGAGTGTGTTTCTTTCAATCTGAGTATCTTTACATCGTTTGCGTATCTTTACTATTCCAATTGTGTATCTTTACATCGTTTGCGTATCTTTACTATTCCAATTGTGTATCTTTTCATTTCACGTTTGAGTATCTTTCTGTAAGGCTTTCTGATGCGAGTTTCTATTGTATTTGAGAGTTTTGCAAGTGTGGGAGTGTGTTTCTTTCAAACTGAGTATCTTTACATCGTTTGCGTATATTTACTATTCCAATTGTGTATCTTTTCATTTCTCGTTTGAGTATCTTTCTGTAAGGCTTCTGATGCGAGTTTCTATCGTATTTGAGAGTTTTGCAAGTGTGGGAGTGTGTTTCTTTCAAACTGAGTATCTTTACATCGTTTGCGTATCTTTACTATTCCAATTGTGTATCTTTACATCGTTTGCGTATCTTTACTATTCCAATTGTGGATCTTTTCATTGCTTGTTTGAGTATCTTTCTGTAAGTCTTTCTGATGCGAGTTTCTATTGTATTTGAGAGTTTTGCCAGTGTGGGAGTGTGTTTCTTTCAAACTGAGTATCTTTACATCGTTTGCGTATCTTTACTATTCCAATTGTGTATCTTTTCATTTCTTGTTTGAGTATCTTTCTGTAAGGCTTTCTGATGCGAGTTTCTATTGTATTTGAGAGTTTTGCAAGTGTGGGAGTGTGTTTCTTTCAAACTGAGTATCTTTACATCGTTTGCGTATCTTTACTATTCCAATTGTGTATCTTTACATCGTTTGCGTATCTTTACTATTCCAATTGTGTATCTTTTCATTTCTCGTTTGAGTATCTTTCTGTAAGGCTTCTGATGCGAGTTTCTATTGTATTTGAGAGTTTTGCAAGTGTGGGAGTGTGTTTCTTTCAAACTGAGTATCTTTACATCGTTTGCGTATCTTTACTATTCCAATTGTGTATCTTTACATCGTTTGCGTATCTTTACTATTCCAATTGTGTATCTTTTCCTTTCTCGTTTGAGTATCTTTCTGTAAGGCTTTCTGATGCGAGTTTCTATTGTATTTGAGAGTTTTGCAAGTGTGGGAGTGTGTTTCTTTCAAACTGAATATCTTTACATCGTTTGCGTATCTTTACTATTCCAATTGTGTATCTTTTCATTTCTCGTTTGAGTATCTTTCTGTAAGGCTTCTGATTCGAGTTTCTATTGTATTTGAGAGTTTTGCAAGTGTGGGAGTGTGTTTCTTTCAATCTGAGTATCTTTACATCGTTTGCGTATCTTTACTATTCCAATTGTGTATCTTTTCATTTCTCGTTTGAGTATCTTTCTGTAAGGCTTCTGATGCGAGTTTCTATTGAATTTGAGAGTTTTGCAAGTGTGGGAGTGTGTTTCTTTCAAACTGAGTATCTTTACATCGTTTGCGTATCTTTACTATTCCAATTGTGTATCTTTACATCGTTTGCGTATCTTTCTGTAAGGCTTTCTGATGCGAGTTTCTATTGTATTTGAGAGTTTTGCAAGTGTGGGAGTGTGTTTCTTTCAAACTGAGTATCTTTACATCGTTTGCGTATCTTTACTATTCCAATTGTGTATCTTTTCATTTCTCGTTTGAGTATCTTTCTGTAAGGCTTCTGATGCGAGTTTTTATTGAATTTGAGAGTTTTGCAAGTGTGGGAGTGTGTTTCTTTCAAACTGAGTATCTTTACATCGTTTGCGTATCTTTACTATTCCAATTGTGTATCTTTACATCGTTTGCGTATCTTTACTATTCCAATTGTGTATCTTTACTATTCCAATTGTGTATCTTTACTATTCCAATTGTGTATCTTTACATCGTTTGCGTATCTTTACTATTCCAATTGTGTATCTTTACATCGTTTGTGTATCTTTACTATTCCAATTGTGTATATTTTCATTTCTTGTTTGAGTATCTTTCTGTAAGGCTTTCTGATGCGAGTTTCTATTGTATTTGAGAGTTTTGCAAGTGTGGGAGTGTGTTTCTTTCAAACTGAGTATCTTTACATCGTTTGCGTATCTTTACTATTCCAATTGTGTATCTTTTCATTTCTCGTTTGAGTATCTTTTTGTAAGGCTTCTGATGCGAGTTTCTATTGTATTTGAGAGTTTTGCAAGTGTGGGAGTGTGTTTCTTTCAAACTGAGTATCTTTACATCGTTTGCGTATCTTTACTATTCCAATTGTGTATCTTTACATCGTTTGCGTATCTTTACTATTCCAATTGTGTATCTTTTCCTTTCTCGTTTGAGTATCTTTCTGTAAGGCTTTCTAATGCGAGTTTCTATTGTATTTGAGAGTTTTGCAAGTGCGGGAGTGTGTTTCTTTCAAACTGAATATCTTTACATCGTTTGCGTATCTTTACTATTCCAATTGTGTATCTTTTCATTTCTCGTTTGAGTATCTTTCTGTAAGGCTTCTGATTCGAGTTTCTATTGTATTTGAGAGTTTTGCAAGTGTGGGAGTGTGTTTCTTTCAATCTGAGTATCTTTACATCGTTTGCGTATCTTTACTATTCCAATTGTGTATCTTTTCATTTCTCGTTTGAGTATCTTTCTGTAAGGCTTCTGATGCGAGTTTCTATTGTATTTGAGAGTTTTGCAAGTGTGGGAGTGTGTTTCTTTCAAACTGAGTATCTTTACATCGTTTGCGTATCTTTACTATTCCAATTGTGTATCTTTTCATTTCTCGTTTGAGTATCTTTCTGTAAGGCTTCTGATGCGAGTTTCTATCGTATTTGAGAGTTTTGCAAGTGTGGGAGTGTGTTTCTTTCAAACTGAGTATCTTTACATCGTTTGCGTATCTTTACTATTCCAATTGTGTATCTTTACATCGTTTGCGTATCTTTACTATTCCAATTGTGGATCTTTTCATTGCTTGTTTGAGTATCTTTCTGTAAGTCTTTCTGATGCGAGTTTCTATTGTATTTGAGAGTTTTGCCAGTGTGGGAGTGTGTTTCTTTCAAACTGAGTATCTTTACATCGTTTGCGTATCTTTACTATTCCAATTGTGTATCTTTTCATTTCTTGTTTGAGTATCTTTCTGTAAGGCTTTCTGATGCGAGTTTCTATTGTATTTGAGAGTTTTGCAAGTGTGGGAGTGTGTTTCTTTCAAACTGAGTATCTTTACATCGTTTGCGTATCTTTACTATTCCAATTGTGTATCTTTACATCGTTTGCGTATCTTTACTATTCCAATTGTGTATCTTTTCATTTCTCATTTGAGTATCTTTCTGTAAGGCTTTCTGATGCGAGTTTCTATTGTATTTGAGAGTTTTGCAAGTGTGGGAGTGTGTTTCTTTCAAACTGAATATCTTTACATCGTTTGCGTATCTTTACTATTCCAATTGTGTATCTTTTCATTTCTCGTTTGAGTATCTTTCTGTAAGGCTTCTGATACGAGTTTCTATTGTATTTGAGAGTTTTGCAAGTGTGGGAGTGTGTTTCTTTCAAACTGAGTATCTTTACATCGTTTGCGTATCTTTACTATTCCAATTGTGTATCTTTACATCGTTTGCGTATCTTTACTATTCCAATTGTGTATCTTTTCATTTCTCGTTTGAGTATCTTTCTGTAAGGCTTTCTGATGCGAGTTTCTATTGTATTTGAGAGTTTTGCAAGTGTGGGAGTGTGTTTCTTTCAAACTGAGTATCTTTACATCGTTTGCGTATCTTTAATATTCCAATTGTGTATCTTTACATCGTTTGCGTATCTTTACTATTCCAATTGTGTATATTTTCATTTCTTGTTTGAGTATCTTTCTGTAAGGCTTTCTGATGCGAGTTTCTATTGTATTTGAGAGTTTTGCAAGTGTGGGAGTGTGTTTCTTTCAAACTGAGTTTCTTTACATCGTTTGCGTATCTTTACTATTCCAATTGTGTATCTTTTCATTTCTCGTTTGAGTATCTTTCTGTAAGGCTTCTGATGCGAGTTTTTATTGAATTTGAGAGTTTTGCAAGTGTGGGAGTGTGTTTCTTTCAAACTGAGTATCTTTACATCGTTTGCGTATCTTTACTATTCCAATTGTGTATCTTTACTATTCCAATTGTGTATCTTTACTATTCCAATTGTGTATCTTTACATCGTTTGCGTATCTTTACTATTCCAATTGTGTATCGTTACATCGTTTGCGTATCTTTACTATTCCAATTGTGTATATTTTCATTTCTTGTTTGAGTATCTTTCTGTAAGGCTTTCTGATGAGAGTTTCTATTGTATTTGAGAGTTTTGCAAGTGTGGGAGTGTGTTTCTTTCAAACTGAGTATCTTTACATCGTTTGCGTATCTTTACTATTCCAATTGTGTATCTTTTCATTTCTCGTTTGAGTATCTTTCTGTAAGGCTTCTGATGCGAGTTTCTATTGTATTTGAGAGTTTTGCAAGTGTGGGAGTGTGTTTCTTTCAAACTGAGTATCTTTACATCGTTTGCGTATCTTTACTATTCCAATTGTGTATCTTTACATCGTTTGCGTATCTTTACTATTCCAATTGTGTATCTTTTCCTTTCTCGTTTGAGTATCTTTCTGTAAGGCTTTCTGATGCGAGTTTCTATTGTATTTGAGAGTTTTGCAAGTGTGGGAGTGTTTTTCTTTCAAACTGAATATCTTTACATCGTTTGCGTATCTTTACTATTCCAATTGTGTATCTTTTCATTTCTCGTTTGAGTATCTTTCTGTAAGGCTTCTGATTCGAGTTTCTATTGTATTTGAGAGTTTTGCAAGTGTGGGAGTGTGTTTCTTTCAATCTGAGTATCTTTACATCGTTTGCGTATCTTTACTATTCCAATTGTGTATCTTTTCATTTCTCGTTTGAGTATCTTTCTGTAAGGCTTCTGATGCGAGTTTCTATTGTATTTGAGAGTTTTGCAAGTGTGGGAGTGTGTTTCTTTCAAACTGAGTATCTTTACATCGTTTGCGTATCTTTACTATTCCAATTGTGTATCTTTTCATTTCTCGTTTGAGTATCTTTCTGTAAGGCTTCTGATGCGAGTTTCTATTGTATTTGAGAGTTTTGCAAGTGTGGGAGTGTGTTTCTTTCAAACTGAGTATCTTTACATCGTTTGCGTATCTTTACTATTCCAATTGTGTATCTTTTCATTTCTCGTTTGAGTATCTTTCTGTAAGGCTTCTGATACGAGTTTCTATTGTATTTGAGAGTTTTGCAAGTGTGGGAGTGTGTTTCTTTCAAACTGAGTATCTTTACATCGTTTGCGTATCTTTACTATTCCAATTGTGTATCTTTACATCGTTTGCGTATCTTTACTATTCCAATTGTGTATCTTTTCATTTCTCGTTTGAGTATCTTTCTGTAAGGCTTCTGATACGAGTTTCTATTGTATTTGAGAGTTTTGCAAGTGTGGGAGTGTGTTTCTTTCAAACTGAGTATCTTTACATCGTTTGCGTATCTTTACTATTCCAATTGTGTATCTTTACATCGTTTGCGTATCTTTACTATTCCAATTGTGTATCTTTTCATTTCTCGTTTGAGTATCTTTCTGTAAGGCTTTCTGATGCGAGTTTCTATTGTATTTGAGAGTTTTGCAAGTGTGGGAGTGTGTTTCTTTCAAACTGAGTATCTTTACATCGTTTGCGTATCTTTAATATTCCAATTGTGTATCTTTACATCGTTTGCGTATCTTTACTATTCCAATTGTGTATATTTTCATTTCTTGTTTGAGTATCTTTCTGTAAGGCTTTCTGATGCGAGTTTCTATTGTATTTGAGAGTTTTGCAAGTGTGGGAGTGTGTTTCTTTCAAACTGAGTTTCTTTACATCGTTTGCGTATCTTTACTATTCCAATTGTGTATCTTTTCATTTCTCGTTTGAGTATCTTTCTGTAAGGCTTCTGATGCGAGTTTTTATTGAATTTGAGAGTTTTGCAAGTGTGGGAGTGTGTTTCTTTCAAACTGAGTATCTTTACATCGTTTGCGTATCTTTACTATTCCAATTGTGTATCTTTACTATTCCAATTGTGTATCTTTACTATTCCAATTGTGTATCTTTACTATTCCAATTGTGTATCTTTACATCGTTTGCGTATCTTTACTATTCCAATTGTGTATCGTTACATCGTTTGCGTATCTTTACTATTCCAATTGTGTATATTTTCATTTCTTGTTTGAGTATCTTTCTGTAAGGCTTTCTGATGAGAGTTTCTATTGTATTTGAGAGTTTTGCAAGTGTGGGAGTGTGTTTCTTTCAAACTGAGTATCTTTACATCGTTTGCGTATCTTTACTATTCCAATTGTGTATCTTTTCATTTCTCGTTTGAGTATCTTTCTGTAAGGCTTCTGATGCGAGTTTCTATTGTATTTGAGAGTTTTGCAAGTGTGGGAGTGTGTTTCTTTCAAACTGAGTATCTTTACATCGTTTGCGTATCTTTACTATTCCAATTGTGTATCTTTACATCGTTTGCGTATCTTTACTATTCCAATTGTGTATCTTTTCCTTTCTCGTTTGAGTATCTTTCTGTAAGGCTTTCTGATGCGAGTTTCTATTGTATTTGAGAGTTTTGCAAGTGTGGGAGTGTTTTTCTTTCAAACTGAATATCTTTACATCGTTTGCGTATCTTTACTATTCCAATTGTGTATCTTTTCATTTCTCGTTTGAGTATCTTTCTGTAAGGCTTCTGATTCGAGTTTCTATTGTATTTGAGAGTTTTGCAAGTGTGGGAGTGTGTTTCTTTCAATCTGAGTATCTTTACATCGTTTGCGTATCTTTACTATTCCAATTGTGTATCTTTTCATTTCTCGTTTGAGTATCTTTCTGTAAGGCTTCTGATGCGAGTTTCTATTGTATTTGAGAGTTTTGCAAGTGTGGGAGTGTGTTTCTTTCAAACTGAGTATCTTTACATCGTTTGCGTATCTTTACTATTCCAATTGTGTATCTTTTCATTTCTCGTTTGAGTATCTTTCTGTAAGGCTTCTGATGCGAGTTTCTATTGTATTTGAGAGTTTTGCAAGTGTGGGAGTGTGTTTCTTTCAAACTGAGTATCTTTACATCGTTTGCGTATCTTTACTATTCCAATTGTGTATCTTTTCATTTCTCGTTTGAGTATCTTTCTGTAAGGCTTCTGATACGAGTTTCTATTGTATTTGAGAGTTTTGCAAGTGTGGGAGTGTGTTTCTTTCAAACTGAGTATCTTTACATCGTTTGCGTATCTTTACTATTCCAATTGTGTATCTTTACATCGTTTGCGTATCTTTACTATTCCAATTGTGTATCTTTTCATTTCTCGTTTGAGTATCTTTCTGTAAGGCTTCTGATGCGAGTTTCTATTGTATTTGAGAGTTTTGCAAGTGTGGGAGTGTGTTTCTTTCAAACTGAGTATCTTTACATCGTTTGCGTATCTTTACTATTCCAATTGTGTATCTTTACATCGTTTGCGTATCTTTACTATTCCAATTGTGTATCTTTTCATTTCTCGTTTGAGTATCTTTCTGTAAGGCTTTCTGATGCGAGTTTCTATTGTATTTGAGAGTTTTGCAAGTGTGGGAGTGTGTTTCTTTCAAACTGAATATCTTTACATCGTTTGCGTATCTTTACTATTCCAATTGTGTATCTTTTCATTTCTCGTTTGAGTATCTTTCTGTAAGGCTTCTGATACGAGTTTCTATTGTATTTGAGAGTTTTGCAAGTGTGGGAGTGTGTTTCTTTCAAACTGAGTATCTTTACATCGTTTGCGTATCTTTACTATTCCAATTGTGTATCTTTACAACGTTTGCGTATCTTTACTATTCCAATTGTGTATATTTTCATTTCTCGTTTGAGTATCTTTCTGTAAGGCTTTCTGATGCGAGTTTCTATTGTATTTGAGAGTTTTGCAAGTGTGGGAGTGTGTTTCTTTCAAACTGAGTATCTTTACATCGTTTGCGTATCTTTACTATTCCAATTGTGTATCTTTACATCGTTTGCGTATCTTTACTATTCCAATTGTGTATCTTTTCATTTCTCGTTTGAGTATCTTTCTGTAAGGCTTTCTGATGCGAGTTTCTATTGTATTTGAGAGTTTTGCAAGTGTGGGAGTGTGTTTCTTTCAAACTGAGTATCTTTACATCGTTTGCGTATCTTTAATATTCCAATTGTGTATCTTTACATCGTTTGCGTATCTTTACTATTCCAATTGTGTATATTTTCATTTCTTGTTTGAGTATCTTTCTGTAAGGCTTTCTGATGCGAGTTTCTATTGTATTTGAGAGTTTTGCAAGTGTGGGAGTGTGTTTCTTTCAAACTGAGTTTCTTTACATCGTTTGCGTATCTTTACTATTCCAATTGTGTATCTTTTCATTTCTCGTTTGAGTATCTTTCTGTAAGGCTTCTGATGCGAGTTTTTATTGAATTTGAGAGTTTTGCAAGTGTGGGAGTGTGTTTCTTTCAAACTGAGTATCTTTACATCGTTTGCGTATCTTTACTATTCCAATTGTGTATCTTTACTATTCCAATTGTGTATCTTTACTATTCCAATTGTGTATCTTTACTATTCCAATTGTGTATCTTTACATCGTTTGCGTATCTTTACTATTCCAATTGTGTATCGTTACATCGTTTGCGTATCTTTACTATTCCAATTGTGTATATTTTCATTTCTTGTTTGAGTATCTTTCTGTAAGGCTTTCTGATGAGAGTTTCTATTGTATTTGAGAGTTTTGCAAGTGTGGGAGTGTGTTTCTTTCAAACTGAGTATCTTTACATCGTTTGCGTATCTTTACTATTCCAATTGTGTATCTTTTCATTTCTTGTTTGAGTATCTTTCTGTAAGGTTTTCTGATGCGAGTTTCTATTGTATTTGAGAGTTTTGCAAGTGTGGGAGTGTGTTTCTTTCAAACTGAGTATCTTTACATCGTTTGCGTATCTTTACTATTCCAATTGTGTATCTTTACATCGTTTGCGTATCTTTACTATTCCAATTGTGTATCTTTTCATTTCTCATTTGAGTATCTTTCTGTAAGGCTTTCTGATGCGAGTTTCTATTGTATTTGAGAGTTTTGCAAGTGTGGGAGTGTGTTTCTTTCAAACTGAATATCTTTACATCGTTTGCGTATCTTTACTATTCCAATTGTGTATCTTTTCATTTCTCGTTTGAGTATCTTTCTGTAAGGCTTCTGATACGAGTTTCTATTGTATTTGAGAGTTTTGCAAGTGTGGGAGTGTGTTTCTTTCAAACTGAGTATCTTTACATCGTTTGCGTATCTTTACTATTCCAATTGTGTATCTTTACATCGTTTGCGTATCTTTACTATTCCAATTGTGTATCTTTTCATTTCTCGTTTGAGTATCTTTCTGTAAGGCTTTCTGATGCGAGTTTCTATTGTATTTGAGAGTTTTGCAAGTGTGGGAGTGTGTTTCTTTCAAACTGAGTATCTTTACATCGTTTGCGTATCTTTAATATTCCAATTGTGTATCTTTACATCGTTTGCGTATCTTTACTATTCCAATTGTGTATATTTTCATTTCTTGTTTGAGTATCTTTCTGTAAGGCTTTCTGATGCGAGTTTCTATTGTATTTGAGAGTTTTGCAAGTGTGGGAGTGTGTTTCTTTCAAACTGAGTTTCTTTACATCGTTTGCGTATCTTTACTATTCCAATTGTGTATCTTTTCATTTCTCGTTTGAGTATCTTTCTGTAAGGCTTCTGATGCGAGTTTTTATTGAATTTGAGAGTTTTGCAAGTGTGGGAGTGTGTTTCTTTCAAACTGAGTATCTTTACATCGTTTGCGTATCTTTACTATTCCAATTGTGTATCTTTACTATTCCAATTGTGTATCTTTACTATTCCAATTGTGTATCTTTACATCGTTTGCGTATCTTTACTATTCCAATTGTGTATCGTTACATCGTTTGCGTATCTTTACTATTCCAATTGTGTATATTTTCATTTCTTGTTTGAGTATCTTTCTGTAAGGCTTTCTGATGAGAGTTTCTATTGTATTTGAGAGTTTTGCAAGTGTGGGAGTGTGTTTCTTTCAAACTGAGTATCTTTACATCGTTTGCGTATCTTTACTATTCCAATTGTGTATCTTTTCATTTCTCGTTTGAGTATCTTTCTGTAAGGCTTCTGATGCGAGTTTCTATTGTATTTGAGAGTTTTGCAAGTGTGGGAGTGTGTTTCTTTCAAACTGAGTATCTTTACATCGTTTGCGTATCTTTACTATTCCAATTGTGTATCTTTACATCGTTTGCGTATCTTTACTATTCCAATTGTGTATCTTTTCCTTTCTCGTTTGAGTATCTTTCTGTAAGGCTTTCTGATGCGAGTTTCTATTGTATTTGAGAGTTTTGCAAGTGTGGGAGTGTTTTTCTTTCAAACTGAATATCTTTACATCGTTTGCGTATCTTTACTATTCCAATTGTGTATCTTTTCATTTCTCGTTTGAGTATCTTTCTGTAAGGCTTCTGATTCGAGTTTCTATTGTATTTGAGAGTTTTGCAAGTGTGGGAGTGTGTTTCTTTCAATCTGAGTATCTTTACATCGTTTGCGTATCTTTACTATTCCAATTGTGTATCTTTTCATTTCTCGTTTGAGTATCTTTCTGTAAGGCTTCTGATGCGAGTTTCTATTGTATTTGAGAGTTTTGCAAGTGTGGGAGTGTGTTTCTTTCAAACTGAGTATCTTTACATCGTTTGCGTATCTTTACTATTCCAATTGTGTATCTTTTCATTTCTCGTTTGAGTATCTTTCTGTAAGGCTTCTGATGCGAGTTTCTATTGTATTTGAGAGTTTTGCAAGTGTGGGAGTGTGTTTCTTTCAAACTGAGTATCTTTACATCGTTTGCGTATCTTTACTATTCCAATTGTGTATCTTTTCATTTCTCGTTTGAGTATCTTTCTGTAAGGCTTCTGATACGAGTTTCTATTGTATTTGAGAGTTTTGCAAGTGTGGGAGTGTGTTTCTTTCAAACTGAGTATCTTTACATCGTTTGCGTATCTTTACTATTCCAATTGTGTATCTTTACATCGTTTGCGTATCTTTACTATTCCAATTGTGTATCTTTTCATTTCTCGTTTGAGTATCTTTCTGTAAGGCTTCTGATACGAGTTTCTATTGTATTTGAGAGTTTTGCAAGTGTGGGAGTGTGTTTCTTTCAAACTGAGTATCTTTACATCGTTTGCGTATCTTTACTATTCCAATTGTGTATCTTTACATCGTTTGCGTATCTTTACTATTCCAATTGTGTATCTTTTCATTTCTCGTTTGAGTATCTTTCTGTAAGGCTTTCTGATGCGAGTTTCTATTGTATTTGAGAGTTTTGCAAGTGTGGGAGTGTGTTTCTTTCAAACTGAGTATCTTTACATCGTTTGCGTATCTTTAATATTCCAATTGTGTATCTTTACATCGTTTGCGTATCTTTACTATTCCAATTGTGTATATTTTCATTTCTTGTTTGAGTATCTTTCTGTAAGGCTTTCTGATGCGAGTTTCTATTGTATTTGAGAGTTTTGCAAGTGTGGGAGTGTGTTTCTTTCAAACTGAGTTTCTTTACATCGTTTGCGTATCTTTACTATTCCAATTGTGTATCTTTTCATTTCTCGTTTGAGTATCTTTCTGTAAGGCTTCTGATGCGAGTTTTTATTGAATTTGAGAGTTTTGCAAGTGTGGGAGTGTGTTTCTTTCAAACTGAGTATCTTTACATCGTTTGCGTATCTTTACTATTCCAATTGTGTATCTTTACTATTCCAATTGTGTATCTTTACTATTCCAATTGTGTATCTTTACTATTCCAATTGTGTATCTTTACATCGTTTGCGTATCTTTACTATTCCAATTGTGTATCGTTACATCGTTTGCGTATCTTTACTATTCCAATTGTGTATATTTTCATTTCTTGTTTGAGTATCTTTCTGTAAGGCTTTCTGATGAGAGTTTCTATTGTATTTGAGAGTTTTGCAAGTGTGGGAGTGTGTTTCTTTCAAACTGAGTATCTTTACATCGTTTGCGTATCTTTACTATTCCAATTGTGTATCTTTTCATTTCTCGTTTGAGTATCTTTCTGTAAGGCTTCTGATGCGAGTTTCTATTGTATTTGAGAGTTTTGCAAGTGTGGGAGTGTGTTTCTTTCAAACTGAGTATCTTTACATCGTTTGCGTATCTTTACTATTCCAATTGTGTATCTTTACATCGTTTGCGTATCTTTACTATTCCAATTGTGTATCTTTTCCTTTCTCGTTTGAGTATCTTTCTGTAAGGCTTTCTGATGCGAGTTTCTATTGTATTTGAGAGTTTTGCAAGTGTGGGAGTGTTTTTCTTTCAAACTGAATATCTTTACATCGTTTGCGTATCTTTACTATTCCAATTGTGTATCTTTTCATTTCTCGTTTGAGTATCTTTCTGTAAGGCTTCTGATTCGAGTTTCTATTGTATTTGAGAGTTTTGCAAGTGTGGGAGTGTGTTTCTTTCAATCTGAGTATCTTTACATCGTTTGCGTATCTTTACTATTCCAATTGTGTATCTTTTCATTTCTCGTTTGAGTATCTTTCTGTAAGGCTTCTGATGCGAGTTTCTATTGTATTTGAGAGTTTTGCAAGTGTGGGAGTGTGTTTCTTTCAAACTGAGTATCTTTACATCGTTTGCGTATCTTTACTATTCCAATTGTGTATCTTTTCATTTCTCGTTTGAGTATCTTTCTGTAAGGCTTCTGATGCGAGTTTCTATTGTATTTGAGAGTTTTGCAAGTGTGGGAGTGTGTTTCTTTCAAACTGAGTATCTTTACATCGTTTGCGTATCTTTACTATTCCAATTGTGTATCTTTTCATTTCTCGTTTGAGTATCTTTCTGTAAGGCTTCTGATACGAGTTTCTATTGTATTTGAGAGTTTTGCAAGTGTGGGAGTGTGTTTCTTTCAAACTGAGTATCTTTACATCGTTTGCGTATCTTTACTATTCCAATTGTGTATCTTTACATCGTTTGCGTATCTTTACTATTCCAATTGTGTATCTTTTCATTTCTCGTTTGAGTATCTTTCTGTAAGGCTTCTGATGCGAGTTTCTATTGTATTTGAGAGTTTTGCAAGTGTGGGAGTGTGTTTCTTTCAAACTGAGTATCTTTACATCGTTTGCGTATCTTTACTATTCCAATTGTGTATCTTTACATCGTTTGCGTATCTTTACTATTCCAATTGTGTATCTTTTCATTTCTCGTTTGAGTATCTTTCTGTAAGGCTTTCTGATGCGAGTTTCTATTGTATTTGAGAGTTTTGCAAGTGTGGGAGTGTGTTTCTTTCAAACTGAATATCTTTACATCGTTTGCGTATCTTTACTATTCCAATTGTGTATCTTTACATCGTTTGCGTATCTTTACTATTCCAATTGTGTATCTTTTCATTTCTCGTTTGAGTATCTTTCTGTAAGGCTTCTGATGCGAGTTTCTATTGTATTTGAGAGTTTTGCAAGTGTGGGAGTGTGTTTCTTTCAAACTGAGTATCTTTACATCGTTTGCGTATCTTTACTATTCCAACTGTGTATCTTTACATCGTTTGCGTATCTTTACTATTCCAATTGTGTATCTTTTCATTTCTCGTTTGAGTATCTTTCTGTAAGGCTTTCTGATGCGAGTTTCTATTGTATTTGAGAGTTTTGCAAGTGTGGGAGTGTGTTTCTTTCAAACTGAATATCTTTACATCGTTTGCGTATCTTTACTATTCCAATTGTGTATCTTTTCATTTCTCGTTTGAGTATCTTTCTGTAAGGCTTCTGATACGAGTTTCTATTGTATTTGAGAGTTTTGCAAGTGTGGGAGTGTGTTTCTTTCAAACTGAGTATCTTTACATCGTTTGCGTATCTTTACTATTCCAATTGTGTATCTTTACAACGTTTGCGTATCTTTACTATTCCAATTGTGTATATTTTCATTTCTCGTTTGAGTATCTTTCTGTAAGGCTTTCTGATGCGAGTTTCTATTGTATTTGAGAGTTTTGCAAGTGTGGGAGTGTGTTTCTTTCAAACTGAGTATCTTTACATCGTTTGCGTATCTTTAATATTCCAATTGTGTATCTTTACATCGTTTGCGTATCTTTACTATTCCAATTGTGTATATTTTCATCTCTTGTTTGAGTATCTTTCTGTAAGGCTTTCTGATGCGAGTTTCTATTGTATTTAAGAGTTTTGCAAGTGTGGGAGTGTGTTTCTTTCAAACTGAGTATCTTTACATCGTTTGCGTATCTTTACTATTCCAATTGTGTATCTTTTCATTTCTCGTTTGAGTATCTTTCTGTAAGGCTTCTGATGCGAGTTTTTATTGAATTTGAGAGTTTTGCAAGTGTGGGAGTGTGTTTCTTTCAAACTGAGTATCTTTACATCGTTTGCGTATCTTTACTATTCCAATTGTGTATCTTTACATCGTTTGCGTATCTTTACTATTCCAATTGTGTATCTTTACTATTCCAATTGTGTATCTTTACTATTCCAATTGTGTATCTTTACATCGTTTGCGTATCTTTACTATTCCAATTGTGTATCTTTACATCGTTTGCGTATCTTTACTATTCCAATTGTGTATATTTTCATTTCTTGTTTGAGTATCTTTCTGTAAGGCTTTCTGATGAGAGTTTCTATTGTATTTGAGAGTTTTGCAAGTGTGGGAGTGTGTTTCTTTCAAACTGAGTATCTTTACATCGTTTGCGTATCTTTACTATTCCAATTGTGTATCTTTACATCGTTTGCGTATCTTTACTATTCCAATTGTGTATCTTTTCCTTTCTCGTTTGAGTATCTTTCTGTAAGGCTTTCTGATGCGAGTTTCTATTGTATTTGAGAGTTTTGCAAGTGTGGGAGTGTTTTTCTTTCAAACTGAATATCTTTACATCGTTTGCGTATCTTTACTATTCCAATTGTGTATCTTTTCATTTCTCGTTTGAGTATCTTTCTGTAAGGCTTCTGATTCGAGTTTCTATTGTATTTGAGAGTTTTGCAAGTGTGGGAGTGTGTTTCTTTCAATCTGAGTATCTTTACATCGTTTGCGTATCTTTACTATTCCAATTGTGTATCTTTTCATTTCTCGTTTGAGTATCTTTCTGTAAGGCTTCTGATGCGAGTTTCTATTGTATTTGAGAGTTTTGCAAGTGTGGGAGTGTGTTTCTTTCAAACTGAGTATCTTTACATCGTTTGCGTATCTTTACTATTCCAATTGTGTATCTTTTCATTTCTCGTTTGAGTATCTTTCTGTAAGGCTTCTGATGCGAGTTTCTATTGTATTTGAGAGTTTTGCAAGTGTGGGAGTGTGTTTCTTTCAAACTGAGTATCTTGACATCGTTTGCGTATCTTTACTATTCCAATTGTGTATCTTTTCATTTCTCGTTTGAGTATCTTTCTGTAAGGCTTCTGATGCGAGTTTCTATTGTATTTGAGAGTTTTGCAAGTGTGGGAGTGTGTTTCTTTCAAACTGAGTATCTTTACATCGTTTGCGTATCTTTACTATTCCAATTGTGTATCTTTTCATTTCTCGTTTGAGTATCTTTCTGTAAGGCTTCTGATTCGAGTTTCTATTGTATTTGAGAGTTTTGCAAGTGTGGGAGTGTGTTTCTTTCAAACTGAGTATCTTTACATCGTTTGCGTATCTTTACTATTCCAATTGTGTATCTTTACATCGTTTGCGTATCTTTACTATTCCAATTGTGTATCTTTTCCTTTCTCGTTTGAGTATCTTTCTGTAAGGCTTTCTGATGCGAGTTTCTATTGTATTTGAGAGTTTTGCAAGTGTGGGAGTGTGTTTCTTTCAAACTGAATATCTTTACATCGTTTGCGTATCTTTACTATTCCAATTGTGTATCTTTTCATTTCTCGTTTGAGTATCTTTCTGTAAGGCTTCTGATTCGAGTTTCTATTGTATTTGAGAGTTTTGCAAGTGTGGGAGTGTGTTTCTTTCAATCTGAGTATCTTTACATCGTTTGCGTATCTTTACTATTCCAATTGTGTATCTTTTCATTTCTCGTTTGAGTATCTTTCTGTAAGGCTTCTGATGCGAGTTTCTATTGTATTTGAGAGTTTTGCAAGTGTGGGAGTGTGTTTCTTTCAAACTGAGTATCTTTACATCGTTTGCGTATCTTTACTATTCCAATTGTGTATCTTTTCATTTCTCGTTTGAGTATCTTTCTGTAAGGCTTCTGATGCGAGTTTGTATTGAATTTGAGAGTTTTGCAAGTGTGGGAGTGTGTTTCTTTCAAACTGAGTATCTTTACATCGTTTGCGTATCTTTACTATTCCAATTGTGTATCTTTACATCGTTTGCGTATCTTTACTATTCCAATTGTGTATCTTTACTATTCCAATTCTGTATCTTTACTATTCCAATTGTGTATCTTTACATCGTTTGCGTATCTTTACTATTCCAATTGTGTATCTTTACATCGTTTGCGTATCTTTACTATTCCAATTGTGTATATTTTCATTTCTTGTTTGAGTATCTTTCTGTAAGGCTTTCTGATGAGAGTTTCTATTGTATTTGAGAGTTTTGCAAGTGTGGGAGTGTGTTTCTTTCAAACTGAGTATCTTTACATCGTTTGCGTATCTTTACTATTCCAATTGTGTATCTTTACATCGTTTGCGTATCTTTACTATTCCAATTGTGTATCTTTTCCTTTCTCGTTTGAGTATCTTTCTGTAAGGCTTTCTGATGCGAGTTTCTATTGTATTTGAGAGTTTTGCAAGTGTGGGAGTGTTTTTCTTTCAAACTGAATATCTTTACATCGTTTGCGTATCTTTACTATTCCAATTGTGTATCTTTTCATTTCTCGTTTGAGTATCTTTCTGTAAGGCTTCTGATTCGAGTTTCTATTGTATTTGAGAGTTTTGCAAGTGTGGGAGTGTGTTTCTTTCAATCTGAGTATCTTTACATCGTTTGCGTATCTTTACTATTCCAATTGTGTATCTTTTCATTTCTCGTTTGAGTATCTTTCTGTAAGGCTTCTGATGCGAGTTTCTATTGTATTTGAGAGTTTTGCAAGTGTGGGAGTGTGTTTCTTTCAAACTGAGTATCTTTACATCGTTTGCGTATCTTTACTATTCCAATTGTGTATCTTTTCATTTCTCGTTTGAGTATCTTTCTGTAAGGCTTCTGATGCGAGTTTCTATTGTATTTGAGAGTTTTGCAAGTTTGGGAGTGTGTTTCTTTCAAACTGAGTATCTTTACATCGTTTGCGTATGTTTACTATTCCAATTGTGTATCTTTTCATTTCTCGTTTGAGTATCTTTCTGTAAGGCTTCTGATGCGAGTTTCTATTGTATTTGAGAGTTTTGCAAGTGTGGGAGTGTGTTTCTTTCAAACTGAGTATCTTTACATCGTTTGCGTATCTTTACTATTCCAATTGTGTATCTTTTCATTTCTCGTTTGAGTATCTTTCTGTAAGGCTTCTGATTCGAGTTTCTATTGTATTTGAGAGTTTTGCAAGTGTGGGAGTGTGTTTCTTTCAAACTGAGTATCTTTACATCGTTTGCGTATCTTTACTATTCCAATTGTGTATCTTTACATCGTTTGCGTATCTTTACTATTCCAATTGTGTATCTTTTCCTTTCTCGTTTGAGTATCTTTCTGTAAGGCTTTCTGATGCGAGTTTCTATTGTATTTGAGAGTTTTGCAAGTGTGGGAGTGTGTTTCTTTCAAACTGAATATCTTTACATCGTTTGCGTATCTTTACTATTCCAATTGTGTATCTTTTCATTTCTCGTTTGAGTATCTTTCTGTAAGGCTTCTGATTCGAGTTTCTATTGTATTTGAGAGTTTTGCAAGTGTGGGAGTGTGTTTCTTTCAATCTGAGTATCTTTACATCGTTTGCGTATCTTTACTATTCCAATTGTGTATCTTTTCATTTCTCGTTTGAGTATCTTTCTGTAAGGCTTCTGATGCGAGTTTCTATTGTATTTGAGAGTTTTGCAAGTGTGGGAGTGTGTTTCTTTCAAACTGAGTATCTTTACATCGTTTGCGTATCTTTACTATTCCAATTGTGTATCTTTACATCGTTTGCGTATCTTTACTATTCCAATTGTGTATCTTTACTATTCCAATTGCGTATCTTTACTATTCCAATTGTGTATCTTTACATCGTTTGCGTATCTTTACTATTCCAATTGTGTATCTTTACATCGTTTGCGTATCTTTACTATTCCAATTGTGTATATTTTCATTTCTTGTTTGAGTATCTTTCTGTAAGGCTTTCTGATGAGAGTTTCTATTGTATTTGAGAGTTTTGCAAGTGTGGGAGTGTGTTTCTTTCAAACTGAGTATCTTTACATCGTTTGCGTATCTTTACTATTCCAATTGTGTATCTTTACATCGTTTGCGTATCTTTACTATTCCAATTGTGTATCTTTTCCTTTCTGGTTTGAGTATCTTTCTGTAAGGCTTTCTGATGCGAGTTTCTATTGTATTTGAGAGTTTTGCAAGTGTGGGAGTGTGTTTCTTTCAAACTGAATATCTTTACATCGTTTGCGTATCTTTACTATTCCAATTGTGTATCTTTTCATTTCTCGTTTGAGTATCTTTCTGTAAGGCTTCTGATTCGAGTTTCTATTGTATTTGAGAGTTTTGCAAGTGTGGGAGTGTGTTTCTTTCAAACTGAGTATCTTTACATCGTTTGCGTATCTTTACTATTCCAATTGAGTATCTTTACATCGTTTGCGTATCTTTACTATTCCAATTGTGTATCTTTTCCTTTCTCGTTTGAGTATCTTTCTGTAAGGCTTTCTGATGCGAGTTTCTATTGTATTTGAGAGTTTTGCAAGTGTGGGAGTGTGTTTCTTTCAAACTGAATATCTTTACATCGTTTGCGTATCTTTACTATTCCAATTGTGTATCTTTTCATTTCTCGTTTGAGTATCTTTCTGTAAGGCTTCTGATGCGAGTTTCTATTGTATTTGAGAGTTTTGCAAGTGTGGGAGTGTGTTTCTTTCAAACTGAGTATCTTTACATCGTTTGCGTATCTTTACTATTCCAATTGTGTATCTTTTCATTTCTCGTTTGAGTATCTTTCTGTAAGGCTTCTGATGCGAGTTTCTATTGTATTTGAGAGTTTTGCAAGTGTGGGAGTGTGTTTCTTTCAAACTGAGTATCTTTACATCGTTTGCGTATCTTTACTATTCCAATTGTGTATCTTTTCATTTCTCGTTTGAGTATCTTTCTGTAAGGCTTCTGATACGAGTTTCTATTGTATTTGAGAGTTTTGCAAGTGTGGGAGTGTGTTTCTTTCAAACTGAATATCTTTACATCGTTTGCGTATCTTTACTATTCCAATTGTGTATCTTTTCATTTCTCGTTTGAGTATCTTTCTGTAAGGCTTCTGATGCGAGTTTCTATTGTATTTGAGAGTTTTGCAAGTGTGGGAGTGTGTTTCTTTCAAACTGAGTATCTTTACATCGTTTGCGTATCTTTACTATTCCAATTGTGTATCTTTTCATTTCTCGTTTGAGTATCTTTATGTAAGGCTTCTGATTCGAGTTTCTATTGTATTTGAGAGTTTTGCAAGTGTGGGAGTGTGTTTCTTTCAAACTGAGTATCTTTACATCGTTTGCGTATCTTTACTATTCCAATTGTGTATCTTTACATCGTTTGCGTATCTTTACTATTCCAATTGTGTATCTTTTCCTTTCTCGTTTGAGTATCTTTCTGTAAGGCTTTCTGATGCGAGTTTCTATTGTATTTGAGAGTTTTGCAAGTGTGGGAGTGTGTTTCTTTCAAACTGAATATCTTTACATCGTTTGCGTATCTTTACTATTCCAATTGTGTATCTTTTCATTTCTCGTTTGAGTATCTTTCTGTAAGGCTTCTGATTCGAGTTTCTATTGTATTTGAGAGTTTTGCAAGTGTGGGAGTGTGTTTCTTTCAATCTGAGTATCTTTACATCGTTTGCGTATCTTTACTATTCCAATTGTGTATCTTTTCATTTCTCGTTTGAGTATCTTTCTGTAAGGCTTCTGATTCGAGTTTCTATTGTATTTGAGAGTTTTGCAAGTGTGGGAGTGTGTTTCTTTCAAACTGAGTATCTTTACATCGTTTGCGTATCTTTACTATTCCAATTGTGTATCTTTACATCGTTTGCGTATCTTTACTATTCCAATTGTGTATCTTTTCCTTTCTCGTTTGAGTATCTTTCTGTAAGGCTTTCTGATGCGAGTTTCTATTGTATTTGAGAGTTTTGCAAGTGTGGGAGTGTGTTTCTTTCAAACTGAATATCTTTACATCGTTTGCGTATCTTTACTATTCCAATTGTGTATCTTTTCATTTCTCGTTTGAGTATCTTTCTGTAAGGCTTCTGATTCGAGTTTCTATTGTATTTGAGAGTTTTGCAAGTGTGGGAGTGTGTTTCTTTCAAACTGAGTATCTTTACATCGTTTGCGTATCTTTAATATTCCAATTGTGTATCTTTACATCGTTTGCGTATCTTTACTATTCCAATTGTGTATATTTTCATTTCTTGTTTGAGTATCTTTCTGTAAGGCTTTCTGATGCGAGTTTCTATTGTATTTGAGAGTTTTGCAAGTGTGGGAGTGTGTTTCTTTCAAACTGAGTTTCTTTACATCGTTTGCGTATCTTTACTATTCCAATTGTGTATCTTTTCATTTCTCGTTTGAGTATCTTTCTGTAAGGCTTCTGATGCGAGTTTCTATTGTATTTGAGAGTTTTGCAAGTGTGGGAGTGTGTTTCTTTCAAACTGAGTATCTTTACATCGTTTGCGTATCTTTACTATTCCAATTGTGTATCTTTACTATTCCAATTGTGTATCTTTACTATTCCAATTGTGTATCTTTACTATTCCAATTGTGTATCTTTACATCGTTTGCGTATCTTTACTATTCCAATTGTGTATCGTTACATCGTTTGCGTATCTTTACTATTCCAATTGTGTATATTTTCATTTCTTGTTTGAGTATCTTTCTGTAAGGCTTTCTGATGAGAGTTTCTATTGTATTTAAGAGTTTTGCAAGTGTGGGAGTGTGTTTCTTTCAAACTGAGTATCTTTACATCGTTTGCGTATCTTTACTATTCCAATTGTGTATCTTTTCATTTCTCGTTTGAGTATCTTTCTGTAAGGCTTCTGATGCGAGTTTCTATTGTATTTGAGAGTTTTGCAAGTGTGGGAGTGTGTTTCTTTCAAACTGAGTATCTTTACATCGTTTGCGTATCTTTACTATTCCAATTGTGTATCTTTACATCGTTTGCGTATCTTTACTATTCCAATTGTGTATCTTTTCCTTTCTCGTTTGAGTATCTTTCTGTAAGGCTTTCTGATGCGAGTTTCTATTGTATTTGAGAGTTTTGCAAGTGTGGGAGTGTTTTTCTTTCAAACTGAATATCTTGACATCGTTTGCGTATCTTTACTATTCCAATTGTGTATCTTTTCATTTCTCGTTTGAGTATCTTTCTGTAAGGCTTCTGATTCGAGTTTCTATTGTATTTGAGAGTTTTGCAAGTGTGGGAGTGTGTTTCTTTCAATCTGAGTATCTTTACATCGTTTGCGTATCTTTACTATTCCAATTGTGTATCTTTTCATTTCTCGTTTGAGTATCTTTCTGTAAGGCTTCTGATGCGAGTTTCTATTGTATTTGAGAGTTTTGCAAGTGTGGGAGTGTGTTTCTTTCAAACTGAGTATCTTTACATCGTTTGCGTATCTTTACTATTCCAATTGTGTATCTTTTCATTTCTCGTTTGAGTATCTTTCTGTAAGGCTTCTGATGCGAGTTTCTATTGTATTTGAGAGTTTTGCAAGTGTGGGAGTGTGTTTCTTTCAAACTGAGTATCTTTACATCGTTTGCGTATCTTTACTATTCCAATTGTGTATCTTTTCATTTCTCGTTTGAGTATCTTTCTGTAAGGCTTCTGATACGAGTTTCTATTGTATTTGAGAGTTTTGCAAGTGTGGGAGTGTGTTTCTTTCAAACTGAGTATCTTTATATCGTTTGCGTATCTTTACTATTCCAATTGTGTATCTTTACATCGTTTGCGTATCTTTACTATTCCAATTGTGTATCTTTTCATTTCTCGTTTGAGTATCTTTCTGTAAGGCTTCTGATGCGAGTTTCTATTGTATTTGAGAGTTTTGCAAGTGTGGGAGTGTGTTTCTTTCAAACTGAGTATCTTTACATCGTTTGCGTATCTTTACTATTCCAATTGTGTATCTTTACATCGTTTGCGTATCTTTACTATTCCAATTGTGTATCTTTTCATTTCTCGTTTGAGTATCTTTCTGTAAGGCTTTCTGATGCGAGTTTCTATTGTATTTGAGAGTTTTGCAAGTGTGGGAGTGTGTTTCTTTCAAACTGAATATCTTTACATCGTTTGCGTATCTTTACTATTCCAATTGTGTATCTTTTCATTTCTCGTTTGAGTATCTTTCTGTAAGGCTTCTGATACGAGTTTCTATTGTATTTGAGAGTTTTGCAAGTGTGGGAGTGTGTTTCTTTCAAACTGAGTATCTTTACATCGTTTGCGTATCTTTACTATTCCAATTGTGTATCTTTACAACGTTTGCGTATCTTTACTATTCCAAGTGTGTATATTTTCATTTCTCGTTTGAGTATCTTTCTGTAAGGCTTTCTGATGCGAGTTTCTATTGTATTTGAGAGTTTTGCAAGTGTGGGAGTGTGTTTCTTTCAAACTGAGTATCTTTACATCGTTTGCGTATCTTTAATATTCCACTTGTGTATCTTTACATCGTTTGCGTATCTTTACTATTCCAATTGTGTATATTTTCATTTCTTGTTTGAGTATCTTTCTGTAAGGCTTTCTGATGCGAGTTTCTATTGTATTTAAGAGTTTTGCAAGTGTGGGAGTGTGTTTCTTTCAAACTGAGTATCTTTACATCGTTTGCGTATCTTTACTATTCTAATTGTGTATCTTTTCATTTCTCGTTTGAGTATCTTTCTGTAAGGCTTCTGATGCGAGTTTTTATTGAATTTGAGAGTTTTGCAAGTGTGGGAGTGTGTTTCTTTCAAACTGAGTATCTTTACATCGTTTGCGTATCTTTACTATTCCAATTGTGTATCTTTACATCGTTTGCGTATCTTTACTATTCCAATTGTGTATCTTTACTATTCCAATTGTGTATCTTTACTATTCCAATTGTGTATCTTTACATCGTTTGCGTATCTTTACTATTCCAATTGTGTATCTTTACATCGTTTGCGTATCTTTACTATTCCAATTGTGTATATTTTCATTTCTTGTTTGAGTATCTTTCTGTAAGGCTTTCTGATGAGAGTTTCTATTGTATTTGAGAGTTTTGCAAGTGTGGGAGTGTGTTTCTTTCAAACTGAGTATCTTTACATCGTTTGCGTATCTTTACTATTCCAATTGTGTATCTTTACATCGTTTGCGTATCTTTACTATTCCAATTGTGTATCTTTTCCTTTCTCGTTTGAGTATCTTTCTGTAAGGCTTTCTGATGCGAGTTTCTATTGTATTTGAGAGTTTTGCAAGTGTGGGAGTGTTTTTCTTTCAAACTGAATATCTTTACATCGTTTGCGTATCTTTACTATTCCAATTGTGTATCTTTTCATTTCTCGTTTGAGTATCTTTCTGTAAGGCTTCTGATTCGAGTTTCTATTGTATTTGAGAGTTTTGCAAGTGTGGGAGTGTGTTTCTTTCAATCTGAGTATCTTTACATCGTTTGCGTATCTTTACTATTCCAATTGTGTATCTTTTCATTTCTCGTTTGAGTATCTTTCTGTAAGGCTTCTGATGCGAGTTTCTATTGTATTTGAGAGTTTTGCAAGTGTGGGAGTGTGTTTCTTTCAAACTGAGTATCTTTACATCGTTTGCGTATCTTTACTATTCCAATTGTGTATCTTTTCATTTCTCGTTTGAGTATCTTTCTGTAAGGCTTCTGATGCGAGTTTCTATTGTATTTGAGAGTTTTGCAAGTGTGGGAGTGTGTTTCTTTCAAACTGAGTATCTTTACATCGTTTGCGTATCTTTACTATTCCAATTGTGTATCTTTTCATTTCTCGTTTGAGTATCTTTCTGTAAGGCTTCTGATTCGAGTTTCTATTGTATTTGAGAGTTTTGCAAGTGTGGGAGTGTGTTTCTTTCAAACTGAGTATCTTTACATCGTTTGCGTATCTTTACTATTCCAATTGTGTATCTTTACATCGTTTGCGTATCTTTACTATTCCAATTGTGTATCTTTTCCTTTCTCGTTTGAGTATCTTTCTGTAAGGCTTTCTGATTCGAGTTTCTATTGTATTTGAGAGTTTTGCAAGTGTGGGAGTGTGTTTCTTTCAAACTGAATATCTTTACATCGTTTGCGTATCTTTACTATTCCAATTGTGTATCTTTTCATTTCTCGTTTGAGTATCTTTCTGTAAGGCTTCTGATTCGAGTTTCTATTGTATTTGAGAGTTTTGCAAGTGTGGGAGTGTGTTTCTTTCAATCTGAGTATCTTTACATCGTTTGCGTATCTTTACTATTCCAATTGTGTATCTTTTCATTTCTCGTTTGAGTATCTTTCTGTAAGGCTTCTGATGCGAGTTTCTATTGTATTTGAGAGTTTTGCAAGTGTGGGAGTGTGTTTCTTTCAAACTGAGTATCTTTACATCGTTTGCGTATCTTTACTATTCCAATTGTGTATCTTTTCATTTCTCGTTTGAGTATCTTTCTGTAAGGCTTCTGATGCGAGTTTTTATTGAATTTGAGAGTTTTGCAAGTGTGGGAGTGTGTTTCTTTCAAACTGAGTATCTTTACATCGTTTGCGTATCTTTACTATTCCAATTGTGTATCTTTACATCGTTTGCGTATCTTTACTATTCCAATTGTGTATCTTTACTATTCCAATTGTGTATCTTTACTATTCCAATTGTGTATCTTTACATCGTTTGCGTATCTTTACTATTCCAATTGTGTATCTTTACATCGTTTGCGTATCTTTACTATTCCAATTGTGTATATTTTCATTTCTTGTTTGAGTATCTTTCTGTAAGGCTTT
Source organism: Argentina anserina (assembly GCF_933775445.1). Taxonomy (NCBI): domain Eukaryota; kingdom Viridiplantae; phylum Streptophyta; class Magnoliopsida; order Rosales; family Rosaceae; genus Argentina; species Argentina anserina. The sequence goes on from NW_026089464.1 coordinate 567,342, forward strand.
CTGATGAGAGTTTCTATTGTATTTGAGAGTTTTGCAAGTGTGGGAGTGTGTTTCTTTCAAACTGAGTATCTTTACATCGTTTGCGTATCTTTACTATTCCAATTGTGTATCTTTACATCGTTTGCGTATCTTTACTATTCCAATTGTGTATCTTTTCCTTTCTCGTTTGAGTATCTTTCTGTAAGGCTTTCTGATGCGAGTTTCTATTGTATTTGAGAGTTTTGCAAGTGTGGGAGTGTTTTTCTTTCAAACTGAATATCTTTACATCGTTTGCGTATCTTTACTATTCCAATTGTGTATCTTTTCATTTCTCGTTTGAGTATCTTTCTGTAAGGCTTCTGATTCGAGTTTCTATTGTATTTGAGAGTTTTGCAAGTGTGGGAGTGTGTTTCTTTCAATCTGAGTATCTTTACATCGTTTGCGTATCTTTACTATTCCAATTGTGTATCTTTTCATTTCTCGTTTGAGTATCTTTCTGTAAGGCTTCTGATGCGAGTTTCTATTGTATTTGAGAGTTTTGCAAGTGTGGGAGTGTGTTTCTTTCAAACTGAGTATCTTTACATCGTTTGCGTATCTTTACTATTCCAATTGTGTATCTTTTCATTTCTCGTTTGAGTATCTTTCTGTAAGGCTTCTGATGCGAGTTTCTATTGTATTTGAGAGTTTTGCAAGTGTGGGAGTGTGTTTCTTTCAAACTGAGTATCTTTACATCGTTTGCGTATCTTTACTATTCCAATAGTGTATCTTTTCATTTCTCGTTTGAGTATCTTTCTGTAAGGCTTCTGATGCGAGTTTCTATTGTATTTGAGAGTTTTGCAAGTGTGGGAGTGTGTTTCTTTCAAACTGAGTATCTTTACATCGTTTGCGTATCTTTACTATTCCAATTGTGTATCTTTTCATTTCTCGTTTGAGTATCTTTCTGTAAGGCTTCTGATGCGAGTTTCTATTGTATTTGAGAGTTTTGCAAGTGTGGGAGTGTGTTTCTTTCAAACTGAGTATCTTTACATCGTTTGCGTATCTTTACTATTCCAATTGTGTATCTTTTCATTTCTCGTTTGAGTATCTTTCTGTAAGGCTTCTGATTCGAGTTTCTATTGTATTTGAGAGTTTTGCAAGTGTGGGAGTGTGTTTCTTTCAATCTGAGTATCTTTACATCGTTTGCGTATCTTTACTATTCCAATTGTGTATCTTTTCATTTCTCGTTTGAGTATCTTTCTGTAAGGCTTCTGATGCGAGTTTCTATTGTATTTGAGAGTTTTGCAAGTGTGGGAGTGTGTTTCTTTCAAACTGAGTATCTTTACATCGTTTGCGTATCTTTACTATTCCAATTGTGTATCTTTTCATTTCTCGTTTGAGTATCTTTCTGTAAGGCTTCTGATTCGAGTTTCTATTGTATTTGAGAGTTTTGCAAGTGTGGGAGTGTGTTTCTTTCAATCTGAGTATCTTTACATCGTTTGCGTATCTTTACTATTCCAATTGTGTATCTTTTCATTTCTCGTTTGAGTATCTTTCTGTAAGGCTTCTGATGCGAGTTTCTATTGTATTTGAGAGTTTTGCAAGTGTGGGAGTGTGTTTCTTTCAAACTGAGTATCTTTACATCGTTTGCGTATCTTTACTATTCCAATTGTGTATCTTTACATCGTTTGCGTATCTTTACTATTCCAATTGTGTATCTTTACTATTCCAATTGTGTATCTTTACTATTCCAATTGTGTATCTTTACATCGTTTGCGTATCTTTACTATTCCAATTGTGTATCTTTACATCGTTTGCGTATCTTTACTATTCCAATTGTGTATATTTTCATTTCTTGTTTGAGTATCTTTCTGTAAGGCTTTCTGATGAGAGTTTCTATTGTATTTGAGAGTTTTGCAAGTGTGGGAGTGTGTTTCTTTCAAACTGAGTATCTTTACATCGTTTGCGTATCTTTACTATTCCAATTGTGTATCTTTACATCGTTTGCGTATCTTTACTATTCCAATTGTGTATCTTTTCCTTTCTGGTTTGAGTATCTTTCTGTAAGGCTTTCTGATGCGAGTTTCTATTGTATTTGAGAGTTTTGCAAGTGTGGGAGTGTGTTTCTTTCAAACTGAATATCTTTACATCGTTTGCGTATCTTTACTATTCCAATTGTGTATCTTTTCATTTCTCGTTTGAGTATCTTTCTGTAAGGCTTCTGATTCGAGTTTCTATTGTATTTGAGAGTTTTGCAAGTGTGGGAGTGTGTTTCTTTCAAACTGAGTATCTTTACATCGTTTGCGTATCTTTACTATTCCAATTGTGTATCTTTACATCGTTTGCGTATCTTTACTATTCCAATTGTGTATCTTTTCCTTTCTCGTTTGAGTATCTTTCTGTAAGGCTTTCTGATGCGAGTTTCTATTGTATTTGAGAGTTTTGCAAGTGTGGGAGTGTGTTTCTTTCAAACTGAATATCTTTACATCGTTTGCGTATCTTTACTATTCCAATTGTGTATCTTTTCATTTCTCGTTTGAGTATCTTTCTGTAAGGCTTCTGATGCGAGTTTCTATTGTATTTGAGAGTTTTGCAAGTGTGGGAGTGTGTTTCTTTCAAACTGAGTATCTTTACATCGTTTGCGTATCTTTACTATTCCAATTGTGTATCTTTTCATTTCTCGTTTGAGTATCTTTCTGTAAGGCTTCTGATGCGAGTTTCTATTGTATTTGAGAGTTTTGCAAGTGTGGGAGTGTGTTTCTTTCAAACTGAGTATCTTTACATCGTTTGCGTATCTTTACTATTCCAATTGTGTATCTTTTCATTTCTCGTTTGAGTATCTTTCTGTAAGGCTTCTGATACGAGTTTCTATTGTATTTGAGAGTTTTGCAAGTGTGGGAGTGTGTTTCTTTCAAACTGAATATCTTTACATCGTTTGCGTATCTTTACTATTCCAATTGTGTATCTTTTCATTTCTCGTTTGAGTATCTTTCTGTAAGGCTTCTGATGCGAGTTTCTATTGTATTTGAGAGTTTTGCAAGTGTGGGAGTGTGTTTCTTTCAAACTGAGTATCTTTACATCGTTTGCGTATCTTTACTATTCCAATTGTGTATCTTTACATCGTTTGCGTATCTTTACTATTCCAATTGTGTATCTTTTCCTTTCTCGTTTGAGTATCTTTCTGTAAGGCTTTCTGATGCGAGTTTCTATTGTATTTGAGAGTTTTGCAAGTGTGGGAGTGTGTTTCTTTCAAACTGAATATCTTTACATCGTTTGCGTATCTTTACTATTCCAATTGTGTATCTTTTCATTTCTCGTTTGAGTATCTTTCTGTAAGGCTTCTGATTCGAGTTTCTATTGTATTTGAGAGTTTTGCAAGTGTGGGAGTGTGTTTCTTTCAATCTGAGTATCTTTACATCGTTTGCGTATCTTTACTATTCCAATTGTGTATCTTTTCATTTCTCGTTTGAGTATCTTTCTGTAAGGCTTCTGATGCGAGTTTCTATTGTATTTGAGAGTTTTGCAAGTGTGGGAGTGTGTTTCTTTCAAACTGAGTATCTTTACATCGTTTGCGTATCTTTACTATTCCAATTGTGTATCTTTACATCGTTTGCGTATCTTTACTATTCCAATTGTGTATCTTTTCATTTCTCGTTTGAGTATCTTTCTGTAAGGCTTTCTGATGCGAGTTTCTATTGTATTTGAGAGTTTTGCAAGTGTGGGAGTGTGTTTCTTTCAAACTGAATATCTTTACATCGTTTGCGTATCTTTACTATTCCAATTGTGTATCTTTTCATTTCTCGTTTGAGTATCTTTCTGTAAGGCTTCTGATACGAGTTTCTATTGTATTTGAGAGTTTTGCAAGTGTGGGAGTGTGTTTCTTTCAAACTGAGTATCTTTACATCGTTTGCGTATCTTTACTATTCCAATTGTGTATCTTTACATCGTTTGCGTATCTTTACTATTCCAATTGTGTATCTTTTCATTTCTCGTTTAAGTATCTTTCTGTAAAGCTTTCTGATGCGAGTTTCTATTGTATTTGAGAGTTTTGCAAGTGTGGGAGTGTGTTTCTTTCAAACTGAGTATCTTTACATCGTTTGCGTATCTTTATTATTCCAATTGTGTATCTTTACATCGTTTGCGTATCTTTACTATTCCAATTGTGTATATTTTCATTTCTTGTTTGAGTATCTTTCTGTAAGGCTTTCTGATGCGAGTTTCTATTGTATTTGAGAGTTTTGCAAGTGTGGGAGTGTGTTTCTTTCAAACTGAGTATCTTTACATCGTTTGCGTATCTTTACTATTCCAATTGTGTATCTTTTCATTTCTCGTTTGAGTATCTTTCTGTAAGGCTTCTGATGCGAGTTTTTATTGAATTTGAGAGTTTTGCAAGTGTGGGAGTGTGTTTCTTTCAAACTGAGTATCTTTACATCGTTTGCGTATCTTTACTATTCCAATTGTGTATCTTTTAATTTCTTGTTTGAATATCTTTCTGTAAGGCTTTCTGATGCGAGTTTCTATTGTATTTGAGAGTTTTGCAAGTGTGGGAGTGTGTTTCTTTCAAACTGAGTATCTTTACATCGTTTGCGTATCTTTACTATTCCAATTGTGTATCTTTTCATTTCTCGTTTGAGTATCTTTCTGTAAAGCTTTCTGATGCGAGTTTCTATTGTATTTGAGAGTTTGGCAAGTGTGGGAGTGTGTTTCTTTCAAACTGAGTATCTTTACATCGTTTGCGTATCTTTACTATTCCAATTGTGTATCTTTACATCGTTTGCGTATCTTTACTATTCCAATTGTGTATCTTTTCGTTTCTCGTTTGAGTATCTTTCTGTAAGGCTTTCTGATGCGAGTTTCTATTGAATTTGAGAGTTTTGCAAGTGTGGGAGTGTGTTTCTTTCAAACTGAGTATCTTTACATCGTTTGCGTATCTTTACTATTCCAATTGTGTATCTTTACATCGTTTGCGTATCTTTACTATTCCAATTGTGTATCTTTTCATTTCTCGTTTGAGTATCTTTCTGTAAGGCTTTCTGATGCGAGTTTCTATTGAATTTGAGAGTTTTGCAAGTGTGGGAGTGTGTTTCTTTCAAACTGAGTATCTTTACATCGTTTGCGTATCTTTATTATTCCAATTGTGTATCTTTACATCGTTTGCGTATCTTTACTATTCCAATTGTGTATATTTTCATTTCTTGTTTGAGTATCTTTCTGTAAGGCTTTCTGATGCGAGTTTCTATTGTATTTGAGAGTTTTGCAAGTGTGGGAGTGTGTTTCTTTCAAACTGAGTATCTTTACATCGTTTGCGTATCTTTACTATTCCAATTGTGTATCTTTTCATTTCTCGTTTGAGTATCTTTTTGTAAGGCTTCTGATGCGAGTTTTTATTGAATTTGAGAGTTTTGCAAGTGTGGGAGTGTGTTTCTTTCAAACTGAGTATCTTTACATCGTTTGCGTATCTTTACTATTCCAATTGTGTATCTTTTCATTTCTCGTTTGAGTATCTTTCTGTAAGGCTTCTGATGCGAGTTTTTATTGAATTTGAGAGTTTTGCAAGTGTGGGAGTGTGTTTCTTTCAAACTGAGTATCTTTACATCGTTTGCGTATCTTTACTATTCCAATTGTGTATCTTTTCATTTCTCGTTTGAGTATCTTTCTGTAAGGCTTCTGATGCGAGTTTTTATTGAATTTGAGAGTTTTGCAAGTGTGGGAGTGTGTTTCTTTCAAACTGAGTATCTTTACATCGTTTGCGTATCTTTACTATTCCAATTGTGTATCTTTTAATTTCTTGTTTGAATATCTTTCTGTAAGGCTTTCTGATGCGAGTTTCTATTGTATTTGAGAGTTTTGCAAGTGTGGGAGTGTGTTTCTTTCAAACTGAGTATCTTTACATCGTTTGCGTATCTTTACTATTCCAATTGTGTATCTTTTCATTTCTCGTTTGAGTATCTTTCTGTAAAGCTTTCTGATGCGAGTTTCTATTGTATTTGAGAGTTTGGCAAGTGTGGGAGTGTGTTTCTTTCAAACTGAGTATCTTTACATCGTTTGCGTATCGTTACTATTCCAATTGTGTATCTTTTCATTTCTCGTTTGAGTATCTTTCTGTAAGGCTTCTGATGCGAGTTTTTATTGAATTTGAGAGTTTTGCAAGTGTGGGAGTGTGTTTCTTTCAAACTGAGTATCTTTACATCGTTTGCGTATCTTTACTATTCCAATTGTGTATCTTTTCATTTCTCGTTTGAGTATCTTTCTGTAAAGCTTTCTGATGCGAGTTTCTATTGTATTTGAGAGTTTTGCAAGTGTGGGAGTGTGTTTCTTTCAAACTGAGTATCTTTACATCGTTTGCGTATCTTTATTATTCCAATTGTGTATCTTTACATCGTTTGCGTATCTTTACTATTCCAATTGTGTATATTTTCATTTCTTGTTTGAGTATCTTTCTGTAAGGCTTTCTGATGCGAGTTTCTATTGTATTTGAGAGTTTTGCAAGTGTGGGAGTGTGTTTCTTTCAAACTGAGTATCTTTACATCGTTTGCGTATCTTTACTATTCCAATTGTGTATCTTTTCATTTCTCGTTTGAGTATCTTTTTGTAAGGCTTCTGATGCGAGTTTTTATTGAATTTGAGAGTTTTGCAAGTGTGGGAGTGTGTTTCTTTCAAACTGAGTATCTTTACATCGTTTGCGTATCTTTACTATTCCAATTGTGTATCTTTACATCGTTTGCGTATCTTTACTATTCCAATTGTGTATCTTTTCATTTCTCGTTTGAGTATCTTTCTGTAAGGCTTTCTGATGCGAGTTTCTATTGTATTTGAGAGTTTTGCAAGTGTGGGAGTGTGTTTCTTTCAAACTGAGTATCTTTACATCGTTTGCGTATCTTTACTATTCCAATTGTGTATCTTTTCATTTCTCGTTTGAGTATCTTTTTGTAAGGCTTCTGATGCGAGTTTTTATTGAATTTGAGAGTTTTGCAAGTGTGGGAGTGTGTTTCTTTCAAACTGAGTATCTTTACATCGTTTGCGTATCTTTACTATTCCAATTGTGTATCTTTTCATTTCTCGTTTGAGTATCTTTCTGTAAGGCTTCTGATGCGAGTTTTTATTGAATTTGAGAGTTTTGCAAGTGTGGGAGTGTGTTTCTTTCAAACTGAGTATCTTTACATCGTTTGCGTATCTTTACTATTCCAATTGTGTATCTTTTCATTTCTCGTTTGAGTATCTTTCTGTAAGGCTTCTGATGCGAGTTTTTATTGAATTTGAGAGTTTTGCAAGTGTGGGAGTGTGTTTCTTTCAAACTGAGTATCTTTACATCGTTTGCGTATCTTTACTATTCCAATTGTGTATCTTTTAATTTCTTGTTTGAATATCTTTCTGTAAGGCTTTCTGATGCGAGTTTCTATTGTATTTGAGAGTTTTGCAAGTGTGGGAGTGTGTTTCTTTCAAACTGAGTATCTTTACATCGTTTGCGTATCTTTACTATTCCAATTGTGTATCTTTTCATTTCTCGTTTGAGTATCTTTCTGTAAGGCTTCTGATGCGAGTTTCTATTGTATTTGAGAGTTTTGCAAGTGTGGGAGTGTGTTTCTTTCAAACTGAGTATCTTTACATCGTTTGCGTATCTTTACTATTCCAATTGTGTATTTTTTCATTTCTTGTTTGAGTATCTTTCTGTAAGGCTTTCTGATGCGAGTTTCTATTGTATTTGAGAGTTTTGCAAGTGTGGGAGTGTGTTTCTTTCAAACTGAGTATCTTTACATCGTTTGCGTATCTTTACGATTCCAATTGTGTATCTTTACATCGTTTGCGTATCTTTACTATTCCAATTGTGGATCTTTTCATTTCTTGTTTGAGTATCTTTCTGTAAGGCTTCTGATGCGAGTTTCTATTGTATTTGAGAGTTTTGCAAGTGTGGGAGTGTGTTTCTTTCAAACTGAGTATCTTTACATCGTTTGCGTATCTTTACGATTCCAATTGTGTATCTTTACATCGTTTGCGTATCTTTACTATTCCAATTGTGGATCTTTTCATTTCTTGTTTGAGTATCTTTCTGTAAGGCTTTCTGATGCGAGTTTCGATTGTATTTGAGAGTTTTGCAAGTGTGGGAGTGTGTTTCTTTCAAACTGAGTATCTTTACATCGTTTGCGTATCTTTACTATTCCAATTGTGCATCTTTACATCGTTTGCGTATCTTTACTATTCCAATTGTGTATCTTTTCATTTCTCGTTTGAGTATCTTTCTGTAAGGCTTCTGATGCGAGTTTCTATTGTATTTGAGAGTTTTGCAAGTGTGGGAGTGTGTTTCTTTCAAACTGAGTATGTTTACATCGTTTGCGTATCTTTACTATTCCAATTGTGCATCTTTACATCGTTTGCGTATCTTTACTATTCCAATTGTGTATCTTTTCATTTCTCGTTTGAGTATCTTTCTGTAAGGCTTTCTGATGCGAGTTTCTATTGTATTTGAGAGTTTTGCAAGTGTGGGGTGTGTTTCTTTCAAACTGAGTATCTTTACATCGTTTGCGTATCTTTACTATTCCAATTGTGTATCTTTTCATTTCTCGTTAGAGTATCTTTCTGTATGGCTTCTGATGCGAGTTTCTATTGTATTTGAGAGTTTTGCAAGTGTGGGAGTGTGTTTCTTTCAAACTGAGTATCTTTACATCGTTTGCGTATCTTTACTATTCCAATTGTGTATCTTTTCATTTCTCGTTTGAGTATCTTTCTGTAAGGCTTCTGATGCGAGTTTTTATTGAATTTGAGAGTTTTGCAAGTGTGGGAGTGTGTTTCTTTCAAACTGAGTATCTTTACATCGTTTGCGTATCTTTACTATTCCAATTGTGTATCTTTACATCGTTTGCGTATCTTTACTATTCCAATTGTGTATCTTTACTATTCCAATTGTGTATCTTTACTATTCCAATTGTGTATCTTTACATCGTTTGCGTATCTTTACCATTCCAATTGTGTATCTTTACATCGTTTGCGTATCTTTACTATTCCAATTGTGTATATTTTCATTTCTTGTTTGAGTATCTTTCTGTAAGGCTTTCTGATGAGAGTTTCTATTGTATTTGAGAGTTTTGCAAGTGTGGGAGTGTGTTTCTTTCAAACTGAGTATCTTTACATCGTTTGCGTATCTTTACTATTCCAATTGTGTATCTTTTCATTTCTCGTTTGAGTATCTTTCTGTAAGGCTTCTGATGCGAGTTTCTATTGTATTTGAGAGTTTTGCAAGTGTGGGAGTGTGTTTCTTTCAAACTGAGTATCTTTACATCGTTTGCGTATCTTTACTATTCCAATTGTGTATCTTTACATCGTTTGCGTATCTTTACTATTCCAATTGTGTATCTTTTCCTTTCTCGTTTGAGTATCTTTCTGTAAGGCTTTCTGATGCGAGTTTCTATTGTATTTGAGAGTTTTGCAAGTGTGGGAGTGTGTTTCTTTCAAACTGAGTATCTTTACATCGTTTGCGTATCTTTACTATTCCAATTGTGTATCTTTTCATTTCTCGTTAGAGTATCTTTCTGTAAGGCTTCTGATGCGAGTTTTTATTGAATTTGAGAGTTTTGCAAGTTTGGGAGTGTGTTTCTTTCAAACTGAGTATCTTTACATCGTTTGCGTATCTTTACTATTCCAATTGTGTATCTTTACTATTCCAATTGTGTATCTTTACTATTCCAATTGTGTATCGTTACATCGTTTGCGTATCTTTACTATTCCAATTGTGTATATTTTCATTTCTTGTTTGAGTATCTTTCTGTAAGGCTTTCTGATGAGAGTTTCTATTGTATTTGAGAGTTTTGCAAGTGTGGGAGTGTGTTTCTTTCAAACTGAGTATCTTTACATCGTTTGCGTATCTTTACTATTCCAATTGTGTATCTTTACATCGTTTGCGTATCTTTACTATTCCAATTGTGGATCTTTTCATTTCTTGTTTGAGTATCTTTCTGTAAGGCTTTCTGATGCGAGTTTCGATTGTATTTGAGAGTTTTGCAAGTGTGGGAGTGTGTTTCTTTCAAACTGAGTATCTTTACATCGTTTGCGTATCTTTACTATTCCAATTGTGCATCTTTACATCGTTTGCGTATCTTTACTATTCCAATTGTGTATCTTTTCATTTCTCGTTTGAGTATTTTTCTGTAAGGCTTCTGATGCGAGTTTCTATTGTATTTGAGAGTTTTGCAAGTGTGGGAGTGTGTTTCTTTCAAACTGAGTATGTTTACATCGTTTGCGTATCTTTACTATTCCAATTGTGCATCTTTACATCGTTTGCGTATCTTTACTATTCCAATTGTGTATCTTTTCATTTCTCGTTTGAGTATCTTTCTGTAAGGCTTTCTGATGCGAGTTTCTATTGTATTTGAGAGTTTTGCAAGTGTGGGGTGTGTTTCTTTCAAACTGAGTATCTTTACATCGTTTGCGTATCTTTACTATTCCAATTGTGTATCTTTTCATTTCTCGTTAGAGTATCTTTCTGTATGGCTTCTGATGCGAGTTTCTATTGTATTTGAGAGTTTTGCAAGTGTGGGAGTGTGTTTCTTTCAAACTGAGTATCTTTACATCGTTTGCGTATCTTTACTATTCCAATTGTGTATCTTTTCATTTCTCGTTTGAGTATCTTTCTGTAAGGCTTCTGATGCGAGTTTTTATTGAATTTGAGAGTTTTGCAAGTGTGGGAGTGTGTTTCTTTCAAACTGAGTATCTTTACATCGTTTGCGTATCTTTACTATTCCAATTGTGTATCTTTACATCGTTTGCGTATCTTTACTATTCCAATTGTGTATCTTTACTATTCCAATTGTGTATCTTTACTATTCCAATTGTGTATCTTTACATCGTTTGCGTATCTTTACCATTCCAATTGTGTATCTTTACATCGTTTGCGTATCTTTACTATTCCAATTGTGTATCTTTTCATTTCTCGTTTGAGTATCTTTCTGTAAGGCTTCTGATGCGAGTTTCTATTGTATTTGAGAGTTTTGCAAGTGTGGGAGTGTGTTTCTTTCAAACTGAATATCTTTACATCGTTTGCGTATCTTTACTATTCCAATTGTGTATCTTTTCATTTCTCGTTTGAGTATCTTTCTGTAAGGCTTCTGATACGAGTTTCTATTGTATTTGAGAGTTTTGCAAGTGTGGGAGTGTGTTTCTTTCAAACTGAGTATCTTTACATCGTTTGCGTATCTTTACTATTCCAATTGTGTATCTTTACATCGTTTGCGTATCTTTACTATTCCAATTGTGTATCTTTTCATTTTTCGTTTGAGTATCTTTCTGTAAGGCTTTCTGATGCGAGTTTCTATTGTATTTGAGAGTTTTGCAAGTGTGGGAGTGTGTTTCTTTCAAACTGAGTATCTTTACATCGTTTGCGTATCTTTAATATTCCAATTGTGTATCTTTACATCGTTTGCGTATCTTTACTATTCCAATTGTGTATATTTTCATTTCTTGTTTGAGTATCTTTCTGTAAGGCTTTCTGATGCGAGTTTCTATTGTATTTGAGAGTTTTGCAAGTGTGGGAGTGTGTTTCTTTCAAACTGAGTATCTTTACATCGTTTGCGTATCTTTACTATTCCAATTGTGTATCTTTTCATTTCTCGTTTGAGTATCTTTCTGTAAGGCTTCTGATGCGAGTTTTTATTGAATTTGAGAGTTTTGCAAGTGTGGGAGTGTGTTTCTTTCAAACTGAGTATCTTTACATCGTTTGCGTATCTTTACTATTCCAATTGTGTATCTTTACATCGTTTGCGTATCTTTACTATTCCAATTGTGTATCTTTACTATTCCAATTGTGTATCTTTACTATTCCAATTGTGTATCTTTACATCGTTTGCGTATCTTTACTATTCCAATTGTGTATATTTTCATTTCTTGTTTGAGTATCTTTCTGTAAGGCTTTCTGATGAGAGTTTCTATTGTATTTGAGAGTTTTGCAAGTGTGGGAGTGTGTTTCTTTCAAACTGAGTATCTTTACATCGTTTGCGTATCTTTACTATTCCAATTGTGTATCTTTTCATTTCTCGTTTGAGTATCTTTCTGTAAGGCTTCTGATGCGAGTTTCTATTGTATTTGAGAGTTTTGCAAGTGTGGGAGTGTGTTTCTTTCAAACTGAGTATCTTTACATCGTTTGCGTATCTTTACTATTCCAATTGTGTATCTTTACATCGTTTGCGTATCTTTACTATTCCAATTGTGTATCTTTTCCTTTCTCGTTTGAGTATCTTTCTGTAAGGCTTTCTGATGCGAGTTTCTATTGTATTTGAGAGTTTTGCAAGTGTGGGAGTGTGTTTCTTTCAAACTGAATATCTTTACATCGTTTGCGTATCTTTACTATTCCAATTGTGTATCTTTTCATTTCTCGTTTGAGTATCTTTCTGTAAGGCTTCTGATTCGAGTTTCTATTGTATTTGAGAGTTTTGCAAGTGTGGGAGTGTGTTTCTTTCAATCTGAGTATCTTTACATCGTTTGCGTATCTTTACTATTCCAATTGTGTATCTTTTCATTTCTCGTTTGAGTATCTTTCTGTAAGGCTTCTGATGCGAGTTTCTATTGTATTTGAGAGTTTTGCAAGTGTGGGAGTGTGTTTCTTTCAAACTGAGTATCTTTACATCGTTTGCGTATCTTTACTATTCCAATTGTGTATCTTTACATCGTTTGCGTATCTTTACTATTCCAATTGTGTATCTTTTCCTTTCTCGTTTGAGTATCTTTCTGTAAGGCTTTCTGATGCGAGTTTCTATTGTATTTGAGAGTTTTGCAAGTGTGGGAGTGTGTTTCTTTCAAACTGAATATCTTTACATCGTTTGCGTATCTTTACTATTCCAATTGTGTATCTTTTCATTTCTCGTTTGAGTATCTTTCTGTAAGGCTTCTGATTCGAGTTTTTATTGTATTTGAGAGTTTTGCAAGTGTGGGAGTGTGTTTCTTTCAAACTGAGTATCTTTACATCGTTTGCGTATCTTTACTATTCCAATTGTGTATCTTTTCATTTCTCGTTTGAGTATCTTTCTGTAAGGCTTCTGATGCGAGTTTCTATTGTATTTGAGAGTTTTGCAAGTGTGGGAGTGTGTTTCTTTCAAACTGAGTATCTTTACATCGTTTGCGTATCTTTACTATTCCAATTGTGTATCTTTACATCGTTTGCGTATCTTTACTATTCCAATTGTGTATCTTTTCATTTCTCGTTTGAGTATCTTTCTGTATGGCTTCTGATGCGAGTTTCTATTGTATTTGAGAGTTTTACAAGTGTGGGAGTGTGTTTCTTTCAAACTGAGTATCTTTACATCGTTTGCGTATCTTTACTATTCCAATTGTGTATCTTTACATCGTTTGCGTATCTTTACTATTCCAATTGTGTATCTTTTCATTTCTCGTTTGAGTATCTTTCTGTAAGGCTTTCTGATGCGAGTTTCTATTGTATTTGAGAGTTTTGCAAGTGTGGGAGTGTGTTTCTTTCAAACTGAATATCTTTACATCGTTTGCGTATCTTTACTATTCCAATTGTGTATCTTTTCATTTCTCGTTTGAGTATCTTTCTGTAAGGCTTCTGATACGAGTTTCTATTGTATTTGAGAGTTTTGCAAGTGTGGGAGTGTGTTTCTTTCAAACTGAGTATCTTTACATCGTTTGCGTATCTTTACTATTCCAATTGTGTATCTTTACATCGTTTGCGTATCTTTACTATTCCAATTGTGTATCTTTTCATTTTTCGTTTGAGTATCTTTCTGTAAGGCTTTCTGATGCGAGTTTCTATTGTATTTGAGAGTTTTGCAAGTGTGGGAGTGTGTTTCTTTCAAACTGAGTATCTTTACATCGTTTGCGTATCTTTAATATTCCAATTGTGTATCTTTACATCGTTTGCGTATCTTTACTATTCCAATTGTGTATATTTTCATTTCTTGTTTGAGTATCTTTCTGTAAGGCTTTCTGATGCGAGTTTCTATTGTATTTGAGAGTTTTGCAAGTGTGGGAGTGTGTTTCTTTCAAACTGAGTATCTTTACATCGTTTGCGTATCTTTACTATTCCAATTGTGTATCTTTTCATTTCTCGTTTGAGTATCTTTCTGTAAGGCTTCTGATGCGAGTTTTTATTGAATTTGAGAGTTTTGCAAGTGTGGGAGTGTGTTTCTTTCAAACTGAGTATCTTTACATCGTTTGCGTATCTTTACTATTCCAATTGTGTATCTTTACATCGTTTGCGTATCTTTACTATTCCAATTGTGTATCTTTACTATTCCAATTGTGTATCTTTACTATTCCAATTGTGTATCTTTACATCGTTTGCGTATCTTTACTATTCCAATTGTGTATATTTTCATTTCTTGTTTGAGTATCTTTCTGTAAGGCTTTCTGATGAGAGTTTCTATTGTATTTGAGAGTTTTGCAAGTGTGGGAGTGTGTTTCTTTCAAACTGAGTATCTTTACATCGTTTGCGTATCTTTACTATTCCAATTGTGTATCTTTTCATTTCTCGTTTGAGTATCTTTCTGTAAGGCTTCTGATGCGAGTTTCTATTGTATTTGAGAGTTTTGCAAGTGTGGGAGTGTGTTTCTTTCAAACTGAGTATCTTTACATCGTTTGCGTATCTTTACTATTCCAATTGTGTATCTTTACATCGTTTGCGTATCTTTACTATTCCAATTGTGTATCTTTTCCTTTCTCGTTTGAGTATCTTTCTGTAAGGCTTTCTGATGCGAGTTTCTATTGTATTTGAGAGTTTTGCAAGTGTGGGAGTGTGTTTCTTTCAAACTGAATATCTTTACATCGTTTGCGTATCTTTACTATTCCAATTGTGTATCTTTTCATTTCTCGTTTGAGTATCTTTCTGTAAGGCTTCTGATTCGAGTTTCTATTGTATTTGAGAGTTTTGCAAGTGTGGGAGTGTGTTTCTTTCAATCTGAGTATCTTTACATCGTTTGCGTATCTTTACTATTCCAATTGTGTATCTTTTCATTTCTCGTTTGAGTATCTTTCTGTAAGGCTTCTGATGCGAGTTTCTATTGTATTTGAGAGTTTTGCAAGTGTGGGAGTGTGTTTCTTTCAAACTGAGTATCTTTACATCGTTTGCGTATCTTTACTATTCCAATTGTGTATCTTTACATCGTTTGCGTATCTTTACTATTCCAATTGTGTATCTTTTCCTTTCTCGTTTGAGTATCTTTCTGTAAGGCTTTCTGATGCGAGTTTCTATTGTATTTGAGAGTTTTGCAAGTGTGGGAGTGTGTTTCTTTCAAACTGAATATCTTTACATCGTTTGCGTATCTTTACTATTCCAATTGTGTATCTTTTCATTTCTCGTTTGAGTATCTTTCTGTAAGGCTTCTGATTCGAGTTTTTATTGTATTTGAGAGTTTTGCAAGTGTGGGAGTGTGTTTCTTTCAATCTGAGTATCTTTACATCGTTTGCGTATCTTTACTATTCCAATTGTGTATCTTTTCATTTCTCGTTTGAGTATCTTTCTGTAAGGCTTCTGATGCGAGTTTCTATTGTATTTGAGAGTTTTGCAAGTGTGGGAGTGTGTTTCTTTCAAACTGAGTATCTTTACATCGTTTGCGTATCTTTACTATTCCAATTGTGTATCTTTTCATTTCTCGTTTGAGTATCTTTCTGTATGGCTTCTGATGCGAGTTTCTATTGTATTTGAGAGTTTTGCAAGTGTGGGAGTGTGTTTCTTTCAAACTGAGTATCTTTACATCGTTTGCGTATCTTTACTATTCCAATTGTGTATCTTTTCATTTCTCGTTTGCGTATCTTTACTATTCCAATTGTGTATCTTTTCATTTCTCGTTTGAGTATCTTTCTGTAAGGCTTTCTGATGCGAGTTTCTATTGTATTTGAGAGTTTTGCAAGTGTGGGAGTGTGTTTCTTTCAAACTGAATATCTTTACATCGTTTGCGTATCTTTACTATTCCAATTGTGTATCTTTTCATTTCTCGTTTGAGTATCTTTCTGTAAGGCTTCTGATACAGGTTCTATTGTATTTGAGAGTTTTGCAAGTGTGGGAGTGTGTTTCTTTCAAACTGAGTATCTTTACATCGTTTGCGTATCTTTACTATTCCAATTGTGTATCTTTACATCGTTTGCGTATCTTTACTATTCCAATTGTGTATCTTTTCATTTCTCGTTTGAGTATCTTTCTGTAAGGCTTTCTGATGCGAGTTTCTATTGTATTTGAGAGTTTTGCAAGTGTGGGAGTGTGTTTCTTTCAAACTGAATATCTTTACATCGTTTGCGTATCTTTACTATTCCAATTGTGTATCTTTTCATTTCTCGTTTGAGTATCTTTCTGTAAGGCTTCTGATGCGAGTTTCTATTGTATTTGAGAGTTTTGCAAGTGTGGGAGTGTGTTTCTTTCAAACTGAGTATCTTTACATCGTTTGCGTATCTTTACTATTCCAATTGTGTATCTTTACATCGTTTGCGTATCTTTACTATTCCAATTGTGTATCTTTTCCTTTCTCGTTTGAGTATCTTTCTGTAAGGCTTTCTGATGCGAGTTTCTATTGTATTTGAGAGTTTTGCAAGTGTGGGAGTGTGTTTCTTTCAAACTGAATATCTTTACATCGTTTGCGTATCTTTACTATTCCAATTGTGTATCTTTTCATTTCTCGTTTGAGTATCTTTCTGTAAGGCTTCTGATTCGAGTTTCTATTGTATTTGAGAGTTTTGCAAGTGTGGGAGTGTGTTTCTTTCAATCTGAGTATCTTTACATCGTTTGCGTATCTTTACTATTCCAATTGTGTATCTTTTCATTTCTCGTTTGAGTATCTTTCTGTAAGGCTTCTGATGCGAGTTTCTATTGTATTTGAGAGTTTTGCAAGTGTGGGAGTGTGTTTCTTTCAAACTGAGTATCTTTACATCGTTTGCGTATCTTTACTATTCCAATTGTGTATCTTTACATCGTTTGCGTATCTTTACTATTCCAATTGTGTATCTTTTCCTTTCTCGTTTGAGTATCTTTCTGTAAGGCTTTCTGATGCGAGTTTCTATTGTATTTGAGAGTTTTGCAAGTGTGGGAGTGTGTTTCTTTCAAACTGAATATCTTTACATCGTTTGCGTATCTTTACTATTCCAATTGTGTATCTTTTCATTTCTCGTTTGAGTATCTTTCTGTAAGGCTTCTGATTCGAGTTTTTATTGTATTTGAGAGTTTTGCAAGTGTGGGAGTGTGTTTCTTTCAATCTGAGTATCTTTACATCGTTTGCGTATCTTTACTATTCCAATTGTGTATCTTTTCATTTCTCGTTTGAGTATCTTTCTGTAAGGCTTCTGATGCGAGTTTCTATTGTATTTGAGAGTTTTGCAAGTGTGGGAGTGTGTTTCTTTCAAACTGAGTATCTTTACATCGTTTGCGTATCTTTACTATTCCAATTGTGTATCTTTTCATTTCTCGTTTGAGTATCTTTCTGTATGGCTTCTGATGCGAGTTTCTATTGTATTTGAGAGTTTTGCAAGTGTGGGAGTGTGTTTCTTTCAAACTGAGTATCTTTACATCGTTTGCGTATCTTTACTATTCCAATTGTGTATCTTTTCATTTCTCGTTTGCGTATCTTTACTATTCCAATTGTGTATCTTTTCATTTCTCGTTTGAGTATCTTTCTGTAAGGCTTTCTGATGCGAGTTTCTATTGTATTTGAGAGTTTTGCAAGTGTGGGAGTGTGTTTCTTTCAAACTGAATATCTTTACATCGTTTGCGTATCTTTACTATTCCAATTGTGTATCTTTTCATTTCTCGTTTGAGTATCTTTCTGTAAGGCTTCTGATACAGGTTCTATTGTATTTGAGAGTTTTGCAAGTGTGGGAGTGTGTTTCTTTCAAACTGAGTATCTTTACATCGTTTGCGTATCTTTACTATTCCAATTGTGTATCTTTACATCGTTTGCGTATCTTTACTATTCCAATTGTGTATCTTTTCATTTCTCGTTTGAGTATCTTTCTGTAAGGCTTTCTGATGCGAGTTTCTATTGTATTTGAGAGTTTTGCAAGTGTGGGAGTGTGTTTCTTTCAAACTGAGTATCTTTACATCGTTTGCGTATCTTTAATATTCCAATTGTGTATCTTTACATCGTTTGCGTATCTTTACTATTCCAATTGTGTATATTTTCATTTCTTGTTTGAGTATCTTTCTGTAAGGCTTTCTGATGCGAGTTTCTATTGTATTTGAGAGTTTTGCAAGTGTGGGAGTGTGTTTCTTTCAAACTGAGTATCTTTACATCGTTTGCGTATCTTTACTATTCCAATTGTGTATCTTTTCATTTCTCGTTTGAGTATCTTTCTGTAAGGCTTCTGATGCGAGTTTGTATTGAATTTGAGAGTTTTGCAAGTGTGGGAGTGTGTTTCTTTCAAACTGAGTATCTTTACATCGTTTGCGTATCTTTACTATTCCAATTGTGTATCTTTACATCGTTTGCGTATCTTTACTATTCCAATTGTGTATCTTTACTATTCCAATTGTGTATCTTTACTATTCCAATTGTGTATCTTTACATCGTTTGCGTATCTTTACTATTCCAATTGTGTATATTTTCATTTCTTGTTTGAGTATCTTTCTGTAAGGCTTTCTGATGAGAGTTTCTATTGTATTTGAGAGTTTTGCAAGTGTGGGAGTGTGTTTCTTTCAAACTGAGTATCTTTACATCGTTTGCGTATCTTTACTATTCCAATTGTGTATCTTTTCATTTCTCGTTTGAGTATCTTTCTGTAAGGCTTCTGATGCGAGTTTCTATTGTATTTGAGAGTTTTGCAAGTGTGGGAGTGTGTTTCTTTCAAACTGAGTATCTTTACATCGTTTGCGTATCTTTACTATTCCAATTGTGTATCTTTACATCGTTTGCGTATCTTTACTATTCCAATTGTGTATCTTTACTATTCCAATTGTGTATCTTTACATCGTTTGCGTATCTTTACTATTCCAATTGTGTATATTTTCATTTCTTGTTTGAGTATCTTTCTGTAAGGCTTTCTGATGAGAGTTTCTATTGTATTTGAGAGTTTTGCAAGTGTGGGAGTGTGTTTCTTTCAAACTGAGTATCTTTACATCGTTTGCGTATCTTTACTATTCCAATTGTGTATCTTTTCATTTCTCGTTTGAGTATCTTTCTGTAAGGCTTCTGATGCGAGTTTCTATTGTATTTGAGAGTTTTGCAAGTGTGGGAGTGTGTTTCTTTCAAACTGAGTATCTTTACATCGTTTGCGTATCTTTACTATTCCAATTGAGTATCTTTACATCGTTTGCGTATCTTTACTATTCCAATTGTGTATCTTTACATCGTTTGCGTATCTTTACTATTCCAATTGTGTATCTTTTCCTTTCTCGTTTGAGTATCTTTCTGTAAGGCTTTCTGATGCGAGTTTCTATTGTATTTGAGAGTTTTGCAAGTGTGGGAGTGTGTTTCTTTCAAACTGAATATCTTTACATCGTTTGCGTATCTTTACTATTCCAATTGTGTATCTTTTCATTTCTCGTTTGAGTATCTTTCTGTAAGGCTTCTGATTCGAGTTTCTATTGTATTTGAGAGTTTTGCAAGTGTGGGAGTGTGTTTCTTTCAAACTGAGTATCTTTACATCGTTTGCGTATCTTTACTATTCCAATTGTGTATCTTTTCATTTCTCGTTTGAGTATCTTTCTGTATGGCTTCTGATGCGAGTTTCTATTGTATTTGAGAGTTTTGCAAGTGTGGGAGTGTGTTTCTTTCAAACTGAGTATCTTTACATCGTTTGCGTATCTTTACTATTCCAATTGTGTATCTTTTCATTTCTCGTTTGCGTATCTTTACTATTCCAATTGTGTATCTTTTCATTTCTCGTTTGAGTATCTTTCTGTAAGGCTTTCTGATGCGAGTTTCTATTGTATTTGAGAGTTTTGCAAGTGTGGGAGTGTGTTTCTTTCAAACTGAATATCTTTACATCGTTTGCGTATCTTTACTATTCCAATTGTGTATCTTTTCATTTCTCGTTTGAGTATCTTTCTGTAAGGCTTTTGATACGAGTTTCTATTGTATTTGAGAGTTTTGCAAGTGTGGGAGTGTGTTTCTTTCAAACTGAGTATCTTTACATCGTTTGCGTATCTTTACTATTCCAATTGTGTATCTTTACATCGTTTGCGTATCTTTACTATTCCAATTGTGTATCTTTTCATTTCTCGTTTGAGTATCTTTCTGTAAGGCTTTCTGATGCGAGTTTCTATTGTATTTGAGAGTTTTGCAAGTGTGGGAGTGTGTTTCTTTCAAACTGAGTATCTTTACATCGTTTGCGTATCTTTAATATTCCAATTGTGTATCTTTACATCGTTTGCGTATCTTTACTATTCCAATTGTGTATATTTTCATTTCTTGTTTGAGTATCTTTCTGTAAGGCTTTCTGATGCGAGTTTCTATTGTATTTGAGAGTTTTGCAAGTGTGGGAGTGTGTTTCTTTCAAACTGAGTATCTTTACATCGTTTGCGTATCTTTACTATTCCAATTGTGTATCTTTTCATTTCTCGTTTGAGTATCTTTCTGTAAGGCTTCTGATGCGAGTTTTTATTGAATTTGAGAGTTTTGCAAGTGTGGGAGTGTGTTTCTTTCAAACTGAGTATCTTTACATCGTTTGCGTATCTTTACTATTCCAATTGTGTATCTTTACATCGTTTGCGTATCTTTACTATTCCAATTGTGTATCTTTACTATTCCAATTGTGTATCTTTACTATTCCAATTGTGTATCTTTACATCGTTTGCGTATCTTTACTATTCCAATTGTGTACATTTTCATTTCTTGTTTGAGTATCTTTCTGTAAGGCTTTCTGATGAGAGTTTCTATTGTATTTGAGAGTTTTGCAAGTGTGGGAGTGTGTTTCTTTCAAACTGAGTATCTTTACATCGTTTGCGTATCTTTACTATTCCAATTGTGTATCTTTTCATTTCTCGTTTGAGTATCTTTCTGTAAGGCTTCTGATGCGAGTTTCTATTGTATTTGAGAGTTTTGCAAGTGTGGGAGTGTGTTTCTTTCAAACTGAGTATCTTTACATCGTTTGCGTATCTTTACTATTCCAATTGTGTATCTTTACATCGTTTGCGTATCTTTACTATTCCAATTGTGTATCTTTTCCTTTCTCGTTTGAGTATCTTTCTGTAAGGCTTTCTGATGCGAGTTTCTATTGTATTTGAGAGTTTTGCAAGTGTGGGAGTGTGTTTCTTTCAAACTGAATATCTTTACATCGTTTGCGTATCTTTACTATTCCAATTGTGTATCTTTTCATTTCTCGTTTGAGTATCTTTCTGTAAGGCTTCTGATTCGAGTTTCTATTGTATTTGAGAGTTTTGCAAGTGTGGGAGTGTGTTTCTTTCAATCTGAGTATCTTTACATCGTTTGCGTATCTTTACTATTCCAATTGTGTATCTTTTCATTTCTCGTTTGAGTATCTTTCTGTAAGGCTTCTGATGCGAGTTTCTATTGTATTTGAGAGTTTTGCAAGTGTGGGAGTGTGTTTCTTTCAAACTGAGTATCTTTACATCGTTTGCGTATCTTTACTATTCCAATTGTGTATCTTTACATCGTTTGCGTATCTTTACTATTCCAATTGTGTATCTTTTCCTTTCTCGTTTGAGTATCTTTCTGTAAGGCTTTCTGATGCGAGTTTCTATTGTATTTGAGAGTTTTGCAAGTGTGGGAGTGTGTTTCTTTCAAACTGAATATCTTTACATCGTTTGCGTATCTTTACTATTCCAATTGTGTATCTTTTCATTTCTCGTTTGAGTATCTTTCTGTAAGGCTTCTGATTCGAGTTTCTATTGTATTTGAGAGTTTTGCAAGTGTGGGAGTGTGTTTCTTTCAATCTGAGTATCTTTACATCGTTTGCGTATCTTTACTATTCCAATTGTGTATCTTTTCATTTCTCGTTTGAGTATCTTTCTGTAAGGCTTCTGATACGAGTTTCTATTGTATTTGAGAGTTTTGCAAGTGTGGGAGTGTGTTTCTTTCAAACTGAGTATCTTTACATCGTTTGCGTATCTTTACTATTCCAATTGTGTATCTTTACATCGTTTGCGTATCTTTACTATTCCAATTGTGTATCTTTTCATTTCTCGTTTGAGTATCTTTCTGTAAGGCTTTCTGATGCGAGTTTCTATTGTATTTGAGAGTTTTGCAAGTGTGGGATTGTGTTTCTTTCAAACTGAGTATCTTTACATCGTTTGCGTATCTTTAATATTCCAATTGTGTATCTTTACATCGTTTGCGTATCTTTACTATTCCAATTGTGTATATTTTCATTTCTTGTTTGAGTATCTTTCTGTAAGGCTTTCTGATGCGAGTTTCTATTGTATTTGAGAGTTTTGCAAGTGTGGGAGTGTGTTTCTTTCAAACTGAGTATCTTTACATCGTTTGCGTATCTTTACTATTCCAATTGTGTATCTTTACATCGTTTGCGTATCTTTACTATTCCAATTGTGTATCTTTACTATTCCAATTGTGTATCTTTACTATTCCAATTGTGTATCTTTACATCGTTTGCGTATCTTTACTATTCCAATTGTGTATATTTTCATTTCTTGTTTGAGTATCTTTCTGTAAGGCTTTCTGATGAGAGCTTCTATTGTATTTGAGAGTTTTGCAAGTGTGGGAGTGTGTTTCTTTCAAACTGAGTATCTTTACATCGTTTGCGTATCTTTACTATTCCAATTGTGTATCTTTTCATTTCTCGTTTGAGTATCTTTCTGTAAGGCTTCTGATGCGAGTTTCTATTGTATTTGAGAGTTTTGCAAGTGTGGGAGTGTGTTTCTTTCAAACTGAGTATCTTTACATCGTTTGCGTATCTTTACTATTCCAATTGTGTATCTTTACATCGTTTGCGTATCTTTACTATTCCAATTGTGTATCTTTTCCTTTCTCGTTTGAGTATCTTTCTGTAAGGCTTTCTGATGCGAGTTTCTATTGTATTTGAGAGTTTTGCAAGTGTGGGAGTGTGTTTCTTTCAAACTGAATATCTTTACATCGTTTGCGTATCTTTACTATTCCAATTGTGTATCTTTTCATTTCTCGTTTGAGTATCTTTCTGTAAGGCTTCTGATTCGAGTTTCTATTGTATTTGAGAGTTTTGCAAGTGTGGGAGTTTGTTTCTTTCAATCTGAGTATCTTTACATCGTTTGCGTATCTTTACTATTCCAATTGTGTATCTTTTCATTTCTCGTTTGAGTATCTTTCTGTAAGGCTTCTGATGCGAGTTTCTATTGTATTTGAGAGTTTTGCAAGTGTGGGAGTGTGTTTCTTTCAAACTGAGTATCTTTACATCGTTTGCGTATCTTTACTATTCCAATTGTGTATCTTTTCATTTCTCGTTTGAGTATCTTTCTGTATGGCTTCTGATGCGAGTTTCTATTGTATTTGAGAGTTTTGCAAGTGTGGGAGTGTGTTTCTTTCAAACTGAGTATCTTTACATCGTTTGCGTATCTTTACTATTCCAATTGTGTATCTTTACATCGTTTGCGTATCTTTACTATTCCAATTGTGTATCTTTTCATTTCTCGTTTGAGTATCTTTCTGTAAGGCTTTCTGATGCGAGTTTCTATTGTATTTGAGAGTTTTGCAAGTGTGGGAGTGTGTTTCTTTCAAACTGAATATCTTTACATCGTTTGCGTATCTTTACTATTCCAATTGTGTATCTTTTCATTTCTCGTTTGAGTATCTTTCTGTAAGGCTTCTGATACGAGTTTCTATTGTATTTGAGAGTTTTGCAAGTGTGGGAGTGTGTTTCTTTCAAACTGAGTATCTTTACATCGTTTGCGTATCTTTACTATTCCAATTGTGTATCTTTACATCGTTTGCGTATCTTTACTATTCCAATTGTGTATCTTTTCATTTCTCGTTTGAGTATCTTTCTGTAAGGCTTTCTGATGCGAGTTTCTATTGTATTTGAGAGTTTTGCAAGTGTGGGATTGTGTTTCTTTCAAACTGAGTATCTTTACATCGTTTGCGTATCTTTAATATTCCAATTGTGTATCTTTACATCGTTTGCGTATCTTTACTATTCCAATTGTGTATATTTTCATTTCTTGTTTGAGTATCTTTCTGTAAGGCTTTCTGATGCGAGTTTCTATTGTATTTGAGAGTTTTGCAAGTGTGGGAGTGTGTTTCTTTCAAACTGAGTATCTTTACATCGTTTGCGTATCTTTACTATTCCAATTGTGTATCTTTACATCGTTTGCGTATCTTTACTATTCCAATTGTGTATCGTTACATCGTTTGCGTATCTTTACTATTCCAATTGTGTATATTTTCATTTCTTGTTTGAGTATCTTTCTGTAAGGCTTTCTGATGAGAGTTTCTATTGTATTTGAGAGTTTTGCAAGTGTGGGAGTGTGTTTCTTTCAAACTGAGTATCTTTACATCGTTTGCGTATCTTTACTATTCCAATTGTGTATCTTTACATCGTTTGCGTATCTTTACTATTCCAATTGTGTATCTTTACATCGTTTGCGTATCTTTACTATTCCAATTGTGTATCTTTTCATTTCTCGTTTGAGTATCTTTCTGTAAGGCTTTCTGATGCGAGTTTCTATTGTATTTGAGAGTTTTGCAACTGTGGGAGTGTGTTTCTTTCAAACTGAGTATCTTTACATCGTTTGCGTATCTTTAATATTCCAATTGTGTATCTTTACATCGTTTGCGTATCTTTACTATTCCAATTGTGTATATTTTCATTTCTTGTTTGAGTATCTTTCTGTAAGGCTTTCTGATGCGAGTTTCTATTGTATTTGAGAGTTTTGCAAGTGTGGGAGTGTGTTTCTTTCAAACTGAGTATCTTTACATCGTTTGCGTATCTTTACTATTCCAATTGTGTATCTTTTCATTTCTCGTTTGAGTATCTTTCTGTAAGGCTTCTGATGCGAGTTTTTATTGAATTTGAGAGTTTTGCAAGTGTGGGAGTGTGTTTCTTTCAAACTGAGTATCTTTACATCGTTTGCGTATCTTTACTATTCCAATTGTGTATCTTTACATCGTTTGCGTATCTTTACTATTCCAATTGTGTATCTTTACTATTCCAATTGTGTATCTTTACTATTCCAATTGTGTATCTTTACATCGTTTGCGTATCTTTACTATTCCAATTGTGTATATTTTCATTTCTTGTTTGAGTATCTTTCTGTAAGGCTTTCTGATGAGAGCTTCTATTGTATTTGAGAGTTTTGCAAGTGTGGGAGTGTGTTTCTTTCAAACTGAGTATCTTTACATCGTTTGCGTATCTTTACTATTCCAATTGTGTATCTTTTCATTTCTCGTTTGAGTATCTTTCTGTAAGGCTTCTGATGCGAGTTTCTATTGTATTTGAGAGTTTTGCAAGTGTGGGAGTGTGTTTCTTTCAAACTGAGTATCTTTACATCGTTTGCGTATCTTTACTATTCCAATTGTGTATCTTTACATCGTTTGCGTATCTTTACTATTCCAATTGTGTATCTTTTCCTTTCTCGTTTGAGTATCTTTCTGTAAGGCTTTCTGATGCGAGTTTCTATTGTATTTGAGAGTTTTGCAAGTGTGGGAGTGTGTTTCTTTCAAACTGAATATCTTTACATCGTTTGCGTATCTTTACTATTCCAATTGTGTATCTTTTCATTTCTCGTTTGAGTATCTTTCTGTAAGGCTTCTGATTCGAGTTTCTATTGTATTTGAGAGTTTTGCAAGTGTGGGAGTTTGTTTCTTTCAATCTGAGTATCTTTACATCGTTTGCGTATCTTTACTATTCCAATTGTGTATCTTTTCATTTCTCGTTTGAGTATCTTTCTGTAAGGCTTCTGATACGAGTTTCTATTGTATTTGAGAGTTTTGCAAGTGTGGGAGTGTGTTTCTTTCAAACTGAGTATCTTTACATCGTTTGCGTATCTTTACTATTCCAATTGTGTATCTTTTCATTTCTCGTTTGAGTATCTTTCTGTATGGCTTCTGATGCGAGTTTCTATTGTATTTGAGAGTTTTGCAAGTGTGGGAGTGTGTTTCTTTCAAACTGAGTATCTTTACATCGTTTGCGTATCTTTACTATTCCAATTGTGTATCTTTACATCGTTTGCGTATCTTTACTATTCCAATTGTGTATCTTTTCATTTCTCGTTTGAGTATCTTTCTGTAAGGCTTTCTGATGCGAGTTTCTATTGTATTTGAGAGTTTTGCAAGTGTGGGAGTGTGTTTCTTTCAAACTGAATATCTTTACATCGTTTGCGTATCTTTACTATTCCAATTGTGTATCTTTTCATTTCTCGTTTGAGTATCTTTCTGTAAGGCTTCTGATACGAGTTTCTATTGTATTTGAGAGTTTTGCAAGTGTGGGAGTGTGTTTCTTTCAAACTGAGTATCTTTACATCGTTTGCGTATCTTTACTATTCCAATTGTGTATCTTTACATCGTTTTTGTATCTTTACTATTCCAATTGTGTATCTTTTCATTTCTCGTTTGAGTATCTTTCTGTAAGGCTTTCTGATGCGAGTTTCTATTGTATTTGAGAGTTTTGCAAGTGTGGGATTGTGTTTCTTTCAAACTGAGTATCTTTACATCGTTTGCGTATCTTTAATATTCCAATTGTGTATCTTTACATCGTTTGCGTATCTTTACTATTCCAATTGTGTATATTTTCATTTCTTGTTTGAGTATCTTTCTGTAAGGCTTTCTGATGCGAGTTTCTATTGTATTTGAGAGTTTTGCAAGTGTGGGAGTGTGTTTCTTTCAAACTGAGTATCTTTACATCGTTTGCGTATCTTTACTATTCCAATTGTGTATCTTTACATCGTTTGCGTATCTTTACTATTCCAATTGTGTATCGTTACATCGTTTGCGTATCTTTACTATTCCAATTGTGTATATTTTCATTTCTTGTTTGAGTATCTTTCTGTAAGGCTTTCTGATGAGAGTTTCTATTGTATTTGAGAGTTTTGCAAGTGTGGGAGTGTGTTTCTTTCAAACTGAGTATCTTTACATCGTTTGCGTATCTTTACTATTCCAATTGTGTATCTTTACATCGTTTGCGTATCTTTACTATTCCAATTGTGTATCTTTACATCGTTTGCGTATCTTTACTATTCCAATTGTGTATCTTTTCATTTCTCGTTTGAGTATCTTTCTGTAAGGCTTTCTGATGCGAGTTTCTATTGTATTTGAGAGTTTTGCAACTGTGGGAGTGTGTTTCTTTCAAACTGAGTATCTTTACATCGTTTGCGTATCTTTAATATTCCAATTGTGTATCTTTACATCGTTTGCGTATCTTTACTATTCCAATTGTGTATATTTTCATTTCTTGTTTGAGTATCTTTCTGTAAGGCTTTCTGATGCGAGTTTCTATTGTATTTGAGAGTTTTGCAAGTGTGGGAGTGTGTTTCTTTCAAACTGAGTATCTTTACATCGTTTGCGTATCTTTACTATTCCAATTGTGTATCTTTTCATTTCTCGTTTGAGTATCTTTCTGTAAGGCTTCTGATGCGAGTTTTTATTGAATTTGAGAGTTTTGCAAGTGTGGGAGTGTGTTTCTTTCAAACTGAGTATCTTTACATCGTTTGCGTATCTTTACTATTCCAATTGTGTATCTTTACATCGTTTGCGTATCTTTACTATTCCAATTGTGTATCTTTACTATTCCAATTGTGTATCTTTACTATTCCAATTGTGTATCTTTACATCGTTTGCGTATCTTTACTATTCCAATTGTGTATATTTTCATTTCTTGTTTGAGTATCTTTCTGTAAGGCTTTCTGATGAGAGCTTCTATTGTATTTGAGAGTTTTGCAAGTGTGGGAGTGTGTTTCTTTCAAACTGAGTATCTTTACATCGTTTGCGTATCTTTACTATTCCAATTGTGTATCTTTTCATTTCTCGTTTGAGTATCTTTCTGTAAGGCTTCTGATGCGAGTTTCTATTGTATTTGAGAGTTTTGCAAGTGTGGGAGTGTGTTTCTTTCAAACTGAGTATCTTTACATCGTTTGCGTATCTTTACTATTCCAATTGTGTATCTTTACATCGTTTGCGTATCTTTACTATTCCAATTGTGTATCTTTTCCTTTCTCGTTTGAGTATCTTTCTGTAAGGCTTTCTGATGCGAGTTTCTATTGTATTTGAGAGTTTTGCAAGTGTGGGAGTGTGTTTCTTTCAAACTGAGTATCTTTACATCGTTTGCGTATCTTTACTATTCCAATTGTGTATCTTTTCATTTCTCGTTTGAGTATCTTTCTGTAAGGCTTCTGATTCGAGTTTCTATTGTATTTGAGAGTTTTGCAAGTGTGGGAGTTTGTTTCTTTCAATCTGAGTATCTTTACATCGTTTGCGTATCTTTACTATTCCAATTGTGTATCTTTTCATTTCTCGTTTGAGTATCTTTCTGTAAGGCTTCTGATACGAGTTTCTATTGTATTTGAGAGTTTTGCAAGTGTGGGAGTGTGTTTCTTTCAAACTGAGTATCTTTACATCGTTTGCGTATCTTTACTATTCCAATTGTGTATCTTTTCATTTCTCGTTTGAGTATCTTTCTGTAAGGCTTTCTGATGCGAGTTTCTATTGTATTTGAGAGTTTTGCAAGTGTGGGAGTGTGTTTCTTTCAAACTGAATATCTTTACATCGTTTGCGTATCTTTACTATTCCAATTGTGTATCTTTTCATTTCTCGTTTGAGTATCTTTCTGTAAGGCTTCTGATACGAGTTTCTATTGTATTTGAGAGTTTTGCAAGTGTGGGAGTGTGTTTCTTTCAAACTGAGTATCTTTACATCGTTTGCGTATCTTTACTATTCCAATTGTGTATCTTTACATCGTTTGCGTATCTTTACTATTCCAATTGTGTATCTTTTCATTTCTCGTTTGAGTATCTTTCTGTAAGGCTTTCTGATGCGAGTTTCTATTGTATTTGAGAGTTTTGCAAGTGTGGGATTGTGTTTCTTTCAAACTGAGTATCTTTACATCGTTTGCGTATCTTTAATATTCCAATTGTGTATCTTTACATCGTTTGCGTATCTTTACTATTCCAATTGTGTATATTTTCATTTCTTGTTTGAGTATCTTTCTGTAAGGCTTTCTGATGCGAGTTTCTATTGTATTTGAGAGTTTTGCAAGTGTGGGAGTGTGTTTCTTTCAAACTGAGTATCTTTACATCGTTTGCGTATCTTTACTATTCCAATTGTGTATCTTTACATCGTTTGCGTATCTTTACTATTCCAATTGTGTATCGTTACATCGTTTGTGTATCTTTACTATTCCAATTGTGTATATTTTCATTTCTTGTTTGAGTATCTTTCTGTAAGGCTTTCTGATGAGAGTTTCTATTGTATTTGAGAGTTTTGCAAGTGTGGGAGTGTGTTTCTTTCAAACTGAGTATCTTTACATCGTTTGCGTATCTTTACTATTCCAATTGTGTATCTTTTAATTTCTTGTTTGAATATCTTTCTGTAAGGCTTTCTGATGCGAGTTTCTATTGTATTTGAGAGTTTTGCAAGTGTGGGAGTGTGTTTCTTTCAAACTGAGTATCTTTACATCGTTTGCGTATCTTTACTATTCCAATTGTGTATCTTTTCATTTCTCGTTTGAGTATCTTTCTGTAAAGCTTTCTGATGCGAGTTTCTATTGTATTTGAGAGTTTTGCAAGTGTGGGAGTGTGTTTCTTTCAATCTGAGTATCTTTACATCGTTTGCGTATCTTTACTATTCCAATTGTGTATCTTTTCATTTCTCGTTTGAGTATCTTTCTGCAAAGCTTTCTGATGCGAGTTTCTATTGTATTTGAGAGTTTGGCAAGTGTGGGAGTGTGTTTCTTTCAATCTGAGTATCTTTACATCGTTTGCGTATCTTTACTATTCCAATTGTGTATCTTTTCATTTCTCGTTTGAGTATCTTTCTGTAAGGCTTCTGATTCGAGTTTCTATTGTATTTGAGTGTTTTGCAAGTGTGGGAGTGTGTTTCTTTCAATCTGAGTATCTTTACATCGTTTGCGTATCTTTACTATTCCAATTGTGTATCTTTTCATTTCTCGTTTGAGTATCTTTCTGTAAGGCTTCTGATACGAGTTTCTATTGTATTTGAGAGTTTTGCAAGTGTGGGAGTGTGTTTCTTTCAAACTGAGTATCTTTACATCGTTTGCGTATCTTTACTATTCCAATTGTGTATCTTTACATCGTTTGCGTATCTTTACTATTCCAATTGTGTATCTTTTCATTTCTCGTTTGAGTATCTTTCTGTAAGGCTTTCTGATGCGAGTTTCTATTGTATTTGAGAGTTTTGCAAGTGTGGGATTGTGTTTCTTTCAAACTGAGTATCTTTACATCGTTTGCGTATCTTTAATATTCCAATTGTGTATCTTTACATCGTTTGCGTATCTTTACTATTCCAATTGTGTATATTTTCATTTCTTGTTTGAGTATCTTTCTGTAAGGCTTTCTGATGCGAGTTTCTATTGTATTTGAGAGTTTTGCAAGTGTGGGAGTGTGTTTCTTTCAATCTGAGTATCTTTACATCGTTTGCGTATCTTTACTATTCCAATTGTGTATCTTTTCATTTCTCGTTTGAGTATCTTTCTGTAAGGCTTCTGATACGAGTTTCTATTGTATTTGACAGTTTTGCAAGTGTGGGAGTGTGTTTCTTTCAAACTGAGTATCTTTACATCGTTTGCGTATCTTTACTATTCCAATTGTGTATCTTTTCATTTCTCGTTTGAGTATCTTTCTGTATGGCTTCTGATGCGAGTTTCTATTGTATTTGAGAGTTTTGCAAGTGTGGGAGTGTGTTTCTTTCAAACTGAGTATCTTTACATCGTTTGCGTATCTTTACTATTCCAATTGTGTATCTTTACATCGTTTGCGTATCTTTACTATTCCAATTGTGTATCTTTTCATTTCTCGTTTGAGTATCTTTCTGTAAGGCTTTCTGATGCGAGTTTCTATTGTATTTGAGAGTTTTGCAAGTGTGGGAGTGTGTTTCTTTCAAACTGAATATCTTTACATCGTTTGCGTATCTTTACTATTCCAATTGTGTATCTTTTCATTTCTCGTTTGAGTATCTTTCTGTAAGGCTTCTGATACGAGTTTCTATTGTATTTGAGAGTTTTGCAAGTGTGGGAGTGTGTTTCTTTCAAACTGAGTATCTTTACATCGTTTGCGTATCTTTACTATTCCAATTGTGTATCTTTACATCGTTTGCGTATCTTTACTATTCCAATTGTGTATCTTTTCATTTCTCGTTTGAGTATCTTTCTGTAAGGCTTTCTGATGCGAGTTTCTATTGTATTTGAGAGTTTTGCAAGTGTGGGATTGTGTTTCTTTCAAACTGAGTATCTTTACATCGTTTGCGTATCTTTAATATTCCAATTGTGTATCTTTACATCGTTTGCGTATCTTTACTATTCCAATTGTGTATATTTTCATTTCTTGTTTGAGTATCTTTCTGTAAGGCTTTCTGATGCGAGTTTCTATTGTATTTGAGAGTTTTGCAAGTGTGGGAGTGTGTTTCTTTCAAACTGAGTATCTTTACATCGTTTGCGTATCTTTACTATTCCAATTGTGTATCTTTACATCGTTTGCGTATCTTTACTATTCCAATTGTGTATCGTTACATCGTTTGCGTATCTTTACTATTCCAATTGTGTATATTTTCATTTCTTGTTTGAGTATCTTTCTGTAAGGCTTTCTGATGAGAGTTTCTATTGTATTTGAGAGTTTTGCAAGTGTGGGAGTGTGTTTCTTTCAAACTGAGTATCTTTACATCGTTTGCGTATCTTTACTATTCCAATTGTGTATATTTTCATTTCTTGTTTGAGTATCTTTCTGTAAGGCTTTCTGATGAGAGCTTCTATTGTATTTGAGAGTTTTGCAAGTGTGGGAGTGTGTTTCTTTCAAACTGAATATCTTTACATCGTTTGCGTATCTTTACTATTCCAATTGTGTAACTTTTCATTTCTCGTTTGAGTATCTTTCTGTAAGGCTTCTGATACGAGTTTCTATTGTATTTGAGAGTTTTGCAAGTGTGGGAGTGTGTTTCTTTCAAACTGAGTATCTTTACATCGTTTGCGTATCTTTACTATTCCAATTGTGTATCTTTACATCGTTTGCGTATCTTTACTATTCCAATTGTGTATCTTTTCATTTCTCGTTTGAGTATCTTTCTGTAAGGCTTTCTGATGCGAGTTTCTATTGTATTTGAGAGTTTTGCAAGTGTGGGATTGTGTTTCTTTCAAACTGAGTATCTTTACATCGTTTGCGTATCTTTAATATTCCAATTGTGTATCTTTACATCGTTTGCGTATCTTTACTATTCCAATTGTGTATATTTTCATTTCTTGTTTGAGTATCTTTCTGTAAGGCTTTCTGATGCGAGTTTCTATTGTATTTGAGAGTTTTGCAAGTGTGGGAGTGTGTTTCTTTCAAACTGAGTATCTTTACATCGTTTGCGTATCTTTACTATTCCAATTGTGTATCTTTACATCGTTTGCGTATCTTTACTATTCCAATTGTGTATCGTTACATCGTTTGCGTATCTTTACTATTCCAATTGTGTATATTTTCATTTCTTGTTTGAGTATCTTTCTGTAAGGCTTTCTGATGAGAGTTTCTATTGTATTTGAGAGTTTTGCAAGTGTGGGAGTGTGTTTCTTTCAAACTGAGTATCTTTACATCGTTTGCGTATCTTTACTATTCCAATTGTGTATCTTTTAATTTCTTGTTTGAATATCTTTCTGTAAGGCTTTCTGATGCGAGTTTCTATTGTATTTGAGAGTTTTGCAAGTGTGGGAGTGTGTTTCTTTCAAACTGAGTATCTTTACATCGTTTGCGTATCTTTACTATTCCAATTGTGTATCTTTTCATTTCTCGTTTGAGTATCTTTCTGTAAAGCTTTCTGATGCGAGTTTCTATTGTATTTGAGAGTTTTGCAAGTGTGGGAGTGTGTTTCTTTCAAACTGAGTATCTTTACATCGTTTGCGTATCTTTACTATTCCAATTGTGTATCTTTTCATTTCTCGTTTGAGTATCTTTCTGTAAAGCTTTCTGATGCGAGTTTCTATTGTATTTGAGAGTTTGGCAAGTGTGGGAGTGTGTTTCTTTCAATCTGAGTATCTTTACATCGTTTGGGTATCTTTACTATTCCAATTGTGTATCTTTTCATTTCTCGTTTGAGTATCTTTCTGTAAGGCTTCTGATTCGAGTTTCTATTGTATTTGAGTGTTTTGCAAGTGTGGGAGTGTGTTTCTTTCAATCTGAGTATCTTTACATCGTTTGCGTATCTTTACTATTCCAATTGTGTATCTTTTCATTTCTCGTTTGAGTATCTTTCTGTAAGGCTTCTGATACGAGTTTCTATTGTATTTGAGAGTTTTGCAAGTGTGGGAGTGTGTTTCTTTCAAACTGAGTATCTTTACATCGTTTGCGTATCTTTACTATTCCAATTGTGTATCTTTACATCGTTTGCGTATCTTTACTATTCCAATTGTGTATCTTTTCATTTCTCGTTTGAGTATCTTTCTGTAAGGCTTTCTGATGCGAGTTTCTATTGTATTTGAGAGTTTTGCAAGTGTGGGATTGTGTTTCTTTCAAACTGAGTATCTTTACATCGTTTGCGTATCTTTAATATTCCAATTGTGTATCTTTACATCGTTTGCGTATCTTTACTATTCCAATTGTGTATATTTTCATTTCTTGTTTGAGTATCTTTCTGTAAGGCTTTCTGATGCGAGTTTCTATTGTATTTGAGAGTTTTGCAAGTGTGGGAGTGTGTTTCTTTCAAACTGAGTATCTTTACATCGTTTGCGTATCTTTAATATTCCAATTGTGTATCTTTACATCGTTTGCGTATCTTTACTATTCCAATTGTGTATCGTTACATCGTTTGCGTATCTTTACTATTCCAATTGTGTATATTTTCATTTCTTGTTTGAGTATCTTTCTGTAAGGCTTTCTGATGAGAGTTTCTATTGTATTTGAGAGTTTTGCAAGTGTGGGAGTGTGTTTCTTTCAAACTGAGTATCTTTACATCGTTTGCGTATCTTTACTATTCCAATTGTGTATATTTTCATTTCTTGTTTGAGTATCTTTCTGTAAGGCTTTCTGATGAGAGCTTCTATTGTATTTGAGAGTTTTGCAAGTGTGGGAGTGTGTTTCTTTCAAACTGAATATCTTTACATCGTTTGCGTATCTTTACTATTCCAATTGTGTAACTTTTCATTTCTCGTTTGAGTATCTTTCTGTAAGGCTTCTGATACGAGTTTCTATTGTATTTGAGAGTTTTGCAAGTGTGGGAGTGTGTTTCTTTCAAACTGAGTATCTTTACATCGTTTGCGTATCTTTACTATTCCAATTGTGTATCTTTACATCGTTTGCGTATCTTTACTATTCCAATTGTGTATCTTTTCATTTCTCGTTTGAGTATCTTTCTGTAAGGCTTTCTGATGCGAGTTTCTATTGTATTTGAGAGTTTTGCAAGTGTGGGATTGTGTTTCTTTCAAACTGAGTATCTTTACATCGTTTGCGTATCTTTAATATTCCAATTGTGTATCTTTACATCGTTTGCGTATCTTTACTATTCCAATTGTGTATATTTTCATTTCTTGTTTGAGTA
The DNA here is from genome assembly GCF_933775445.1 of Argentina anserina. Lineage (NCBI taxonomy): Eukaryota > Viridiplantae > Streptophyta > Magnoliopsida > Rosales > Rosaceae > Argentina > Argentina anserina. The sequence continues at coordinate 601,835 of NW_026089464.1, forward strand.
TCTTTCTGTAAGGCTTTCTGATGCGAGTTTCTATTGTATTTGAGAGTTTTGCAAGTGTGGGAGTGTGTTTCTTTCAAACTGAGTATCTTTACATCGTTTGCGTATCTTTACTATTCCAATTGTGTATCTTTACATCGTTTGCGTATCTTTACTATTCCAATTGTGTATCGTTACATCGTTTGCGTATCTTTACTATTCCAATTGTGTATATTTTCATTTCTTGTTTGAGTATCTTTCTGTAAGGCTTTCTGATGAGAGTTTCTATTGTATTTGAGAGTTTTGCAAGTGTGGGAGTGTGTTTCTTTCAAACTGAGTATCTTTACATCGTTTGCGTATCTTTACTATTCCAATTGTGTATCTTTTAATTTCTTGTTTGAATATCTTTCTGTAAGGCTTTCTGATGCGAGTTTCTATTGTATTTGAGAGTTTTGCAAGTGTGGGAGTGTGTTTCTTTCAAACTGAGTATCTTTACATCGTTTGCGTATCTTTACTATTCCAATTGTGTATCTTTTCATTTCTCGTTTGAGTATCTTTCTGTAAAGCTTTCTGATGCGAGTTTCTATTGTATTTGAGAGTTTTGCAAGTGTGGGAGTGTGTTTCTTTCAAACTGAGTATCTTTACATCGTTTGCGTATCTTTACTATTCCAATTGTGTATCTTTTCATTTCTCGTTTGAGTATCTTTCTGTAAAGCTTTCTGATGCGAGTTTCTATTGTATTTGAGAGTTTGGCAAGTGTGGGAGTGTGTTTCTTTCAATCTGAGTATCTTTACATCGTTTGCGTATCTTTACTATTCCAATTGTGTATCTTTTCATTTCTCGTTTGAGTATCTTTCTGTAAGGCTTCTGATTCGAGTTTCTATTGTATTTGAGTGTTTTGCAAGTGTGGGAGTGTGTTTCTTTCAATCTGAGTATCTTTACATCGTTTGCGTATCTTTACTATTCCAATTGTGTATCTTTTCATTTCTCGTTTGAGTATCTTTCTGTAAGGCTTCTGATACGATTTTCTATTGTATTTGAGAGTTTTGCAAGTGTGGGAGTGTGTTTCTTTCAAACTGAGTATCTTTACATCGTTTGCGTATCTTTACTATTCCAATTGTGTATCTTTACATCGTTTGCGTATCTTTACTATTCCAATTGTGTATCTTTTCATTTCTCGTTTGAGTATCTTTCTGTAAGGCTTTCTGATGCGAGTTTCTATTGTATTTGAGAGTTTTGCAAGTGTGGGATTGTGTTTCTTTCAAACTGAGTATCTTTACATCGTTTGCGTATCTTTAATATTCCAATTGTGTATCTTTACATCGTTTGCGTATCTTTACTATTCCAATTGTGTATATTTTCATTTCTTGTTTGAGTATCTTTCTGTAAGGCTTTCTGATGCGAGTTTCTATTGTATTTGAGAGTTTTGCAAGTGTGGGAGTGTGTTTCTTTCAAACTGAGTATCTTTACATCGTTTGCGTATCTTTACTATTCCAATTGTGTATCTTTACATCGTTTGCGTATCTTTACTATTCCAATTGTGTATCGTTACATCGTTTGCGTATCTTTACTATTCCAATTGTGTATCGTTACATCGTTTGCGTATCTTTACTATTCCAATTGTGTATATTTTCATTTCTTGTTTGAGTATCTTTCTGTAAGGCTTTCTGATGAGAGTTTCTATTGTATTTGAGAGTTTTGCAAGTGTGGGAGTGTGTTTCTTTCAAACTGAGTATCTTTACATCGTTTGCGTATCTTTACTATTCCAATTGTGTATCTTTTAATTTCTTGTTTGAATATCTTTCTGTAAGGCTTTCTGATGCGAGTTTCTATTGTATTTGAGAGTTTTGCAAGTGTGGGAGTGTGTTTCTTTCAAACTGAGTATCTTTACATCGTTTGCGTATCTTTACTATTCCAATTGTGTATCTTTTCATTTCTCGTTTGAGTATCTTTCTGTAAAGCTTTCTGATGCGAGTTTCTATTGTATTTGAGAGTTTTGCAAGTGTGGGAGTGTGTTTCTTTCAAACTGAGTATCTTTACATCGTTTGCGTATCTTTACTATTCCAATTGTGTATCTTTTCATTTCTCGTTTGAGTATCTTTCTGTAAAGCTTTCTGATGCGAGTTTCTATTGTATTTGAGAGTTTGGCAAGTGTGGGAGTGTGTTTCTTTCAATCTGAGTATCTTTACATCGTTTGCGTATCTTTACTATTCCAATTGTGTATCTTTTCATTTCTCGTTTGAGTATCTTTCTGTAAGGCTTCTGATTCGAGTTTCTATTGTATTTGAGTGTTTTGCAAGTGTGGGAGTGTGTTTCTTTCAATCTGAGTATCTTTACATCGTTTGCGTATCTTTACTATTCCAATTGTGTATCTTTTCATTTCTCGTTTGAGTATCTTTCTGTAAGGCTTCTGATACGATTTTCTATTGTATTTGAGAGTTTTGCAAGTGTGGGAGTGTGTTTCTTTCAAACTGAGTATCTTTACATCGTTTGCGTATCTTTACTATTCCAATTGTGTATCTTTACATCGTTTGCGTATCTTTACTATTCCAATTGTGTATCTTTTCATTTCTCGTTTGAGTATCTTTCTGTAAGGCTTTCTGATGCGAGTTTCTATTGTATTTGAGAGTTTTGCAAGTGTGGGATTGTGTTTCTTTCAAACTGAGTATCTTTACATCGTTTGCGTATCTTTAATATTCCAATTGTGTATCTTTACATCGTTTGCGTATCTTTACTATTCCAATTGTGTATATTTTCATTTCTTGTTTGAGTATCTTTCTGTAAGGCTTTCTGATGCGAGTTTCTATTGTATTTGAGAGTTTTGCAAGTGTGGGAGTGTGTTTCTTTCAAACTGAGTATCTTTACATCGTTTGCGTATCTTTACTATTCCAATTGTGTATCTTTACATCGTTTGCGTATCTTTACTATTCCAATTGTGTATCTTTACATCGTTTGCGTATCTTTACTATTCCAATTGTGTATCGTTACATCGTTTGCGTATCTTTACTATTCCAATTGTGTATATTTTCATTTCTTGTTTGAGTATCTTTCTGTAAGGCTTTCTGATGAGAGTTTCTATTGTATTTGAGAGTTTTGCAAGTGTGGGAGTGTGTTTCTTTCAAACTGAGTATCTTTACATCGTTTGCGTATCTTTACTATTCCAATTGTGTATCTTTTAATTTCTTGTTTGAATATCTTTCTGTAAGGCTTTCTGATGCGAGTTTCTAATGTATTTGAGAGTTTTGCAAGTGTGGGAGTGTGTTTCTTTCAAACTAAGTATCTTTACATCGTTTGCGTATCTTTACTATTCCAATTGTGTATCTTTTCATTTCTCGTTTGAGTATCTTTCTGTAAAGCTTTCTGATGCGAGTTTCTATTGTATTTGAGAGTTTGGCAAGTGTGGGAGTGTGTTTCTTTCAAACTGAGTATCTTTACATCGTTTGCGTATCTTTACTATTCCAATTGTGTATCTTTTCATTTCTCGTTTGAGTATCTTTCTGTAAGGCTTTCTGATGCGAGTTTCTATTGAATTTGAGAGTTTTGCAAGTGTGGGAGTGTGTTTCTTTCAAACTGAGTATCTTTACATCGTTTGCGTATCTTTACTATTCCAATTGTGTATCTTTACATCGTTTGCGTATCTTTACTATTCCAATTGTGTATCTTTTCATTTCTCGTTTGAGTATCTTTCTGTAAGGCTTTCTGATGCGAGTTTCTATTGAATTTGAGAGTTTTGCAAGTGTGGGAGTGTGTTTCCTTCAAACTGAGTATCTTTACATCGTTTGCGTATGTTTACTATTCCAATTGTGTATCTTTACATCGTTTGCGTATCTTTACTATTCCAATTGTGTATCTTTTCATTTCTCGTTTGAGTATCTTTTTGTAAGGCTTTCTGATGCGAGTTTCTATTGAATTTGAGAGTTTTGCAAGTGTGGAAGTGTGTTTCCTTCAAACTGAGTATCTTTACATCGTTTGCGTATGTTTACTATTCCAATTGTGTATCTTTACATCGTTTGCGTATCTTTACTATTCCAATTGTGTATCTTTTCATTTCTCGTTTGAGTATCTTTCTGTAAGGCTTCTGATGCGAGTTTCTATTGTATTTGAGAGTTTTGCAAGTGTGGGAGTGTCTTTCTTTCAAACTGAGTATCTTTACATCGTTTGCGTATCTTTACTATTCCAATTGTGTATCTTTTCATTTCTCGTTTGAGTATCTTTCTGTAAGGCTTCTGATGCGAGTTTTTATTGTATTTGAGAGTTTTGCAAGTGTGGGAGTGTGTTTCTTTCAAACTGAGTATCTTTACATCGTTTGCGTATCTTTACTATTCCAATTGTGCATCTTTACATCGTTTTCGTATCTTTACTATTCCAATTGTGTATCTTTTCATTTCTCGTTTGAGTATCTTTCTGTAAGGCTTCTGATGCGAGTTTCTATTGTATTTGAGAGTTTTGCAAGTGTGGGAGTGTGTTTCTTTCAAACTGAGTATGTTTACATCGTTTGCGTATCTTTACTATTCCAATTGTGCATCTTTACATCGTTTGCGTATCTTTACTATTCCAATTGTGTATCTTTTCATTTCTCGTTTGAGTATCTTTCTGTAAGGCTTTCTGATGCGAGTTTCTATTGTATTTGAGAGTTTTGCAAGTGTGGGAGTGTGTTTCTTTCAAACTGAGTATCTTTACATCGTTTGCGTATCTTTACTATTCCAATTGTGTATCTTTTCATTTCTCGTTAGAGTATCTTTCTGTATGGCTTCTGATGCGAGTTTCTATTGTATTTGAGAGTTTTGCAAGTGTGGGAGTGTGTTTCTTTCAAACTGAGTATCTTTACATCGTTTGCGTATCTTTACTATTCCAATTGTGTATCTTTACATCGTTTGCGTATCTTTACTATTCCAATTGTGTATCTTTTCATTTCTCGTTTGAGTATCTTTCTGTAAGGCTTTCTGATGCGAGTTTCTATTGTATTTGAGAGTTTTGCAAGTGTCGGAGTGTGTTTCTTTCAAACTGAATATCTTTACATCGTTTGCGTATCTTTACTATTCCAATTGTGTATCTTTTCATTTCTCGTTTGAGTATCTTTCTGTAAGGCTTCTGATACGAGTTTCTATTGTATTTGAGAGTTTTGCAAGTGTGGGAGTGTGTTTCTTTCAAACTGAGTATCTTTACATCGTTTGCGTATCTTTACTATTCCAATTGTGTATCTTTACATCGTTTGCGTATCTTTACTATTCCAATTGTGTATCTTTTCATTTCTCGTTTGAGTATCTTTCTGTAAGGCTTCTGATGCGAGTTTCTATTGTATTTGAGAGTTTTGCAAGTGTGGGAGTGTGTTTCTTTCAAACTGAGTATCTTTACATCGTTTGCGTATCTTTACTATTCCAATTGTGTATCTTTTCATTTCTCGTTAGAGTATCTTTCTGTAAGGCTTCTGATGCGAGTTTTTATTGAATTTGAGAGTTTTGCAAGTGTGGGAGTGTGTTTCTTTCAAACTGAGTATCTTTACATCGTTTGCGTATCTTTACTATTCCAATTGTGTATCTTTACTATTCCAATTGTGTATCTTTACTATTCCAATTGTGTATCGTTACATCGTTTGCGTATCTTTACTATTCCAATTGTGTATATTTTCATTTCTTGTTTGAGTATCTTTCTGTAAGGCTTTCTGATGAGAGTTTCTATTGTATTTGAGAGTTTTGCAAGTGTGGGAGTGTGTTTCTTTCAAACTGAGTATCTTTACATCGTTTGCGTATCTTTACTATTCCAATTGTGTATCTTTTCATTTCTCGTTTGAGTATCTTTCTGTAAGGCTTCTGATGCGAGTTTTTATTGTATTTGAGAGTTTTGCAAGTGTGGGAGTGTGTTTCTTTCAAACTGAGTATCTTTACATCGTTTGCGTATCTTTACTATTCCAATTGTGTATCTTTACATCGTTTGCGTATCTTTACTATTCCAATTGTGTATCTTTTCCTTTCTCGTTTGAGTATCTTTCTGTAAGGCTTTCTGATGCGAGTTTCTATTGTATTTGAGAGTTTTGCAAGTGTGGGAGTGTGTTTCTTTCAAACTGAGTATCTTTACATCGTTTGCGTATCTTTAGTATTCCAATTGTGTATCTTTACATCGTTTGCGTATCTTTACTATTCCAATTGTGTATATTTTCATTTCTTGTTTGAGTATCTTTCTGTAAGGCTTTCTGATGCGAGTTTCTATTGTATTTGAGAGTTTTGCAAGTGTGGGAGTGTGTTTCTTTCAAACTGAGTATCTTTACATCGTTTGCGTATCTTTACTATTCCAATTGTGTATCTTTTCATTTCTCGTTTGAGTATCTTTCTGTAAGGCTTCTGATGCGAGTTTTTATTGAATTTGAGAGTTTTGCAAGTGTGGGAGTGTGTTTCTTTCAAACTGAGTATCTTTACATCGTTTGCGTATCTTTACTATTCCAATTGTGTATCTTTACATCGTTTGCGTATCTTTACTATTCCAATTGTGTATCTTTTCCTTTCTCGTTTGAGTATCTTTCTGTAAGGCTTTCTGATGCGAGTTTCTATTGTATTTGAGAGTTTTGCAAGTGTGGGAGTGTGTTTCTTTCAAACTGAGTATCTTTACATCGTTTGCGTATCTTTACTATTCCAATTGTGTATCTTTTCATTTCTCGTTAGAGTATCTTTCTGTAAGGCTTCTGATGCGAGTTTTTATTGAATTTGAGAGTTTTGCAAGTGTGGGAGTGTGTTTCTTTCAAACTGAGTATCTTTACATCGTTTGCGTATCTTTACTATTCCAATTGTGTATCTTTACTATTCCAATTGTGTATCTTTACTATTCCAATTGTGTATCGTTACATCGTTTGCGTATCTTTACTATTCCAATTGTGTATATTTTCATTTCTTGTTTGAGTATCTTTCTGTAAGGCTTTCTGATGAGAGTTTCTATTGTATTTGAGAGTTTTGCAAGTGTGGGAGTGTGTTTCTTTCAAACTGAGTATCTTTACATCGTTTGCGTATCTTTACTATTCCAATTGTGTATCTTTTCATTTCTCGTTTGAGTATCTTTCTGTAAGGCTTCTGATGCGAGTTTTTATTGTATTTGAGAGTTTTGCAAGTGTGGGAGTGTGTTTCTTTCAAACTGAGTATCTTTACATCGTTTGCGTATCTTTACTATTCCAATTGTGTATCTTTACATCGTTTGCGTATCTTTACTATTCCAATTGTGTATCTTTTCCTTTCTCGTTTGAGTATCTTTCTGTAAGGCTTTCTGATGCGAGTTTCTATTGTATTTGAGAGTTTTGCAAGTGTGGGAGTGTTTTTCTTTCAAACTGAATATCTTTACATCGTTTGCGTATCTTTACTATTCCAATTGTGTATCTTTTCATTTCTCGTTTGAGTATCTTTCTGTAAGGCTTCTGATTCGAGTTTCTATTGTATTTGAGAGTTTTGCAAGTGTGGGAGTGTGTTTCTTTCAATCTGAGTATCTTTACATCGTTTGCGTATCTTTACTATTCCAATTGTGTATCTTTTCATTTCTCGTTTGAGTATCTTTCTGTAAGGCTTTCTGATGCGAGTTTCTATTGAATTTGAGAGTTTTGCAAGTGTGGGAGTTTGTTTCTTTCAAACTGAGTATCTTTACATCGTTTCGTATCTTTACTATTCCAATTGTGTATCTTTACATCGTTTGCGTATCTTTACTATTCCAATTGTGTATCTTTTCATTTCTCGTTTGAGTATCTTTCTGTAAGGCTTCTGATGCGAGTTTCTATTGTATTTGAGAGTTTTGCAAGTGTGGGAGTGTGTTTCTTTCAAACTGAGTATCTTTACATCGTTTGCGTATCTTTACTATTCCAATTGTGTATCTTTTCATTTCTCGTTTGAGTATCTTTCTGTAAGGCTTTCTGATGCGAGTTTCTATTGAGTTTGAGAGTTTTGCAAGTGTGGGAGTGTGTTTCTTTCAAACTGAGTATCTTTACATCGTTTGCGTATCTTTACTATTCCAATTGTGTATCTTTACATCGTTTGCGTATCTTTACTATTCCAATTGTGTATCTTTTCCTTTCTCGTTTGAGTATCTTTCTGTAAGGCTTTCTGATGCGAGTTTCTATTGTATTTGAGAGTTTTGCAAGTGTGGGAGTGTGTTTCTTTCAAACTGAGTATCTTTACATCGTTTGCGTATCTTTACTATTCCAATTGTGTATCTTTTCATTTCTCGTTTGAGTATCTTTCTGTATGGCTTCTGATGCGAGTTTCTATTGTATTTGAGAGTTTTGCAAGTGTGGGAGTGTGTTTCTTTCAAACTGAGTATCTTTACATCGTTTGCGTATCTTTACTATTCCAATTGTGTATCTTTACATCGTTTGCGTATCTTTACTATTCCAATTGTGTATCTTTTCATTTCTCGTTTGAGTATCTTTCTGTAAGGCTTTCTGATGCGAGTTTCTATTGTATTTGAGAGTTTTGCAAGTGTGGGAGTGTGTTTCTTTCAAACTGAATATCTTTACATCGTTTGCGTATCTTTACTATTCCAATTGTGTATCTTTTCATTTCTCGTTTGAGTATCTTTCTGTAAGGCTTCTGATACGAGTTTCTATCTTTAATATTCCAATTGTGTATCTTTACATCGTTTGCGTATCTTTACTATTCCAATTGTGTATATTTTCATTTCTTGTTTGAGTATCTTTCTGTAAGGCTTTCTGATGCGAGTTTCTATTGTATTTGAGAGTTTTGCAAGTGTGGGAGTGTGTTTCTTTCAAACTGAGTATCTTTACATCGTTTGCGTATCTTTACTATTCCAATTGTGTATCTTTTCATTTCTCGTTTGAGTATCTTTCTGTAAGGCTTCTGATTCGAGTTTTTATTGAATTTGAGAGTTTTGCAAGTGTGGGAGTGTGTTTCTTTCAAACTGAGTATCTTTACATCGTTTGCGTATCTTTACTATTCCAATTGTGTATCTTTACATCGTTTGCGTATCTTTACTATTCCAATTGTGTATCTTTTCCTTTCTCGTTTGAGTATCTTTCTGTAAGGCTTTCTGATGCGAGTTTCTATTGTATTTGAGAGTTTTGCAAGTGTGGGAGTGTGTTTCTTTCAAACTGAATATCTTTACATCGTTTGCGTATCTTTACTATTCCAATTGTGTATCTTTTCATTTCTCGTTTGAGTATCTTTCTGTAAGGCTTCTGATTCGAGTTTCTATTGTATTTGAGAGTTTTGCAAGTGTGGGAGTGTGTTTCTTTCAATCTGAGTATCTTTACATCGTTTGCGTATCTTTACTATTCCAATTGTGTATCTTTTCATTTCTCGTTTGAGTATCTTTCTGTAAGGCTTCTGATGCGAGTTTCTATTGTATTTGAGAGTTTTGCAAGTGTGGGAGTGTGTTTCTTTCAAACTGAGTATCTTTACATCGTTTGCGTATCTTTACTATTCCAATTGTCTATCTTTACATCGTTTGCTTATCTTTACTATTCCAATTGTGTATCTTTTCCTTTCTCGTTTGAGTATCTTTCTGTAAGGCTTTCTGATGCGAGTTTCTATTGTATTTGAGAGTTTTGCAAGTGTGGGAGTGTGTTTCTTTCAAACTGAATATCTTTACATCGTTTGCGTATCTTTACTATTCCAATTGTGTATCTTTTCATTTCTCGTTTGAGTATCTTTCTGTAAGGCTTCTGATGCGAGTTTCTATTGTATTTGAGAGTTTTGCAAGTGTGGGAGTGTGTTTCTTTCAATCTGAGTATCTTTACATCGTTTGCGTATCTTTACTATTCCAATTGTGTATCTTTTCATTTCTCGTTTGAGTATCTTTCTGTAAGGCTTCTGATACGAGTTTCTATTGTATTTGAGAGTTTTGCAAGTGTGGGAGTGTGTTTCTTTCAAACTGAGTATCTTTACATCGTTTGCGTATCTTTACTATTCCAATTGTGTATCTTTTCATTTCTCGTTTGAGTATCTTTCTGTAAGGCTTCTGATGCGAGTTTTTATTGAATTTGAGAGTTTTGCAAGTGTGGGAGTGTGTTTCTTTCAAACTGAATATCTTTACATCGTTTGCGTATCTTTACTATTCCAATTGTGTATCTTTTCATTTCTCGTTTGAGTATCTTTCTGTAAGGCTTTCTGATGCGAGTTTCTATTGTATTTGAGAGTTTTGCAAGTGTGGGAGTGTGTTTCTTTCAAACTGAGTATCTTTACATCGTTTGCGTATCTTTAATATTCCAATTGTGTATCTTTACATCGTTTGCGTATGTTTACTATTCCAATTGTGTATATTTTCATTTCTTGTTTGAGTATCTTTCTGTAAGGCTTTCTGATGCGAGTTTCTATTGTATTTGAGAGTTTTGCAAGTGTGGGAGTGTGTTTCTTTCAAACTGAGTATCTTTACATCGTTTGCGTATCTTTACTATTCCAATTGTGTATCTTTACATAGTTTGCGTATCTTTACTATTCCAATTGTGTATCGTTACATCGTTTGCGTATCTTTACTATTCCAATTGTGTATATTTTCATTTCTTGTTTGAGTATCTTTCTGTAAGGCTTCTGATTCGAATTTCTATTGTATTTGAGAGTTTTGCAAGTGTGGGAGTGTGTTTCTTTCAATCTGAGTATCTTTACATCGTTTGCGTATCTTTACTATTCCAATTGTGTATCTTTTCATTTCTCGTTTGAGTATCTTTCTGTAAGGCTTCTGATGCGAGTTTTTATTGAATTTGAGAGTTTTGCAAGTGTGGGAGTGTGTTTCTTTCAAACTGAGTATCTTTACATCGTTTGCGTATCTTTACTATTCCAATTGTGTATCTTTACATCGTTTGCGTATCTTTACTATTCCAATTGTGTATCTTTTCCTTTCTCATTTGAGTATCTTTCTGTAAGGCTTTCTGATGCGAGTTTCTGTTGTATTTGAGAGTTTTGCAAGTGTGGGAGTGTTTTTCTTTCAAACTGAATATCTTTACATCGTTTGCGTATCTTTACTATTCCAATTGTGTATCTTTTCATTTCTCATTTGAGTATCTTTCTGTAAGGCTTCTGATGCGAGTTTCTATTGTATTTGAGAGTTTTGCAAGTGTGGGAGTGTGTTTCTTTCAAACTGAGTATCTTTACATCGTTTGCGTATCTTTACTATTCCAATTGTGTATCTTTACATCGTTTGCGTATCTTTACTATTCCAATTGTGTATCTTTTCCTTTCTCATTTGAGTATCTTTCTGTAAGGCTTTCTGATGCGAGTTTCTGTTGTATTTGAGAGTTTTGCAAGTGTGGGAGTGTTTTTCTTTCAAACTGAATATCTTTACATCGTTTGCGTATCTTTACTATTCCAATTGTGTATCTTTTCATTTCTCGTTTGAGTATCTTTCTGTAAGGCTTCTGATTCGAGTTTCTATTGTATTTGAGAGTTTTGCAAGTGTGGGAGTGTGTTTCTTTCAATCTGAGTATCTTTACATCGTTTGCGTATCTTTACTATTCCAATTGTGTATCTTTTCATTTCTCGTTTGAGTATCTTTCTGTAAGGCTTCTGATGCGAGTTTCTATTGTATTTGAGAGTTTTGCAAGTGTGGGAGTGTGTTTCTTTCAAACTGAGTATCTTTACATCGTTTGCGTATCTTTACTATTCCAATTGTGTATCTTTACATCGTTTGCGTATCTTTACTAATCCAATTGTGTATCTTTTCATTTCTCGTTTGAGTATCTTTCTGTAAGGCTTCTGATGCGAGTTTCTATTGAATTTGAGAGTTTTGCAAGTGTGGGAGTGTGTTTCTTTCAAACTGAGTATCTTTACATCGTTTGCGTATCTTTACTATTCCAATTGTGTATCTTTACATCGTTTGCGTATCTTTACTATTCCAATTGTGTATCTTTTCCTTTCTCATTTGAGTATCTTTCTGTAAGGCTTTCTGATGCGAGTTTCTGTTGTATTTGAGAGTTTTGCAAGTGTGGGAGTGTTTTTCTTTCAAACTGAATATCTTTACATCGTTTGCGTATCTTTACTATTCCAATTGTGTATCTTTTCATTTCTCGTTTGAGTATCTTTCTGTAAGGCTTCTGATTCGAGTTTCTATTGTATTTGAGAGTTTTGCAAGTGTGGGAGTGTGTTTCTTTCAATCTGAGTATCTTTACATCGTTTGCGTATCTTTACTATTCCAATTGTGTATCTTTTCATTTCTCGTTTGAGTATCTTTCTGTAAGGCTTCTGATGCGAGTTTCTATTGTATTTGAGAGTTTTGCAAGTGTGGGAGTGTGTTTCTTTCAAACTGAGTATCTTTACATCGTTTGCGTATCTTTACTATTCCAATTGTGTATCTTTACATCGTTTGCGTATCTTTACTAATCCAATTGTGTATCTTTTCATTTCTCGTTTGAGTATCTTTCTGTAAGGCTTCTGATGCGAGTTTCTATTGTATTTGAGAGTTTTGCAAGTGTGGGAGTGTGTTTCTTTCAAACTGAGTATCTTTACATCGTTTGCGTATCTTTACTATTCCAATTGTGTATCTTTACATCGTTTGCGTATCTTTACTATTCCAATTGTGTATCTTTTCATTTCTCGTTTGAGTATCTTTCTGTAAGGCTTTCTGATGCGAGTTTCTATTGTATTTGAGAGTTTTGCAAGTGTGGGAGTGTGTTTCTTTCAAACTGAATATCTTTACATCGTTTGCGTATCTTTACTATTCCAATTGTGTATCTTTACTATTCCAATTGTGTATCTTTACATCGTTTGCGTATCTTTACTATTCCAATTGTGTATATTTTCATTTCTTGTTTGAGTATCTTTCTGTAAGGCTTTCTGATGAGAGTTTCTATTGTATTTGAGAGTTTTGCAAGTGTGGGAGTGTGTTTCTTTCAAACTGAGTATCTTTACATCGTTTGCGTATCTTTACTATTCCAATTGTGTATCTTTTCATTTCTCGTTTGAGTATCTTTCTGTAAGGCTTCTGATGTGAGTTTCTATTGTATTTGAGAGTTTTGCAAGTGTGGGAGTGTGTTTCTTTCAAACTGAGTATCTTTACATCGTTTGCGTATCTTTACTATTAAAATTGTGTATCTTTACATCGTTTGCGTATCTTTACTATTCCAATTGTGTATCTTTTCATTTCTCGTTTGAGTATCTTTCTGTAAGGCTTTCTGATGCGAGTTTCTATTGTATTTGAGAGTTTTGCAAGTGTGGGAGTGTGTTTCTTTCAAACTGAATATCTTTACATCGTTTGCGTATCTTTACTATTCCAATTGTGTATCTTTTCCTTTCTCGTTTGAGTATCTTTCTGTAAGGCTTCTGATACGAGTTTCTATTGTATTTGAGAGTTTTGCAAGTGTGGGAGTGTGTTTCTTTCAAACTGAGTATCTTTACATCGTTTGCGTATCTTTACTATTCCAATTGTGTATCTTTACATCGTTTGCGTATCTTTACTATTCCAATTGTGTATCTTTTCATTTCTCGTTTGAGTATCTTTCTGTAAGGCTTCTGATGCGAGTTTCTATTGTATTTGAGAGTTTTGCAAGTGTGGGAGTGTGTTTCTTTCAAACTGAGTATCTTTACATCGTTTGCGTATCTTTACTATTCCAATTGTGTATCTTTACATCGTTTGCGTATCTTTACTATTCCAATTGTGTATCTTTTCATTTCTCGTTTGAGTATCTTTCTGTAAGGCTTTCTGATGCGAGTTTCTATTGTATTTGAGAGTTTTGCAAGTGTGGGAGTGTGTTTCTTTCAAACTGAGTATCTTTACATCGTTTGCGTATCTTTAATATTCCAATTGTGTATCTTTATATCGTTTGCGTATCTTTACTATTCCAATTGTGTATATTTTCATTTCTTGTTTGAGTATCTTTCTGTTAGGCTTTCTGATGCGAGTTTCTATTGTATTTCAGAGTTTTGCAAGTGTGGGAGTGTGTTTCTTTCAAACTGAGTATCTTTACATCGTTTGCGTATCTTTACTATTCCAATTGTGTATCTTTTCATTTCTCGTTTGAGTATCTTTCTGTAAGGCTTCTGATGCGAGTTTTTATTGAATTTGAGAGTTTTGCAAGTGTGGGAGTGTGTTTCTTTCAAACTGAGTATCTTTACATCGTTTGCGTATCTTTACTATTCCAATTGTGTATCTTTACATCGTTTGCGTATCTTTACTATTCCAATTGTGTATCTTTACTATTCCAATTGTGTATCTTTACATCGTTTGCGTATCTTTACTATTCCAATTGTGTATCTTTACATCGTTTGCGTATCTTTACTATTCCAATTGTGTATATTTTCATTTCTTGTTTGAGTATCTTTCTGTAAGGCTTTCTGATGAGAGTTTCTATTGTATTTGAGAGTTTTGCAAGTGTGGGAGTGTGTTTCTTTCAAACTGAGTATCTTTACATCGTTTGCGTATCTTTACTATTCCAATTGTGTATCTTTTCATTTCTCGTTTGAGTATCTTTCTGTAAGGCTTCTGATGCGAGTTTCTATTGTATTTGAGAGTTTTGCAAGTGTGGGAGTGTGTTTCTTTCAAACTGAGTATCTTTACATCGTTTGCGTATCTTTACTATTCCAATTGTGTATCTTTTCATTTCTCGTTTGAGTATCTTTCTGTAAGGCTTCTGATGCGAGTTTCTATTGTATTTGAGAGTTTTGCAAGTGTGGGAGTGTGTTTCTTTCAAACTGAATATCTTTACATCGTTTGCGTATCTTTACTATTCCAATTGTGTATCTTTTCATTTCTCGTTTGAGTATCTTTCTGTAAGGCTTCTGATACGAGTTTCTATTGTATTTGAGAGTTTTGCAAGTGTGGGAGTGTGTTTCTTTCAAACTGAGTATCTTTACATCGTTTGCGTATCTTTACTATTCCAATTGTGTATCTTTACATCGTTTGCGTATCTTTACTATTCCAATTGTGTATCTTTTCATTTCTCGTTTGAGTATCTTTCTGTAAGGCTTCTGATGCGAGTTTATATTGTATTTGAGAGTTTTGCAAGTGTGGGAGTGTGTTTCTTTCAAACTGAGTATCTTTACATCGTTTGCGTATCTTTACTATTCCAATTGTGTATCTTTACATCGTTTGCGTATCTTTACTATTCCAATTGTGTATCTTTTCATTTCTCGTTTGAGTATCTTTCTGTAAGGCTTTCTGATGCGAGTTTCTATTGTATTTGAGAGTTTTGCAAGTGTGGGAGTGTGTTTCTTTCAAACTGAATATCTTTACATCGTTTGCGTATCTTTACTATTCCAATTGTGTATCTTTTCATTTCTCGTTTGAGTATCTTTCTGTAAGGCTTCTGATACGAGTTTCTATTGTATTTGACAGTTTTGCAAGTGTGGGAGTGTGTTTCTTTCAAACTGAGTATCTTTACATCGTTTGCGTATCTTTACTATTCCAATTGTGTATCTTTACATCGTTTGCGTATCTTTACTATTCCAATTGTGTATCTTTTCATTTCTCGTTTGAGTATCTTTCTGTAAGGCTTTCTGATGCGAGTTTCTATTGTATTTGAGAGTTTTGCAAGTGTGGGAGTGTGTTTCTTTCAAACTGAGTATCTTTACATAGTTTGCGTATCTTTAATATTCCAATTGTGTATCTTTATATCGTTTGCGTATCTTTACTATTCCAATTGTGTATATTTTCATTTCTTGTTTAAGTATCTTTCTGTAAGGCTTTCTGATGCGAGTTTCTATTGTATTTGAGAGTTTTGCAAGTGTGGGAGTGTGTTTCTTTCAAACTGAGTATCTTTACATCGTTTGCGTATCTTTACTATTCCAATTGTGTATCTTTTCATTTCTCGTTTGAGTATCTTTCTGTAAGGCTTCTGATGCGAGTTTTTATTGAATTTGAGAGTTTTGCAAGTGTGGGAGTGTGTTTCTTTCAAACTGAGTATCTTTACATCGTTTGCGTATCTTTACTATTCCAATTGTGTATCTTTTCATTTCTCGTTTGAGTATCTTTCTGTAAGGCTTCTGATGCGAGTTTCTATTGTATTTGAGAGTTTTGCAAGTGTGGGAGTGTGTTTCTTTCAAACTGAGTATCTTTACATCGTTTGCGTATCTTTACTATTCCAATTGTGTATCTTTACATCGTTTGCGTATCTTTACTATTCCAATTGTGTATCTTTACTATTCCAATTGTGTATCTTTACATCGTTTGCGTATCTTTACTATTCCAATTGTGTATCTTTACATCGTTTGCGTATCTTTACTATTCCAATTGTGTATATTTTCATTTCTTGTTTGAGTATCTTTCTGTAAGACTTTCTGATGAGAGTTTCTATTGTATTTGAGAGTTTTGCAAGTGTGGGAGTGTGTTTCTTTCAAACTGAGTATCTTTACATCGTTTGCGTATCTTTACTATTCCAATTGTGTATCTTTTCATTTCTCGTTTGAGTATCTTTCTGTAAGGCTTCTGATGCGAGTTTCTATTGTATTTGAGAGTTTTGCAAGTGTGGGAGTGTGTTTCTTTCAAACTGAGTATCTTTACATCGTTTGCGTATCTTTACTATTCCAATTGTGTATCTTTTCATTTCTCGTTTGAGTATCTTTCTGTAAGGCTTCTGATTCGAATTTCTATTGTATTTGAGAGTTTTGCAAGTGTGGGAGTGTGTTTCTTTCAATCTGAGTATCTTTACATCGTTTGCGTATCTTTACTATTCCAATTGTGTATCTTTTCATTTCTCGTTTGAGTATCTTTCTGTAAGGCTTCTGATGCGAGTTTCTATTGTATTTGAGAGTTTTGCAAGTGTGGGAGTGTGTTTCTTTCAAACTGAGTATCTTTACATCGTTTGCGTATCTTTACTATTCCAATTGTGTATCTTTACATCGTTTGCGTATCTTTACTATTCCAATTGTGTATCTTTACATCGTTTGCGTATCTTTACTATTCCAATTGTGTATATTTTCATTTCTTGTTTGAGTATCTTTCTGTAAGGCTTTCTGATGAGAGTTTCTATTGTATTTGAGAGTTTTGCAAGTGTGGGAGTGTGTTTCTTTCAAACTGAGTATCTTTACATCGTTTGCGTATCTTTACTATTCCAATTGTGTATCTTTTCATTTCTCGTTTGAGTATCTTTCTGTAAGGCTTCTGATGCGAGTTTCTATTGTATTTGAGAGTTTTGCAAGTGTGGGAGTGTGTTTCTTTCAAACTGAGTATCTTTACATCGTTTGCGTATCTTTACTATTCCAATTGTGTATCTTTACATCGTTTGCGTATCTTTACTATTCCAATTGTGTATCTTTTCCTTTCTCGTTTGAGTATCTTTCTGTAAGGCTTTCTGATGCGAGTTTCTATTGTATTTGAGAGTTTTTAAAGTGTGGGAGTGTGTTTCTTTCAAACTGAATATCTTTACATCGTTTGCGTATCTTTACTATTCCAATTGTGTATCTTTTCATTTCTCGTTTGAGTATCTTTCTGTAAGGCTTCTGATTCGAGTTTCTATTGTATTTGAGAGTTTTGCAAGTGTGGGAGTGTGTTTCTTTCAATCTGAGTATCTTTACATCGTTTGCGTATCTTTACTATTCCAATTGTGTATCTTTTCATTTCTCGTTTGAGTATCTTTCTGTAAGGCTTCTGATTCGAGTTTCTATTGTATTTGAGAGTTTTGCAAGTGTGGGAGTGTGTTTCTTTCAATCTGAGTATCTTTACATCGTTTGCGTATCTTTACTATTCCAATTGTGTATCTTTTCATTTCTCGTTTGAGTATCTTTCTGTAAGGCTTCTGATGCGAGTTTCTATTGTATTTGAGAGTTTTGCAAGTGTGGGAATGTGTTTCTTTCAAACTGAGTATCTTTACATCGTTTGCGTATCTTTACTATTCCAATTGTGTATCTTTACATCGTTTGCGTATCTTTACTATTCCAATTGTGTATCTTTTCATTTCTCGTTTGAGTATCTTTCTGTAAGGCTTTCTGATGCGAGTTTCTATTGTATTTGAGAGTTTTGCAAGTGTGGGAGTGTGTTTCTTTCAAACTGAATATCTTTACATCGTTTGCGTATCTTTACTATTCCAATTGTGTATCTTTTCATTTCTCGTTTGAGTATCTTTCTGTAAGGCTTCTGATTCGAATTTCTATTGTATTTGAGAGTTTTGCAAGTGTGGGAGTGTGTTTCTTTCTATCTGAGTATCTTTACATCGTTTGCGTATCTTTACTATTCCAATTGTGTATCTTTTCATTTCTCGTTTGAGTATCTTTCTGTAAGGCTTCTGATGCGAGTTTCTATTGTATTTGAGAGTTTTGCAAGTGTGGGAGTGTGTTTCTTTCAAACTGAGTATCTTTACATCGTTTGCGTATCTTTACTATTCCAATTGTGTATCTTTACATCGTTTGCGTATCTTTACTATTCCAATTGTGTATCTTTTCATTTCTCGTTTGAGTATCTTTCTGTAAGGCTTTCTGATGCGAGTTTCTATTGTATTTGAGAGTTTTGCAAGTGTGGGAGTGTGTTTCTTTCAAACTGAATATCTTTACATCGTTTGCGTATCTTTACTATTCCAATTGTGTATCTTTTCATTTCTCGTTTGAGTATCTTTCTGTAAGGCTTCTGATACGAATTTCTATTGTATTTGAGAGTTTTGCAAGTGTGGGAGTGTGTTTCTTTCAAACTGAGTATCTTTACATCGTTTGCGTATCTTTACTATTCCAATTGTGTATCTTTACATCGTTTGCGTATCTTTACTATTCCAATTGTGTATCTTTTCATTTCTCGTTTGAGTATCTTTCTGTAATGCTTTCTGATGCGAGTTTCTATTGTATTTGAGAGTTTTGCAAGTGTGGGAGTGTGTTTCTTTCAAACTGAGTATCTTTACATCGTTTGCGTATCTTTACTATTCCAATTGTGTATCTTTATATCGTTTGCGTATCTTTACTATTCCAATTGTGTATATTTTCATTTCTTGTTTGAGTATCTTTCTGTAAGGCTTTCTGATGCGAGTTTCTATTGAATTTGAGAGTTTTGCAAGTGTGGGAGTGTGTTTCTTTCAAACTGAGTATCTTTACATCGTTTGCGTATCTTTACTATTCCAATTGTGTATCTTTACATCGTTTGCGTATCTTTACTATTCCAATTGTGTATCTTTACTATTCCAATTGTGTATCTTTACATTGTTTGCGTATCTTTACTATTCCAATTGTGTATCTTTACATCGTTTGCGTATCTTTACTATTCCAATTGTGTATATTTTCATTTCTTGTTTGAGTATCTTTCTGTAAGGCTTTCTGATGAGAGTTTCTATTGTATTTGAGAGTTTTGCAAGTGTGGGAGTGTGTTTCTTTCAAACTGAGTATCTTTACATCGTTTGCGTATCTTTACTATTCCAATTGTGTATCTTTTCATTTCTCGTTTGAGTATCTTTCTGTAAGGCTTCTGATGCGAGTTTCTATTGTATTTGAGAGTTTTGCAAGTGTGGGAGTGTGTTTCTTTCAAACTGAGTATCTTTACATCGTTTGCGTATCTTTACTATTCCAATTGTGTATCTTTTCATTTCTCGTTTGAGTATCTTTCTGTAAGGCTTCTGATTCGAATTTCTATTGTATTTGAGAGTTTTGCAAGTGTGGGAGTGTGTTTCTTTCAATCTGAGTATCTTTACATCGTTTGCGTATCTTTACTATTCCAATTGTGTATCTTTTCATTTCTCGTTTGAGTATCTTTCTGTAAGGCTTTCTGATGCGAGTTTCTATTGAATTTGAGAGTTTTGCAAGTGTGGGAGTGTGTTTCTTTCAAACTGAGTATCTTTACATCGTTTGCGTATCTTTACTATTCCAATTGTGTATCTTTACATCGTTTGCGTATCTTTACTATTCCAATTGTGTATCTTTTCATTTCTCGTTTGAGTATCTTTCTGTAAGGCTTTCTGATGCGAGTTTCTATTGTATTTGAGAGTTTTGCAAGTGTGGGAGTGTGTTTCTTTCAAACTGAATATCTTTACATCGTTTGCGTATCTTTACTATTCCAATTGTGTATCTTTTCATTTCTCGTTTGAGTATCTTTCTGTAAGGCTTCTGATACGAGTTTCTATTGTATTTGAGAGTTTTGCAAGTGTGGGAGTGTGTTTCTTTCAAACTGAGTATCTTTACATCGTTTGCGTATCTTTACTATTCCAATTGTGTATCTTTACATCGTTTGCGTATCTTTACTATTCCAATTGTGTATCTTTTCATTTCTCGTTTGAGTATCTTTCTGTAAGGCTTTCTGATGCGAGTTTCTATTGTATTTGAGAGTTTTGCAAGTGTGGGAGTGTGTTTCTTTCAAACTGAGTATCTTTACATCGTTTGCGTATCTTTAATATTCCAATTGTGTATCTTTATATCGTTTGCGTATCTTTACTATTCCAATTGTGTATATTTTCATTTCTTGTTTGAGTATCTTTCTGTAAGGCTTTCTGATGCGAGTTTCTATTGTATTTGAGAGTTTTGCAAGTGTGGGAGTGTGTTTCTTTCAAACTGAGTATCTTTACATCGTTTGCGTATCTTTACTATTCCAATTGTGTATCTTTTCATTTCTCGTTTGAGTATCTTTCTGTAAGGCTTCTGATGCGAGTTTTTATTGAATTTGAGAGTTTTGCAAGTGTGGGAGTGTGTTTCTTTCAAACTGAGTATCTTTACATCGTTTGCGTATCTTTACTATTCCAATTGTGTATCTTTACATCGTTTGCGTATCTTTACTATTCCAATTGTGTATCTTTACTATTCCAATTGTGTATCTTTACATCGTTTGCGTATCTTTACTATTCCAATTGTGTATCTTTACATCGTTTGCGTATCTTTACTATTCCAATTGTGTATATTTTCATTTCTTGTTTGAGTATCTTTCTGTAAGGCTTTCTGATGAGAGTTTCTATTGTATTTGAGAGTTTTGCAAGTGTGGGAGTGTGTTTCTTTCAAACTGAGTATCTTTACATCGTTTGCGTATCTTTACTATTCCAATTGTGTATCTTTTCATTTCTCGTTTGAGTATCTTTCTGTAAGGCTTCTGATGCGAGTTTCTATTGTATTTGAGAGTTTTGCAAGTGTGGGAGTGTGTTTCTTTCAAACTGAGTATCTTTACATCGTTTGCGTATCTTTACTATTCCAATTGTGTATCTTTTCATTTCTCGTTTGAGTATCTTTCTGTAAGGCTTCTGATGCGAGTTTCTATTGTATTTGAGAGTTTTGCAAGTGTGGGAGTGTGTTTCTTTCAAACTGAGTATCTTTACATCGTTTGCGTATCTTTACTATTCCAATTGTGTATCTTTACATCGTTTGCGTATCTTTACTATTCCAATTGTGTATATTTTCATTTCTTGTTTGAGTATCTTTCTGTAAGGCTTTCTGATGAGAGTTTCTATTGTATTTGAGAGTTTTGCAAGTGTGGGAGTGTGTTTCTTTCAAACTGAGTATCTTTACATCGTTTGCGTATCTTTACTATTCCAATTGTGTATCTTTTCATTTCTCGTTTGAGTATCTTTCTGTAAGGCTTCTGATGCGAGTTTCTATTGTATTTGAGAGTTTTGCAAGTGTGGGAGTGTGTTTCTTTCAAACTGAGTATCTTTACATCGTTTGCGTATCTTTACTATTCCAATTGTGTATCTTTTCATTTCTCGTTTGAGTATCTTTCTGTAAGGCTTCTGATTCGAATTTCTATTGTATTTGAGAGTTTTGCAAGTGTGGGAGTGTGTTTCTTTCAATCTGAGTATCTTTACATCGTTTGCGTATCTTTACTATTCCAATTGTGTATCTTTTCATTTCTCGTTTGAGTATCTTTCTGTAAGGCTTTCTGATGCGAGTTTCTATTGTATTTGAGAGTTTTGCAAGTGTGGGAGTGTGTTTCTTTCAAACTGAGTATCTTTACATCGTTTGCGTATCTTTACTATTCCAATTGTGTATCTTTTCATTTCTCGTTTGAGTATCTTTCTGTAAGGCTTTCTGATGAGAGTTTCTATTGTATTTGAGAGTTTTGCAAGTGTGGGAGTGTGTTTCTTTCAAACTGAGTATCTTTACATCGTTTGCGTATCTTTACTATTCCAATTGTGTATCTTTTCATTTCTCGTTTGAGTATCTTTCAGTAAGGCTTCTGATGCGAGTTTCTATTGTATTTGAGAGTTTTGCAAGTGTGGGAGTGTGTTTCTTTCAAACTGAGTATCTTTACATCGTTTGCGTATCTTTACTATTCCAATTGTGTATCTTTTCATTTCTCGTTTGAGTATCTTTCTGTAAGGCTTCTGATTCGAATTTCTATTGTATTTGAGAGTTTTGCAAGTGTGGGAGTGTGTTTCTTTCAATCTGAGTATCTTTACATCGTTTGCGTATCTTTACTATTCCAATTGTGTATCTTTTCATTTCTCGTTTGAGTATCTTTCTGTAAGGCTTTCTGATGCGAGTTTCTATTGTATTTGAGAGTTTTGCAAGTGTGGGAGTGTGTTTCTTTCAAACTGAGTATCTTTACATCGTTTGCGTATCTTTACTATTCCAATTGTGTATCTTTACATCGTTTGCGTATCTTTACTATTCCAATTGTGTATCTTTACATCGTTTGCGTATCTTTACTATTCCAATTGTGTATATTTTCATTTCTTGTTTGAGTATCTTTCTGTAAGGCTTTCTGATGAGAGTTTCTATTGTATTTGAGAGTTTTGCAAGTGTGGGAGTGTGTTTCTTTCAAACTGAGTATCTTTACATCGTTTGCGTATCTTTACTATTCCAATTGTGTATCTTTTCATTTCTCGTTTGAGTATCTTTCTGTAAGGCTTCTGATGCGAGTTTCTATTGTATTTGAGAGTTTTGCAAGTGTGGGAGTGTGTTTCTTTCAAACTGAGTATCTTTACATCGTTTGCGTATCTTTACTATTCCAATTGTGTATCTTTACATCGTTTGCGTATCTTTACTATTCCAATTGTGTATCTTTTCCTTTCTCGTTTGAGTATCTTTCTGTAAGGCTTTCTGATGCGAGTTTCTATTGTATTTGAGAGTTTTTAAAGTGTGGGAGTGTGTTTCTTTCAAACTGAATATCTTTACATCGTTTGCGTATCTTTACTATTCCAATTGTGTATCTTTTCATTTCTCGTTTGAGTATCTTTCTGTAAGGCTTCTGATTCGAGTTTCTATTGTATTTGAGAGTTTTGCAAGTGTGGGAGTGTGTTTCTTTCAATCTGAGTATCTTTACATCGTTTGCGTATCTTTACTATTCCAATTGTGTATCTTTTCATTTCTCGTTTGAGTATCTTTCTGTAAGGCTTCTGATTCGAGTTTCTATTGTATTTGAGAGTTTTGCAAGTGTGGGAGTGTGTTTCTTTCAATCTGAGTATCTTTACATCGTTTGCGTATCTTTACTATTCCAATTGTGTATCTTTTCATTTCTCGTTTGAGTATCTTTCTGTAAGGCTTCTGATGCGAGTTTCTATTGTATTTGAGAGTTTTGCAAGTGTGGGAATGTGTTTCTTTCAAACTGAGTATCTTTACATCGTTTGCGTATCTTTACTATTCCAATTGTGTATCTTTACATCGTTTGCGTATCTTTACTATTCCAATTGTGTATCTTTTCCTTTCTCGTTTGAGTATCTTTCTGTAAGGCTTTCTGATGCGAGTTTCTATTGTATTTGAGAGTTTTGCAAGTGTGGGAGTGTGTTTCTTTCAAACTGAATATCTTTACATCGTTTGCGTATCTTTACTATTCCAATTGTGTATCTTTTCATTTCTCGTTTGAGTATCTTTCTGTAAGGCTTCTGATTCGAATTTCTATTGTATTTGAGAGTTTTGCAAGTGTGGGAGTGTGTTTCTTTCTATCTGAGTATCTTTACATCGTTTGCGTATCTTTACTATTCCAATTGTGTATCTTTTCATTTCTCGTTTGAGTATCTTTCTGTAAGGCTTCTGATGCGAGTTTCTATTGTATTTGAGAGTTTTGCAAGTGTGGGAGTGTGTTTCTTTCAAACTGAGTATCTTTACATCGTTTGCGTATCTTTACTATTCCAATTGTGTATCTTTACATCGTTTGCGTATCTTTACTATTCCAATTGTGTATCTTTTCATTTCTCGTTTGAGTATCTTTCTGTAAGGCTTTCTGATGCGAGTTTCTATTGTATTTGAGAGTTTTGCAAGTGTGGGAGTGTGTTTCTTTCAAACTGAATATCTTTACATCGTTTGCGTATCTTTACTATTCCAATTGTGTATCTTTTCATTTCTCGTTTGAGTATCTTTCTGTAAGGCTTCTGATACGAATTTCTATTGTATTTGAGAGTTTTGCAAGTGTGGGAGTGTGTTTCTTTCAAACTGAGTATCTTTACATCGTTTGCGTATCTTTACTATTCCAATTGTGTATCTTTACATCGTTTGCGTATCTTTACTATTCCAATTGTGTATCTTTTCATTTCTCGTTTGAGTATCTTTCTGTAATGCTTTCTGATGCGAGTTTCTATTGTATTTGAGAGTTTTGCAAGTGTGGGAGTGTGTTTCTTTCAAACTGAGTATCTTTACATCGTTTGCGTATCTTTAATATTCCAATTGTGTATCTTTATATCGTTTGCGTATCTTTACTATTCCAATTGTGTATATTTTCATTTCTTGTTTGAGTATCTTTCTGTAAGGCTTTCTGATGCGAGTTTCTATTGTATTTGAGAGTTTTGCAAGTGTGGGAGTGTGTTTCTTTCAAACTGAGTATCTTTACATCGTTTGCGTATCTTTACTATTCCAATTGTGTATCTTTACATCGTTTGCGTATCTTTACTATTCCAATTGTGTATCTTTACTATTCCAATTGTGTATCTTTACATTGTTTGCGTATCTTTACTATTCCAATTGTGTATCTTTACATCGTTTGCGTATCTTTACTATTCCAATTGTGTATATTTTCATTTCTTGTTTGAGTATCTTTCTGTAAGGCTTTCTGATGAGAGTTTCTATTGTATTTGAGAGTTTTGCAAGTGTGGGAGTGTGTTTCTTTCAAACTGAGTATCTTTACATCGTTTGCGTATCTTTACTATTCCAATTGTGTATCTTTTCATTTCTCGTTTGAGTATCTTTCTGTAAGGCTTCTGATGCGAGTTTCTATTGTATTTGAGAGTTTTGCAAGTGTGGGAGTGTGTTTCTTTCAAACTGAGTATCTTTACATCGTTTGCGTATCTTTACTATTCCAATTGTGTATCTTTTCATTTCTCGTTTGAGTATCTTTCTGTAAGGCTTCTGATTCGAATTTCTATTGTATTTGAGAGTTTTGCAAGTGTGGGAGTGTGTTTCTTTCAATCTGAGTATCTTTACATCGTTTGCGTATCTTTACTATTCCAATTGTGTATCTTTTCATTTCTCGTTTGAGTATCTTTCTGTACGGCTTTCTGATGCGAGTTTCTATTGTATTTGAGAGTTTTGCAAGTGTGGGAGTGTGTTTCTTTCAAACTGAGTATCTTTACATCGTTTGCGTATCTTTACTATTCCAATTGTGTATCTTTACATCGTTTGCGTATCTTTACTATTCCAATTGTGTATCTTTTCATTTCTCGTTTGAGTATCTTTCTGTAAGGCTTTCTGATGCGAGTTTCTATTGTATTTGAGAGTTTTGCAAGTGTGGGAGTGTGTTTCTTTCAAACTGAATATCTTTACATCGTTTGCGTATCTTTACTATTCCAATTGTGTATCTTTTCATTTCTCGTTTGAGTATCTTTCTGTAAGGCTTCTGATACGAGTTTCTATTGTATTTGAGAGTTTTGCAAGTGTGGGAGTGTGTTTCTTTCAAACTGAGTATCTTTACATCGTTTGCGTATCTTTACTATTCCAATTGTGTATCTTTACATCGTTTGCGTATCTTTACTATTCCAATTGTGTATCTTTTCATTTCTCGTTTGAGTATCTTTCTGTAAGGCTTTCTGATGCGAGTTTCTATTGAATTTGAGAGTTTTGCAAGTGTGGGAGTGTGTTTCTTTCAAACTGAGTATCTTTACATCGTTTGCGTATCTTTAATATTCCAATTGTGTATCTTTATATCGTTTGCGTATCTTTACTATTCCAATTGTGTATATTTTCATTTCTTGTTTGAGTATCTTTCTGTAAGGCTTTCTGATGCGAGTTTCTATTGTATTTGAGAGTTTTGCAAGTGTGGGAGTGTGTTTCTTTCAAACTGAGTATCTTTACATCGTTTGCGTATCTTTACTATTCCAATTGTGTATCTTTTCATTTCTCGTTTGAGTATCTTTCTGTAAGGCTTCTGATGCGAGTTTTTATTGAATTTGAGAGTTTTGCAAGTGTGGGAGTGTGTTTCTTTCAAACTGAGTATCTTTACATCGTTTGCGTATCTTTACTATTCCAATTGTGTATCTTTACATCGTTTGCGTATCTTTACTATTCCAATTGTGTATCTTTACTATTCCAATTGTGTATCTTTACATCGTTTGCGTATCTTTACTATTCCAATTGTGTATCTTTACATCGTTTGCGTATCTTTACTATTCCAATTGTGTATATTTTCATTTCTTGTTTGAGTATCTTTCTGTAAGGCTTTCTGATGAGAGTTTCTATTGTATTTGAGAGTTTTGCAAGTGTGGGAGTGTGTTTCTTTCAAACTGAGTATCTTTACATCGTTTGCGTATCTTTACTATTCCAATTGTGTATCTTTTCATTTCTCGTTTGAGTATCTTTCTGTAAGGCTTCTGATGCGAGTTTCTATTGTATTTGAGAGTTTTGCAAGTGTGGGAGTGTGTTTCTTTCAAACTGAGTATCTTTACATCGTTTGCGTATCTTTACTATTCCAATTGTGTATCTTTTCATTTCTCGTTTGAGTATCTTTCTGTAAGGCTTCTGATGCGAGTTTCTATTGTATTTGAGAGTTTTGCAAGTGTGGGAGTGTGTTTCTTTCAAACTGAGTATCTTTACATCGTTTGCGTATCTTTACTATTCCAATTGTGTATCTTTACATCGTTTGCGTATCTTTACTATTCCAATTGTGTATATTTTCATTTCTTGTTTGAGTATCTTTCTGTAAGGCTTTCTGATGAGAGTTTCTATTGTATTTGAGAGTTTTGCAAGTGTGGGAGTGTGTTTCTTTCAATCTGAGTATCTTTACATCGTTTGCGTATCTTTACTATTCCAATTGTGTATCTTTTCATTTCTCGTTTGAGTATCTTTCTGTAAGGCTTCTGATGCGAGTTTCTATTGTATTTGAGAGTTTTGCAAGTGTGGGAGTGTGTTTCTTTCAAACTGAGTATCTTTACATCGTTTGCGTATCTTTACTATTCCAATTGTGTATCTTTTCATTTCTCGTTTGAGTATCTTTCTGTAAGGCTTCTGATTCGAATTTCTATTGTATTTGAGAGTTTTGCAAGTGTGGGAGTGTGTTTCTTTCAATCTGAGTATCTTTACATCGTTTGCGTATCTTTACTATTCCAATTGTGTATCTTTTCATTTCTCGTTTGAGTATCTTTCTGTAAGGCTTTCTGATGCGAGTTTCTATTGTATTTGAGAGTTTTGCAAGTGTGGGAGTGTGTTTCTTTCAAACTGAGTATCTTTACATCGTTTGCGTATCTTTACTATTCCAATTGTGTATCTTTTCATTTCTCGTTTGAGTATCTTTCTGTAAGGCTTTCTGATGAGAGTTTCTATTGTATTTGAGAGTTTTGCAAGTGTGGGAGTGTGTTTCTTTCAAACTGAGTATCTTTACATCGTTTGCGTATCTTTACTATTCCAATTGTGTATCTTTTCATTTCTCGTTTGAGTATCTTTCTGTAAGGCTTCTGATGCGAGTTTCTATTGTATTTGAGAGTTTTGCAAGTGTGGGAGTGTGTTTCTTTCAAACTGAGTATCTTTACATCGTTTGCGTATCTTTACTATTCCAATTGTGTATCTTTTCATTTCTCGTTTGAGTATCTTTCTGTAAGGCTTCTGATTCGAATTTCTATTGTATTTGAGAGTTTTGCAAGTGTGGGAGTGTGTTTCTTTCAATCTGAGTATCTTTACATCGTTTGCGTATCTTTACTATTCCAATTGTGTATCTTTTCATTTCTCGTTTGAGTATCTTTCTGTAAGGCTTTCTGATGCGAGTTTCTATTGTATTTGAGAGTTTTGCAAGTGTGGGAGTGTGTTTCTTTCAAACTGAGTATCTTTACATCGTTTGCGTATCTTTACTATTCCAATTGTGTATCTTTACATCGTTTGCGTATCTTTACTATTCCAATTGTGTATCTTTTCATTTCTCGTTTGAGTATCTTTCTGTAAGGCTTTCTGATGCGAGTTTCTATTGTATTTGAGAGTTTTGCAAGTGTGGGAGTGTGTTTCTTTCAAACTGAGTATCTTTACATCGTTTGCGTATCTTTACTATTCCAATTGTGTATCTTTACATCGTTTGCGTATCTTTACTATTCCAATTGTGTATCTTTTCATTTCTCGTTTGAGTATCTTTCTGTAAGGCTTTCTGATGCGAGTTTCTATTGTATTTGAGAGTTTTGCAAGTGTGGGAGTGTGTTTCTTTCAATCTGAATATCTTTACATCGTTTGCGTATCTTTACTATTCCAATTGTGTATCTTTTCATTTCTCGTTTGAGTATCTTTCTGTAAGGCTTCTGATACGAGTTTCTATTGTATTTGAGAGTTTTGCAAGTGTGGGAGTGTGTTTCTTTCAAACTGAGTATCTTTACATCGTTTGCGTATCTTTACTATTCCAATTGTGTATCTTTACATCGTTTGCGTATCTTTACTATTCCAATTGTGTATCTTTTCATTTCTCGTTTGAGTATCTTTCTGTAAGGCTTTCTGATGCGAGTTTCTATTGTATTTGAGAGTTTTGCAAGTGTGGGAGTGTGTTTCTTTCAAACTGAGTATCTTTACATCGTTTGCGTATCTTTAATATTCCAATTGTGTATCTTTATATCGTTTGCGTATCTTTACTATTCCAATTGTGTATATTTTCATTTCTTGTTTGAGTATCTTTCTGTAAGGCTTTCTGATGCGAGTTTCTATTGTATTTGAGAGTTTTGCAAGTGTGGGAGTGTGTTTCTTTCAAACTGAGTATCTTTACATCGTTTGCGTATCTTTACTATTCCAATTGTGTATCTTTTCATTTCTCGTTTGAGTATCTTTCTGTAAGGCTTCTGATGCGAGTTTTTATTGAATTTGAGAGTTTTGCAAGTGTGGGAGTGTGTTTCTTTCAAACTGAGTATCTTTACATCGTTTGCGTATCTTTACTATTCCAATTGTGTATCTTTACATCGTTTGCGTATCTTTACTATTCCAATTGTGTATCTTTACTATTCCAATTGTGTATCTTTACATCGTTTGCGTATCTTTACTATTCCAATTGTGTATCTTTACATCGTTTGCGTATCTTTACTATTCCAATTGTGTATATTTTCATTTCTTGTTTGAGTATCTTTCTGTAAGGCTTTCTGATGAGAGTTTCTATTGTATTTGAGAGTTTTGCAAGTGTGGGAGTGTGTTTCTTTCAAACTGAGTATCTTTACATCGTTTGCGTATCTTTACTATTCCAATTGTGTATCTTTTCATTTCTCGTTTGAGTATCTTTCTGTAAGGCTTCTGATGCGAGTTTCTATTGTATTTGAGAGTTTTGCAAGTGTGGGAGTGTGTTTCTTTCAAACTGAGTATCTTTACATCGTTTGCGTATCTTTACTATTCCAATTGTGTATCTTTTCATTTCTCGTTTGAGTATCTTTCTGTAAGGCTTCTGATTCGAATTTCTATTGTATTTGAGAGTTTTGCAAGTGTGGGAGTGTGTTTCTTTCAATCTGAGTATCTTTACATCGTTTGCGTATCTTTACTATTCCAATTGTGTATCTTTTCATTTCTCGTTTGAGTATCTTTCTGTAAGGCTTTCTGATGCGAGTTTCTATTGTATTTGAGAGTTTTGCAAGTGTGGGAGTGTGTTTCTTTCAAACTGAGTATCTTTACATCGTTTGCGTATCTTTACTATTCCAATTGTGTATCTTTTCATTTCTCGTTTGAGTATCTTTCTGTAAGGCTTTCTGATGAGAGTTTCTATTGTATTTGAGAGTTTTGCAAGTGTGGGAGTGTGTTTCTTTCAAACTGAGTATCTTTACATCGTTTGCGTATCTTTACTATTCCAATTGTGTATCTTTTCATTTCTCGTTTGAGTATCTTTCTGTAAGGCTTCTGATGCGAGTTTCTATTGTATTTGAGAGTTTTGCAAGTGTGGGAGTGTGTTTCTTTCAAACTGAGTATCTTTACATCGTTTGCGTATCTTTACTATTCCAATTGTGTATCTTTTCATTTCTCGTTTGAGTATCTTTCTGTAAGGCTTCTGATTCGAATTTCTATTGTATTTGAGAGTTTTGCAAGTGTGGGAGTGTGTTTCTTTCAATCTGAGTATCTTTACATCGTTTGCGTATCTTTACTATTCCAATTGTGTATCTTTTCATTTCTCGTTTGAGTATCTTTCTGTAAGGCTTTCTGATGCGAGTTTCTATTGTATTTGAGAGTTTTGCAAGTGTGGGAGTGTGTTTCTTTCAAACTGAGTATCTTTACATCGTTTGCGTATCTTTACTATTCCAATTGTGTATCTTTACATCGTTTGCGTATCTTTACTATTCCAATTGTGTATCTTTTCATTTCTCGTTTGAGTATCTTTCTGTAAGGCTTTCTGATGCGAGTTTCTATTGTATTTGAGAGTTTTGCAAGTGTGGGAGTGTGTTTCTTTCAAACTGAGTATCTTTACATCGTTTGCGTATCTTTACTATTCCAATTGTGTATCTTTACATCGTTTGCGTATCTTTACTATTCCAATTGTGTATCTTTTCATTTCTCGTTTGAGTATCTTTCTGTAAGGCTTTCTGATGCGAGTTTCTATTGTATTTGAGAGTTTTGCAAGTGTGGGAGTGTGTTTCTTTCAAACTGAATATCTTTACATCGTTTGCGTATCTTTACTATTCCAATTGTGTATCTTTTCATTTCTCGTTTGAGTATCTTTCTGTAAGGCTTCTGATACGAGTTTCTATTGTATTTGAGAGTTTTGCAAGTGTGGGAGTGTGTTTCTTTCAAACTGAGTATCTTTACATCGTTTGCGTATCTTTACTATTCCAATTGTGTATCTTTACATCGTTTGCGTATCTTTACTATTCCAATTGTGTATCTTTTCATTTCTCGTTTGAGTATCTTTCTGTAAGGCTTTCTGATGCGAGTTTCTATTGTATTTGAGAGTTTTGCAAGTGTGGGAGTGTGTTTCTTTCAAACTGAGTATCTTTACATCGTTTGCGTATCTTTAATATTCCAATTGTGTATCTTTATATCGTTTGCGTATCTTTACTATTCCAATTGTGTATATTTTCATTTCTTGTTTGAGTATCTTTCTGTAAGGCTTTCTGATGCGAGTTTCTATTGTATTTGAGAGTTTTGCAAGTGTGGGAGTGTGTTTCTTTCAAACTGAGTATCTTTACATCGTTTGCGTATCTTTACTATTCCAATTGTGTATCTTTTCATTTCTCGTTTGAGTATCTTTCTGTAAGGCTTCTGATGCGAGTTTTTATTGAATTTGAGAGTTTTGCAAGTGTGGGAGTGTGTTTCTTTCAAACTGAGTATCTTTACATCGTTTGCGTATCTTTACTATTCCAATTGTGTATCTTTACATCGTTTGCGTATCTTTACTATTCCAATTGTGTATCTTTACTATTCCAATTGTGTATCTTTACATCGTTTGCGTATCTTTACTATTCCAATTGTGTATCTTTACATCGTTTGCGTATCTTTACTATTCCAATTGTGTATATTTTCATTTCTTGTTTGAGTATCTTTCTGTAAGGCTTTCTGATGAGAGTTTCTATTGTATTTGAGAGTTTTGCAAGTGTGGGAGTGTGTTTCTTTCAAACTGAGTATCTTTACATCGTTTGCGTATCTTTACTATTCCAATTGTGTATCTTTTCATTTCTCGTTTGAGTATCTTTCTCTAAGGCTTCTGATGCGAGTTTCTATTGTATTTGAGAGTTTTGCAAGTGTGGGAGTGTGTTTCTTTCAAACTGAGTATCTTTACATCGTTTGCGTATCTTTACTATTCCAATTGTGTATCTTTTCATTTCTCGTTTGAGTATCTTTCTGTAAGGCTTCTGATGCGAGTTTCTATTGTATTTGAGAGTTTTGCAAGTGTGGGAGTGTGTTTCTTTCAAACTGAGTATCTTTACATCGTTTGCGTATCTTTACTATTCCAATTGTGTATCTTTACATCGTTTGCGTATCTTTACTATTCCAATTGTGTATATTTTCATTTCTTGTTTGAGTATCTTTCTGTAAGGCTTTCTGATGAGAGTTTCTATTGTATTTGAGAGTTTTGCAAGTGTGGGAGTGTGTTTCTTTCAAACTGAGTATCTTTACATCGTTTGCGTATCTTTACTATTCCAATTGTGTATCTTTTCATTTCTCGTTTGAGTATCTTTCTGTAAGGCTTCTGATGCGAGTTTCTATTGTATTTGAGAGTTTTGCAAGTGTGGGAGTGTGTTTCTTTCAAACTGAGTATCTTTACATCGTTTGCGTATCTTTACTATTCCAATTGTGTATCTTTTCATTTCTCGTTTGAGTATCTTTCTGTAAGGCTTCTGATTCGAATTTCTATTGTATTTGAGAGTTTTGCAAGTGTGGGAGTGTGTTTCTTTCAATCTGAGTATCTTTACATCGTTTGCGTATCTTTACTATTCCAATTGTGTATCTTTTCATTTCTCGTTTGAGTATCTTTCTGTAAGGCTTTCTGATGCGAGTTTCTATTGTATTTGAGAGTTTTGCAAGTGTGGGAGTGTGTTTCTTTCAAACTGAGTATCTTTACATCGTTTGCGTATCTTTACTATTCCAATTGTGTATCTTTTCATTTCTCGTTTGAGTATCTTTCTGTAAGGCTTTCTGATGAGAGTTTCTATTGTATTTGAGAGTTTTGCAAGTGTGGGAGTGTGTTTCTTTCAAACTGAGTATCTTTACATCGTTTGCGTATCTTTACTATTCCAATTGTGTATCTTTTCATTTCTCGTTTGAGTATCTTTCTGTAAGGCTTCTGATGCGAGTTTCTATTGTATTTGAGAGTTTTGCAAGTGTGGGAGT